>NC_065579.1:7131404-7474673 GCF_024542745.1 Macaca thibetana thibetana | reverse complement strand
CTGTCCTCAAACAATCCTCCCACATAGGC
The DNA here is from genome assembly GCF_024542745.1 of Macaca thibetana thibetana. NCBI lineage: Eukaryota > Metazoa > Chordata > Mammalia > Primates > Cercopithecidae > Macaca > Macaca thibetana. Next base: position 7,474,644 of record NC_065579.1, on the reverse strand, counting down.
TTATCAAAGTGCTGAGATTATAGGCATGAACCACCATGCTCAGCTCAATTACATATATGGTAAAACTTCAGATATTTTCCAAAAATTCTGAGAGGCTCCATCCTGATTTCTATTTAAACAAGTAAACAAAACCAAAAGGTTTTATTTTCCCTCTTTGCTTTTCAACTTGTGTTATTTCTGTTGACTTACCTTAAAGTTCATTGATTCTTTTTTTGACCATGTCAAGTTTACTGATAAGTCCATTGAAGAAATCCATTATGTCTGTTACTGTGTGTTTTATTTACAGCATTTCCATTTTATTATTTCTTTTGTTTTCATCTATCTGCTGAAATTATACATCTGATTGTGCATAGTGCAAACCTTTCTATTACAGTCTTCAGTAGATTAATTATAGTTATTTTAATTTTTCTGTCTGATAGTTCCAATATCTGTGTAACACTTGAGTTTGGTTTTGTTGATTGCTTTGTTTTGTAACAGCGTGTTGTTCTTTCTTGTTTATTTGTACATCTCTTATTTTTGTTTTTAGGCTAGACATCTTTAGCAGAGCAGTAGAGACTGAATTAAGTTGTTTTTATGCCTGGAAATGGGCATGGTTCTCCACCTTTTCAGCTTTTGATTACTCAACCTAGTGAGAAGTAGATTTGCTTTCGGGTTTTTCAGTTGTTATGGCTACTCTTCGTGCAATACGGGCTTTAAATTCCTCCAGTGTTACTTTTCATTCAGAATGGAGATGAGTTTTCCAGAGGGTTTTCTTAATATCTATTCTACTCTGAGTTTTGTCTTTTTTTTTTTTTTTGGTCCTGTACTTCAGAGAATGCCTTCATTCATGCTGTTTCCCTCCCTCAATAGTAGAGAGCAGTTACTTGTTATCTAACTCTTATTAGCCTGGTTCAGAGGAGGTTTGAAAATATTCTTTGTTTTTAATTTCCTTTAGTCTTAGATAGGCACTGTGTTCCTGGGTCTTATGAGAGGTGCTATCTTCTCAGTGGTTGTACTGCATTATAAATCATAAGTTTGACCTCACTAAGTATTTATGACCTTCTCTCAATGAGAAATAGATTTATTTACTGTGACGTTATCTAGCTACAATATGTGTCCACCAATGTCTTAAACTTAACAGAATACATTATCTTTCTATCAGTGGTGCAAGTATTTTGTTCTACAGGAGATTTACAGGAGAAGAATCTAGGTGGACTTTGTGCTTTCCCTGCAGCAGCTACAATCACCCTTCCCCATATCTGCATCATATGGAATGATTGCTCATATACCTTGCCCTGCTCCAATCTTTCTTGCTGAACACCCACTTAGGTCTGTGGACAAGAGCCTGTGAGTCAGTATTAAATTTCTTCACAGGTTTTATTTTTTTATTTTTTGCTACCTCACACTCAGCCTTTAGCAAGTTTATGTTAACAAATTTAGCCCAATTTTTCTCACCATGGCCAGGAAGATACTGCCTCAGGTAATCTCTGTTGCTGCTTATCTTTTCTTAGATTTTTGGTTAGTTGTTTGTCCTAACGCATGGACTGTCTAATGCGTTTAAGTAAAGTTGGGAATTTGAAAACTGGCCACTTTTTGCTATTCTTGTGAGTGTAAGAGTAATACCCTTTTAAACTTTTTACTTCCCTAGAAGAAGCTGGGATTTCTTATGTATTTACTTAAAGTGCACATGCAGCATCTATCAACATTGATGATAAGCCGGGTCGTAAAACAAATCTTACTAAATTTGAAAAGATTGAAATCATATAGAATATGTTCTCTGATCACAACAGAACTAAGTTATGAACGAATAATAACAAAATATCTATAAAAGCATCCCATACTTAGAAATTTAACAACAAACAACTCACCACCACCACCAATAAAATCACACAAATAAATGAAATAATAATTTAAATCAAACCATGATAAAAATTTAACACATCAATATTTATAAGGTGCACATAAAGAATCTCAAAGGAAAGTTTATAGCATTAAATACTTACATTAGAAAGTAAAAAGTATTAAAGCCATGAAATAAGATTGCAACTTAGGTATGTAAAAGTAAGAGTAAATTTACTTGCTTGATCCTGCTAGTAACAAAATAGAATAATTTTTAAAAATAAAATTTCAAAAGAGTAAAAGAACACCAATCAATAAAAAAATTAATTAAAAAAGCTGAATTTAAAAAAATATTAGTAATATTGATAAGTATCTAGAGAGACTGCTCAAGGGGAAAAAGAAAATATTTACTACTAATAAAGAAATGAAAATAAGGCATATCTACAGATCATATAGATATTGAAAATATAAAAATATTATGAAACGTTTACATGTATAAATTTTACAACTTGGAAGCAATAACAGATTTTCTGAGAAACACAATTTACCCAATCTGACATTATTAGTTTTCTAATCCTGTATTAAAAAATATCCACAAGTGCACAGGCTTAGAATGACATTGTCTAACATGTCTGTAGATCATCAGTCCATGCATACCTCAGCTAGGTTCTCTGCTCATAGTCTCACAAGGCTGAAACCAAGGTGTTATCTAGCCTGTGTTCTTATCTGATGCTCAGAGTCCTCTTCCAATTCTTCCAGTTCTGGTAGAATTGAGGCTGTTAGGTCCTTGAGGTCATTCAGTATTCCCTGAATCTCTACAACATGAAAATCTGCATTTTTTAAATCAACAGGAGAATCTCTCTTTTCAACAAGAGGCAGAATCCCCCTTTCAATTGTTCCCTGATTAGGCCAGGTCTATCTGCAAGAATCCTGCTTTTGATGAACTCACAGTCATCTGCTTAATAACATAATCGTATGATAAAATGCCATCGTATGGGATTTTACAAGTCCTGGTATATTGTCCTTGAAAGTGGAATGGACATAATAAGATGTTATGAGTAGAAAAGAAAAAGAAAAAGAAAAGAAAAGCTGGGTGTGGTAGCTCACACCTATAATCCCAGCACTTTGGGAAGTCGAGGCTGGTGGGTCAGTTGAGGTCGGGAGTTCAAGACCAGTCTGGCCAACATGGGGAAACCCCATCTGTACTAAAATAAACAAATAAATAAATAAATAAATAAATAAATATTCTTTTAAAATTGACTACTCATAACACTTCACACGTTCATCCCACATTCAAGGAGAATATTCCAGGCATGCACATTAGAAGGAAGGAATCTTGAAGGCTATCTCAGAGTTCCTCCCAGCATACTGACCAATAAAAATATCAAATCTGAATATTTCTGTATTTATTAAATAAATGAAATGCATAGTTTTTAAAAATTCTATTTATACATTTTAAGCTTAGACCCACTGTTTGCTATACAAAATATTTAGGAAGAATTAAACCAGTCTTACATAACTCATTCAGAATATAAGAAAGAGGGAACAAGTCTAGACTTGCTTTATGAAGTTGGAGTAATCGAGATATGAAACTCTAGTAAGTACAAGAAAAAAATTAGACCAATCTTCCTCATGAACATAGACATAAAACTCATCAACAAATTATTAGCAAGTCAAATTCAACAGTATCTGAAAGAGACAATACATAATGATCAAGTAGATTTTATCCCAGCAATACAAGTTTGACTTAACATTAAAAAGTTAGCCAATATAACACATCTTAATGAGCAGTAGAAAATAACATAATTATCTCGTGATGTGCAGAAAAGGATTTCGACAAAATTCACATCTTTTCCTGGCAGAAATGACCGAGAAATAAGAACTAGAAAGCAGTTTCCTCAATCTAATAAACAGCATCATAACAAAATGAAGCTCACATCATGCATGCATCATATGTAATGGTGAAATATACAAATTTTCCCCACCAAATTCAAGTAAAAGAAAAGGATTTCTTTTAAATGGAAGATGTCACAACCTCTATGTAACATTTTTCTAGGTCTCCTAGGGAATACAATGAGTCAATAAAAATAAATAAAAGTCATACCTAAATCAAAGTGAGATTTAGTTTAAACAAAACCACCCCAAGACCTATTATAATCAAACTATCAAAAATCAGACAAAGAGTAATTGAAAGCAGCAAGAGAATGAAGCAAATAACATATAAGGGAATTCCAATATGACTAACAGCTGAATTCTCAGCGGAAATCTTACAAGCTAAGTGAAAGGGAGATGACGCTCCAAGTTCTGAAGGAAAAAACTCCCAACAAATAATGCTGTACTTGGCAAAACTGTTCTTCAGCAATAACACAGAGAAAAAGATTTCCAAGACAAAGATGTAGAGAGTTTATTACCAGCACACCTTTTTATAAGAAATGCTGAGGGGAGTTATTCAAACTGAAAGGAAAGGACACTACAGGTATACTCCCAAAATATTGTGGGTTCAGTTTCAGACCACCACAATAAAAGCAAATATTATAATAAAGTGAGTCACATTGGTTTTTTTTTTTTTTTTTTTTTTTGGTTTTTCAGTGCATATAACAATTATTTTTATACGATACTGTAGTCCGTTAAGTGTGCAATGGCATTATGTCTGTAAGAATAATATGCATACCTTAATTTAAACATAGTTGATCATTCGAGCCCAGGAGTTCTGGGCTGTATTGTGCTCTGCTGATTGGGTGTCCGCACTAAGTTTAGCATCAATATGGTGATTTCGCAAAGCAGAGGACCACCAGGTTGCTTAAGGATGGTTGAGCCCACCCAGGTCAGAAATGCAACAGGTTAAAACTTTCATGCTGATTAATATTAGGTCCAGAGGTAGCCGGCCCAGAGATTCTGGACAGGCCATCTGATATGGCATTAAGGCAGCATTCCTGCTGGAGTCTGGGCTGGCTGCCCTGGAGCCTGGGTCAGCAAGTAGGTGAGCCTTAAGCCTGGATACATTTGATCCAGTTGATTTAGTTGGTTGGGGGGGTCTGGAGTTTGTATTCCTGGATCCTGCAGAGCTTCCCTGGTTCTGGGGCAAGACTGAAGCCTGCTGCCACTAGAGTTGGCCTAATTATAATCTGAACCTGAACCCCAAGGTTGCTAAGTCGAGTTGGTGAAGGGGCAAACCTGGAAATACTATGGCAGGTCTAGCATTGTAATGGGTCCACTAATAGCCTGTGAGTAGCCACTGCACTCTAGCCTGAGCACCACAGTGAAACCTCATCTCTAAAAAAAAAAAAAAAAAGAAAAAAAAAAAAAAAGAAAGAACTATAAAGGATCGTAAAGGCCTACAGCTGCCTCTTGAAAAACATAGGGCATAGGGGGCAATGATCTACAGCACAATCAAAAATCTACATTTAACTTTTGACATCCCAAAAATTTAACCACTGATACCCTATAGCCTACTGTTGATTAGACACCTTAGCAATAGCATAAACAGTTGATTAGCATGTATTTTATGTGTGTGTGTCTGCGTATATATATATATATATATATATATAAAACATATTGTATTCTTACAATAAAGTAAGCTAGAGAAAAGAAAATATTATTAAGAAAATCATAAGGAGGGTAAAATATATTTACTATTCATTAAGTGGAAGTGTGTCATCATAAAGGTATTTTTCTGTTGTCTTCATCTTGAGTAGGCTGAGGAGGAGAAGGCAGAGAAGAGGTTAATCTTTCTGTCTCAGGGGTGGTAGAGACAGAAGAGGTGGATGAGGTGGAATTAAAGACAGGCACACTTGGTGTAACATTTATTTTTTAAAAATCCATATATGAGTGGACCTCCACAGTTCAAATCCATGTTGTTTGAGGGTCAACCGTATTATAAATAATTATATGCTAACAAATTGAATCTAAAAGAAATGGATAAATTCCTGGATAAATGCAATCTGACAAGATTAAATCACAAAAAAGATAGACAATCTGAACGTATCAATAACAAGTAAGGAGACTGAATCAATAATCAATAGTCTTCAATCAAAGAAAAGCCCAGTACCTAATGGCTTCACTTCTAAATTCCCCCCACCCCAATTTAAAGAATAATGAATAAGAATAATGAATATCAACTCTTCCCAAACTCTTGCAAAAAAGTGGAAGTGCAAAGAAAACTTCTGAACTTACTTTACAAGGCTAGCATTATCTTGATAGGAGAACCAGTAAAACTATTAAATAGTAGCCAGTATTTCTAATTAGAGGCACAAGACTCTTCAAGAAAATATTAGGGAACCAAATTCAACACTGTCCTTTGAACAGAAAAAGAAAAAAATATACATAACTTTGGTTGCCTTTTTCCATGTTGCTCTCCCCTTTTCTTTATGGTTTTGTGATAACATGTTATGTGTTAAGTTTCTGTGCATGTGGAATAAAAAGACACTCACCTAAGATTTGGGAGACCTGGATTCTCTCATCCCCACTACCTTTCTGCGTAATGATGGTCTTCCCTTTTTTAAAGAGGGAATCTGACCAGATAGACATATATTCTCACACAATCTTTTGCTACCGCAATTGGTTTCAAATTCAGGCTAGGTTGTTAGTATATGGAGGTTTAGCATATAAGCCACCCACATACTGTGGGGTCATATGTGCTGCTTGAATATATATAAAATAAGCACAAACAAAAATCAAATCAAATGGATGATTTCTGTGATGATAAATGTACCGGTTAAACTTCAGATGCCGTCATGTCATTATATATTTCCCTATCATTCATGTACAGATAATATTTTTAATCTATGAACTCCGTGCAGGTGTTTGACATATTCAATAAGCTTGGTAAAGCAAACAGACTTAGAAGTAGATAACCCTGAGACATGTTTCATATTAGTAGTAACAAAAAAAGAGCCAAATGTGGTGGCTCATGCCTGTTATTCTAGCTTTTTGGGAGGCTGAGGCAGAAGGATTGCTGTGCCCAGGTGTTCAAGACCAGTCTGGATAACATAGCGAGACTCTGTCTCTACAAAAAAACTAAAATATATATATAGCAGAGTGTGGTGGCACATGCCTGTAGTTGCAACTACTCAGGAAATCCCTTGAGCCAGAGAGGATGAGGCTGTAGTGAACTGTGATTGCTCCACTGCCCTCCAGGTTTGTGACAGAGTGAGACCCTATCAAAAACAAACGGACAAAACAAAACAAACAGAAAGAGGCTTGGAGCAATAGGCAACATTAAAAGTAAAAATTAGCAAGTGAATCAAATATGAATGAAATATGGCATTAGAATAATGAGGGAAAAATTGAAAGATCAATTTTCCACGTCAAAGCAAGCATAGGGTATAAAAATACGTTTAGTCCCAGCATTCTAAACTTAGCTGCTTGCTGAGGTCTACTACACTCTGCCATTCTGTATTTCCAAGATTCTTTTCCGTATGTTCACTTTCCTTTTCCATCAAGTCGTGTTTGTGGGTTACTAGAAGAGTCTGGGTGATTCAGCCTATGGAGAGAAGTTAGAGTGCAGATCCTGCAGTCAGATTTTCTGAATTCAAATATTGAATCTACCCTTTCCTAACTGTGAACTCTTGGGCAATTCACTTGTCTCTCTGGGTCCTACTTTCTCATCTGTAAAAGGGCAGGATAGTAGTGATGACTTCATTGTGTGATTTTGCAATTACATTCATTAATATATGGTAAGCTTTTGGACCCGTGACTCACCTATGGTAAAATAGTCAATCAAGAGTTGCTATTACTATTTTAGTTCAATTTGTAACTGCTAAATATAGATATTTTATGCAGTTCTGTCTGCTTCTCTTCCTTCCTTTCCTTTTTTCCCCTTTCCTTTTCTTTTTTCCACTTTCCTTTCCTTTCCTCTCCTCTTTCTCCTTCCCTCCTTCCCTCCTTCCCCCTTCCTTCCTTCCTTCCTTCCTTCCTTCCTTCCTTCCTTCCTTCCTTCCTTCCTTCTTTCCTTCCTTCTCTTTTCCTTGTGTCTTCATCACCTCTGTCTGTACCACCTTATGGTCTTAGGTGTGTCTTAGGAGATCTTCACTTAGTTACCAAATGCTTTGGGTACATCCTTCTTGGTGAAGAAGGCCACGTACCAGTCAGCTTGCTGAGCCTCTCTAGCGTCCAGGCTATGCTCATTGTAAGCTCCCTCAAGCTGCAGGGAATGCCGGACACGGATTTCACTAATCCTACCATCAGTAGGTCTAAATTCATTGCAACTAATACAATACTTGTTTCTCTAACCATGCCAACATTTTCTTGACATCGGGTATGACCTCCTGTTATTTCTCAACAAAAGCTGGCAAGCACAACCTGGCTGGGGAAGTAAAACAGCCCAGCGGGCCACAAACTGCTGCTGAGTGCATCCATGCTTAAATGAACAGCACATTCCAAAGAGATCCAGAGAAGCTCAACTCAGAAGAAAAAATAAAAGAACGCGGAATCCCTTACAGGAGAGAGTAATCCTCTAGGCCACTAGACTTCCATATTTATATTTTCTACAGTGAAAACCAGAATGACTTCTACTAAAAAATCCTTGACCATTCCTATTGTACTACCATGCTTTGAAATGTCATTCTCACCTTTCCGTATCAGAATTTACCCTCACAAAAAGAATCACAAATGTCCTCTTGATGGAACAAGTCTCTAAAATCTTTGAAGTCTCTGCCAGCAACACCAAAAGAGGAAGCAGCATGCCCTATGTGTAAGTAGGTTTAGTTACAGCTTAGCTTGAACTAAAATCATACTGAGAAGACTGCTATGTAGGATTAGGTTGGTGCAGAAGTAATTGCAATTTTTTCAATTAAAAGTAATATGAAAGAAAGGTGGTTTGCTTAATTTCAAACCCTTTAACTTCTCCCTTATGATTTCTGTGAAAACTGGGTATTTTAAACCAATTTTTATAATCTATATCAAACTTTTCTATGAGCACAAGGTGAGGTTTTTGTTTGCTTCTAAAACATCAGATTTTCCTTGAAGTCTTCTCTGACAGAATGATGCAAGGAATGTTAATGGAAAGAAAGACCATTGACAGGAACACTTTAGATGTCCCACAGTCTTTTAAGACATAACTGTTGAACAGTACTCTTTCTAATCACTATCATAAGACCAAGGGAGGAAGATGAACAATATCAAGAATTTCTGGCCGGGCGCGGTGGCTCACGCCTGTAATTCCAGCACTTTGGGAGGCCGAGGCGGGTGGATTATGAGGTCAGGAGATCGAGACCACCTGGCTAACACGGTGAAACTCCATCTCTACTAAAAATACAAAAAATCAGCCGGGCGTGGTGGCGGCGCCTGTAGTCCCAGCTACTCGGGAGGCTGAGGCAGGAGAATGACGTGAACCCGGGAGGCGGCGCTTGCAGTGAGCTGAGATCGCACCACTGCACTCCAGCCTGGGCGACAGAGCGAGACTCCGTCTCAAAAAAAAAAAAGAAAAAGAAGAAGAATTTCCCTGCTCTCAAGGAACTCACACTCTAGTGAAAGTGATAGACATTAAACAAATTGATAACTATATAATGTAGGAATTGCTGTTAAGAAAATGTTTAGGGTTTTGTGGGAGAGAAAAACGTGAGAATCTAGTATAATTTGAGTGACATAAAAGAAAGACAAGGAATTTCAGAGGAAAAGGTCGTGTCCAGTTGCAATCTATAAAAAAAAGTAAGTCTAAAAACTAAAACTGCCATATGACATTATTAATACATTTATGTATGAGTATGACATCCACATATTTCTTCTTTTTTTTTTTTTTTGAGATGGAGTCTCGCTCTGTCACCCAGGCTGGAGTGCAGTGGCCCGATCTCGGCTCACTGCAAGCTCTGCCTCCCGGGTTCCCGCCATTCTCCTGCCTCAGCCTCCCGAGTAGCTGGGACTACAGGCGCCCGCCACCTCGCCCAGCGAACTTTTTGTATTTTTAGTAGAGACAGGGTTTCACCATGTTAGCCAGGGTGGTCTCAATCTCGTGACCTTGTGGTCTACCAGCTAGCTTAGGAGGGGATCAGGAAAAATAGCTAATGGGTACCAGGCTTAATATCTGGGTGATGAAATAATTCACACCACAAATCCCTGCAACACACATCTACCTAGGTAACAAACCTGTACATGTGCCCCTGAATGTAAAATAAAAGTTTTTTTTTTTTTTTTAAAAGACTATCATTTAAAGAAAAGCTAGTTTAAAAGAGGATGTAGTTTAATGTGTTTAGATTTAGTCTTCTGAAGAATCAGAGGAACTTCTTGCTGTTTACTGAGCTACCAAAGGATAACTACTGACTATTCTCCTCAAGCCTGCAGAGGCCAAGCTGTTATTTTACATTCTAATCTCTTCTGGTGTTCTTCACTGCATTTAGCATAGACTTCAGCATAGAGTAGGTATTAACAAATAGCCGAATGATAGTGAGGACCAGTTACAAGTGCTTGCACAAAGCTAGGAAAATAAGTTTAAAAATAAGAAGTGACCTAAGTTGGCTCAGATGAAAAAGGATTAATTCATGAGCTGATGATCAGGCTTGAAAAGGAACTTTTCTTGAAAACTAATTCCTGGATCTGAACATTTACCTTTTCCTGCATTCTGTAGCCAGAGAAGGAAAATTTGGGTGTCTGGCCCTTGTTCCTTCTGTGAATACAGAACACTCACAGAGGCCTGTTATGAGTATTAATATAGGGGAAGTTAAGGCTTCTTTAAAATGTGATGTTTATAATAAAACGTTGTCACTAAAGGATAATGGATTTAACCATATAAAATACTATGAGTCATAAGGCATTCATAAGCATGATAAAAATGATACATAATGATACCGTTGCAACCTGCGTCTGGAAAACTAGGTCTGTAGCTGTGCGCTTTGGTCAAATAACTTAATTTTCAAAGCTGAAGCTTGTTCATCACTAATTGAAACTTCTAACATTCGAATTGTTTTTATACATCACTTTTTACATGCAGTTCCTCACCTAATTCTTGCAGCAATGCTTATGACAGATTTTTACTAACCTCATTTATCGATAGAGAAAATGAAGACTCCGACTATTTACTTGTTCAAGTTCATCTAAACAGAAAAAATGACAAAGACAGCACTCAAATTTTTCTCTTCTGATTCTAAATTTCATTCACATCCCAGTATATCATACATCTTCTGAATATCAGTTATACTGAATATATTTGAAAGTATTTGCTAAATGGTGATATGTTGTATACATAAGAGGGACTATGTAATCACTGAAAATCCATTTCATAATTAATCTATTGATTTTTCCTTTAGCAGTCCTTTGCTAAATGCCACTAAATGTTTTCATCACTAACCAAGGTGCTAGAGGAATATGAGGAACTACTTACAAGTGCCTCCTTATTTCACTGTTACATTTGATTGCACCCATTCGAATAAAAGTAGATCACTGCACACCGGTGTGCACTGACCTGGTTAATATACATGTAAATGACAGCTTTTTCAATGGAGTCATTTAAAGATAAGCAGCAAATATTTATATTCCTTTAAAGTATTGTTCCAAAAACGGCAGCAACAATTCACAAAAATAAGGCAGTTATTTGAGTTTAAAGCTTTGTTTTATTACCTGGACTGCATATAACTGTAAGTTCACTCTTTGATGTATTTGCAGTACTACAGAGTCTATTGAAGAACTCCAAGGGAAGGTGTTTGTTTGCACATGGGCAGTAAAACTTCTCTGTCCAATAAAATCTGACACAGAGCTTTTAAGTAACAAGCACACTGTTGATTAGGTTGGTTTGATTTTCTAATGATTACCAGCCCTATATTTGGACTAAACTCTAAAGTGTATTTAATGGTTACAAATGATCTGAATTAGCTGTCTATGTTGAAATTAAACAGCATTATTTTACAATCGAGGTAATCAGTCTCAGAAAAGAAATATTTAATTATTTAGTATCAGATGTAAAGTGGTTACTTCTAGCTCTTTGCTTATACACTTTGCTTGCCAGCCTAATTTATTAAGCACTTTCACAGATATTTTTCCATAAAAGTACATTACATGCCTATTTAGATAGATTAAATTATATAAAACTGAGAATATTAGACCATATTTATCTTATATAAATTTTAAACGGTTCAACTTGATAGATAATCCTGCTAATGGGAGATTTGAAATGTACTCTTCCCTTTTCTACCTTTAATTAAATCAGTGTTCGCATATTTTCAGGTGGCCTTATCAAATTTTTACATGAACTCATCCTTCTAACCAATTCATGCAACAAAAAATATTTTTTGAAGGGCGATTGTGCTGGGATGACAACATCAATTTCTTATAAATGTAGTAATGGGTAATGATATAGAAGACTCTACCGTACAAGATTAAGTATAATAGATAAAAATTCCAAATTATAAAAGACAAAGATACATTCAAATAGTTACTTAGATTTCATTAAAATACAGTATTTTGGTCAGATTATCAGCAGTATTGTGAACCCCCAAAGACCCTGACAGTCAAAAAAAATAAGCTTAGAGATACTTAGAAGATATTATTAATCAGTAGTACTGAGTTTAGTATTTGCCTATTTAATGTCTTGTCATATTTAATTTTATTTATTTCATTTTCAAAAGCTATGTTGAAGTTGGCAAAATTGCTCATCTCTGCAATGATTATTTTCCTCTTATGACTATATTATTAATATTTCGTGAGGCTCTAGCTTGGCCTAAGTAAGTGACAGCTCAAAGAATTCCGATCTTGATAGAGCAATTTTTCTGCCCTTCTCTGCCGATCTTATTTCTGGCAGCATGGAGCTATTTCATCTTAGATGCTAAGGCTTGGTACAACGGGTAATGCTCATGAACTAAAATGGAAATCAATGGACCAGGGCTGGAAAAGATGATCCATGACCAGACTGTTCTGACCTTCCGGAGTACTGTCTGCTGACCTACTTGGCAAGTTGAATTAGCTATTCTCATTCATGCATAGCTGCAATCACTTAAACATTAAAGGGTTGGAACTCATTTCCTTCTCATTTTTTGACCTGAGTCAAAACTCTGTTGTTATTCCTTGAATATGTGGAATGAGGGAATGAGGGAGGATATGTGGGTAAATACATCAGTGTAAATTGGTGTGTGTATACATATGCATGCCCAAAGTTGTGTGCATTTTAAGTGATGATTTATTTTATTTTATTTTATTTTGATTTTTTAGACAAAGTCTCACTCTTGTCCCCCAGGTTGGAGTGTGATGGCGCGATCTCAGCTCACTGGAACCTCCACCTCCTGGGTTCAAGCCATTCTCTTGCCTTAGCCTCCCATGTAGCTGGGATTACAGGTGCCTGCCACCATGCCCAGCTAATTTTTATATTTTTAGTAGAGATGGAGTTTCACCGTGTTGGCCAGGCTGGTCTCGAACTCCTGACCTCAGATGATCTGCCAGCCTTGGCCTCCCCAAAGTGTTGGGATTACAAGTGTGAGCCACCGTGTCCGGCCAAGTGGTGATCTATTTTTAAAAATGGGGCCCAGTTCTATGTTTCTTTTTTCCACATTCTATAGGGACATATGAAAATGGGGAATATCAGCTTAACCTGCAATCAGTAAGCACCCATTAAGTCTTAACAGATATTTAGCTCTTGCATATCCTCTTTCTATGCCTTGAATGCCTTGTGTCTACTCTTAAAATATTTTTAAGGCGCTGGAGCAGGAAAGGCTGGAGAGAGAAAGAACGGAAAGAGGAAGGTTGGAGAGAGAGAGGTTAGAAAGGGAAAGGCTGGAGAGGGAGCAACTGGAACAAGAACAGCTGGAGAGAGAGAGAGAGACAGAACGGGAACAGCAGGAAGTCCTGGATCGGGACAGGCAAGAAAGACAAGAAAGAGACAGGCTGGAGAGACTGAAACGGGAGAGGCAAGAAAGGGAGTGACAAGAACAGTTAGAAAGGGAACAGCTGGAATGGGAGAGAGAGTGCAGAATATCAAATGCTACTTCCCCTGCCTCCGTTGAGACTCCTGTAACCTCTGTGCTGGGAGACTCTTCTGCTTCTGACCCAGGCTTGCAGGCAGTCTCTCAGCTGGCTGAGACTCCAGCCCAACAGGGCATTGTCTTGGGACCACTTGCACCTCCACCTCCTCCACCACTCCCACCAAGGCCTGCACAGGCTTCAGTAGCACTCCCTCCTGGCCCAGGACTCCCTCCACCTCCTCCACTCCCATCTCTTTCCCTCTGAGCTGGCTGTTTTTCTCTGGCCTTTACAACAGAATGGAAGAGAATCATATAAGACTTCCTGTAACAGTTATGCAGAAAATACTAAAACCCATCAGGCAAGATCGCTGCACATTGAAATATTTTCATGTCAAGATAAAATAGCACATTTTCCACAATTCATTGCTTAAATAAAGAGGAGGAAGGCTTAGGAAGTTTTTTGCAGAGAGTGCTGATAAAGAATTGAGCAAGTTTCCTATTGTATTGTAATGCTTCTCTCAGGTTTGCTCTTCCTATCATGTCTGATATTCCGTGAATAATTGAGATCAGCCCTATGTAAGTTCAGATCATAATATGTGGAACAAATGGAATTGTAAGTGCTTTCAAAGGATAATATTTAGAAGAAAGTGTCATAAATTTGTTCAGCTTGAGGGATTTTAGAACGATGGAAAGTCTCTTGAGTTAGCCTTCATGCAATTTTGTAAATTAAAACATAAAATTTGTCCAGAATTTAAAGATTTAGATGCCTTCCTAAATTCTTACAATGCTTTACCACATCTAAAGACTTCTACATAACACAAACCAGTGGTCAAATGTAAACACTATATTGCAGACTTACTGTAGATTTTCCACCTTTTTAGATTTATGCATGTGGGCATTTTTATAATGTAATTACAATCACCACGAAGTGAGCTTTTTAAATTGCAGACAGTAATGCATGTGACACTAATATGTAGTGGCCTTTTCAAGGCCTAGTTCCAGAGAAAACATTTTGTAGAGTATAGGGGGGTGGGAAGAAGTGGAGAAATAATTTTTTATTTGAAGTTGATTTCTGCGCTATCTTTTTCTCAATTACCTGCATGAATAATAATGAGGAATATTTTGTGACTTTAATTGGTAAACATGTTACAAAACCAAGTACTTAATCTTTTATTTCATGTCTTCAGCTATTTGTATTTTATTTATTTATTTTATTGTATTGTATTTTTGAGACGGAGTCTCGCTCTGTCACCCAGGCTGTAGTGCAGTGGCGCGACCTCGGCTCACTGCAACCTCCACCTCCTGGATTCACGCCTTTCTCCAGCCTCAATTTCAATGGTCTGAAACATGATTTTGAGCTTCACATAATATCTTACTGTGGAACTCAAAGGTTTAATCACTGAATTTGGCAGTTGTTACCTAGGTCCTCCTGCTGTTACACAGGTGTTTAGACACGGGTTCCTGAATGAAGCTGCTTTTGAATTCTGTTATGTTGAAATATAAGAAATAACAATGATGGCAGCAATTAAGGCCACAGAAATCATTCGGTAAAGGAAAAACCAATGAGGAGTTCTGCAGTTTTCTTTTAATAAGTAAAGTGAGACTTGGGTTGTGGGAAGAAAGAATTAGACACTCTACCTGTCACCGTGTGTGTGCACTCGTGCACATGCTGTCTATATGGCAGCCACTCCCTTTTCTCTCCTTTGAAACTGGTAAGGTTAAAATAGGGGAGAAATCCTATACGTGGCAATGACACCTTTTTGGAAATTTAATAAATCAAACTCTCCGGCCAGGTGGGGTGGCTCATGCCTGTAACCCCTGCACTTTGGGAGGCCAAGACAGGCGGATCATGTGGTCAGGAGAGCGAGAACATCCTGGCTAACACGGTGAAACCCCGTCTCTACTAAAAAAAAAAAAAAAAAAAATTAGCTGGGCGTGGTGGCGGGTGCCTGTAGTCCCAGCTACCCGGGAGGCTGAGGCAGGAGAATGGTGTGAACCCGGGAGGCGGAGCTTGCAGTGAGCTGAGATCATTCCACTGCCCTCCAGCCTGGGTGACACAGTGAGACCCTGTCTCTAAAACAATAATAATAATAATAATAATGATAAATCAAACTCTCCATGCTGTCCATCTTGATTTATGCTTGAGTTATGTGCCATATTTGCTTTGAACTCTGATTATCGGAAGTTTTACTAAAATTTTGAAGAAATGATTCACTTTCATCTGCTTTCTAGATTTGTACATCTCAGTTCATAAAGTAAAGCTTGTTGATAGTGCAGTTTTCTAAATGTTGTAATTTTGCAGCCATTACCACTACAGAGAAGTTTGGATAAGGGATTTTTTTTCTCTGTTAAAATAGCTCCTGTTTCTGTAGAAATTTCATTTTTAAATCAAACTGTGATGGATGAGCTATCATAATTCAAGTAAATATTTCTTTTTTTTCTATCAGATATTCATTGTCATGCAGTAGTAGTAAAAACATCAAAGATGCAGTAAGCTTATGAAGTACTACTTTCTAAAATAAATAGGAGGCATTTTCATCTTTATTATTGTACTTTTGGTTATGCAAACATTTTGCTAATATAAACAGTTATGTCCCCTATAAATTTGGTCTTTTGATTTTGTTGGGTAAGTTGCATAGTAGGTACAGCACTGGGTACAAGTGGTCCAAACTAAGATAAGAGAACAAAATAAAATTCTAAATCTTAAAAGAAACTGGGTTTGTGCACAAACATTTTGTGCCTTGATCTAATATTAACATGACGTCTGTGTAAAATGACAAAAAGAACCAGTGATGGATCACGCTATATTTTCCATCATCCCAGATTGCTAACTGTGTTCTTTCCAAGAAGTCTGAATGAATTATTATATACATTTGCCATCATGTATACATGACAGTTGTTTCACTGTTAGAGATTTCAGGAATTAAAATGGGAAACAGAAGCTTAAGTTATTTTCCTTATCAAAACTATGTTCCTTGGAACCACAGTATTATGATGATTTTTGTGCCCTTGTACATTGGATGGTATAAGCTGTGTATAGTTTAGGGGATCCTTCTTAATTACAGGAAGGTATTGCTTTCCTCATCACTGTGTTCTGACCTGTGACAAATCTGTACTATCCACTATGTACATGGCTCACAAGTCAATTATAAACAAGCTGAATGGTGCTGGTGCTGAAATCTTAGTGCAGGTGCTAAAATCTCTTCAGAATAGTCGTCATGATTTAAAAGTTGGTTTAACAACTTGAAGGACTGTTGAAGGGCATGATTGTGTTTTGAAATGTGAGGATATGAGATTTGGGAGGGGCCAGGGGCAGAATGATATGGTTTGGCTCTGTGTCCCCACCCACATCTCGCCTTGAATTGTAATTCCCATAATCCCCATGTGTCAAGGGCAGGACCAGGTGGAGGCAATTGAATCATTGGGACGATTTCTCCCGTCCTGTTCTAGTGATAATGAGTGGGTCTCACAACATCTGATGGTTTTATAAGGGTGTGGCGTTTCCCCTGCTGGCACTCGTTCTCTCTCCTGCTGCCCTGAGAACAGGTGTCTTCTGCCATGATCGTAAGTTTCCTGAGGCCTCCTCAGTCATGCAGAACTGTGAGTTGATTAAACCTCTTTTCTTTGTAAATTATCAGTCTTGGGCATTTCATTTAGCAGTGTGAGAACAAACTGATACAAGTGGGGAAGGTAAAGTGAAAAGTTCTGTCTCTGTTCCTCATCTACATCCCTAGACAAGGTAATACACCAAAACCTCCCTATAGGAGTGGACATGAAGTGTGAAAGTTTGTGGTATTTTTGAAAATTGTATTACAAGCTAACACTCATCAGAGGAAATCTATGGTTGTAGCAGTCCCATCGACACTGCAGGGCAGCACAATGGGCTCATAAGTGGAGTAGGCTTGATGGTGGAGATGGAAACTTAGACTGTCATAAACCCAGCAACATGGGCTTCACATTTCTAGCTGTTGCTTAATATCAACCTGCTATCAGCAGAGGCCATATGACTCTGCCCCATTTCTTAAGCAGATCAATCAGTTATTTTCTTTTAAGATGTTTACATTGAACCCCTTACATCAGAAAGGAACAGCAATTCATTTAGACTGAAATAGATAAATATTGAAGAATAGGCCTGCCTTCCAGTTCTCAGGGTTTTGACCAGCACCACTATTTAAGAGTTTATAGAGTTTGATGTATCACTTGTGATTCTGCATAATACCATCTCAGAACAAGGAAGCTGCTTTACACCAAAAAAAAAAAAAAAGCTATGGAAGTGGGCATATCACATGCCTTCCCATCCTACAGTAGATGCAAATAAGGCACCAACTTGGAGATGATAGCCTACAAAGATGATATGCTATCCTCCAGGATGGAGTTTACACCCTAAATCAATGACCATTTTATGGTACTACACCTCCATTACATAGGATATGTGAGTCCCATATCAAAAATGGGAGATAAGAGTGGCCCCACTTACTCCATTAACTCACTTGGAGGATTTGTGCCTTAGTCTCTGTTGGCCTAGCTACCTTATTCCTGGGGAGAAACTCCTTTATCAGCACCACAGTAACAGTCCCATAGAACTTTGAGCTAAAGTTGCCACCAAGTCATTTGGGCTCTTTATGCCAAAAGAGCAGCAGATAAGGAAAAGGATCATTACACTGGCATAGTAGTTGATCCTGGTCATCAGGAGGAGGATTGGCTACCATTACATAACAGTTATAAGAAGGAAATGCTTGGCATTTCTTTGACCCATTGAAGCAATTCTTAGTACTGTTTTGCACAGTTTGATGGTAAATGGCCAAGTGCATAAGACACAGCCTGCAAAGATCATGGTGACCAGGGCCTCAGATGACAACAGGGTTATTACTCGTGTCACTACCACATAAGTTACCTAGACAAGCAGAGGTGTTAGTTGAAGTTAAGTGCGCCTAGAATGGATTATGAACGAAAATAATGAGTATCACTTGCAGTCTCAAGATGAACTGCCACGTGAGCCCTGCTATTTGTCACATTAAAATTATTCTTACAGGTTTCTCCAGAAAAAAAAAAAGATCTACCAGAATACTGCAAGAGCTGCTCCCAGGTGGGATGAACTTACCACTGAAGTAAGTAGAGTTGAGAAGCTCACAGAGTGCACTACCAGGAATATTGTAAGTGTTACACCACCTAAAACCCCTTTCATGATGAAGGTACTTACTGCCTCAGATGCCGGGTGTATAGACTCCTGAACCCTTCTTCAGGAACCGACTTCAGTTTAAGAGAGCTGCCCCACTCAAGGTTAATCCCACTTTCAAAGTCAGGATCCAAAGCCTGGCCCTTTGCCTCAATTCCAAAGAGCCATCTCGGTTTCAGAAATCTCCATGGAGTTGGCTGAGGGCTTTGTTTTGACTGTATCATTGATCAATTTTTCTCTTTTCTAAACTTGCCCACATTCCTTTAGATACGCTGTTCCTGAGAGCACACCTCTGAAAATCCCTTGCATGTTTATCTCTGTATCTGAATCATTTTTCCTAAAGAAGATAACTTAGGACACAAGGTCACACAGCATATAAGTGACAACCAGAACAAGAACTCAGACCTACACACTCTCACAACAATATTCTTTTCTCTATATCATACTGCTAAATTCTCTCAATATGTTTCTTATTTATGCTACTATAGGATGAGATGTGAATTATCTGTTTGCATGTCTTTGTCCCAAACTAGAATATAAACTCCTTGAAGACAATGAAATGTATTATGAACGTATTTATTTCCTATGCTGAAATTATTGAGTATCCTATATTAAGAACCCAATTAACATTATATTTCAATAAGTACAATGATAGATAAATAATTTTAGCTTATTGGAAAATTATGATTATCATGAATTAATTTCTTTACAGAAATTAGAGTTGTAGACAAGGCCATACTGTCTTTTCTGACTTTCCTCTCTATTACTTCTGCCTGTGCAGGATATTCACAAAACCCCCTATTCCACTTCCTTCTCATTGCCGCCCTCCATTTATTGCTATCTTTATCTTCCTGAAACATAATTGCAAGTAGGTAAGCCTTTTGTTCATAAGTCTATATGCATTCCTGTTTTCTAAAGGTGAGTTTAAACTCAGTACTTTTTTTCTGGATGAATAGAAGTCTCTGTGTAATTTATTAATACCAAATTTTTCAATTTTATTTACCATTTATTTATTTAATTCACCCTAAATTTCTTCCTGCATTATTTTGACCTCACTATTTTCTTTCATCTCAAATGTTTTTCTAGGCTCCATTATTCAAAATTTTAAGAATCTTTTAAGAATCTCCAGATCAATTGCTACTTTTTCAGTCTTCATATTTTTCTAATAAGTACCTCACCCATGCTGAAAGTAAGCCCTTTCTACATTAAATCTTCATGCTTCTGTTCTTTAATTCTCTTCTGGAATGTATCTTTTAAAAACATGTATATTATGCACATTTGTAGTTGTCTTATCCTCAATACTCATTTTTTTTGTTCTTTTTCCCAGCTATATAGCCTTGTACATGGTAGTTACTAAGTAAATTTTACTGTGTGGATGAGGTACAAATGGATGTTGACAATATATTAGTTGAATGACCAGCCATGGAACTGATTTGTGTTCCTTAAGATATGTGTGTCAAATACATTTAATTACAGATGGTAAGCAGAGCAAATACAAGGAGAGATATTAGGGATAGAAAATATTTCAATATTTTTTATTAATATTGATGTAAAAATCCTCAATAAAATACTGGCAAACTGAATACAGCAGTACATCAAAAAGTTTATCCACAATGAGTAAGTAGGCTTTATCCATGGGATGCAAGGTTCAACACACACATATGCAATTTTAGGGACTGATTTCAGCACCTTGGCCAGAGCAATGTGATGGAGGATGTTTTTGTTCACTTTCTGCCCCTTGGATTCAACAGGACAATTACTGCTTCCTCATACCAATAAATATATGTTCTGGAGTGAATTGCCAGGAGGCTGAGACAGAAGAATCACTTCACCCTGAGACGCGGAGGTTGCAGTGAGCTGAGATGGAGTCATTGCACTAAAACCTGGGTGACAAGAGTGAAATTTCATCTCAAAAGAAAAAAAAAAAAGAGTGAATGGCAAAGAGATGTAAGAGCCAACTATAATCATTTTGTAAGTACCCACTAAAGTCTTCAGACAGTTTTACTTTAATAACCATCCTTTTAAAATAACTAATCAACCGTAGAGCCTTAGGGTTGAAGAGAACATTAAAAAATTACCTAATCCAAAACTCCTTTCTCCCGTTGCCCAGGGACAAATACCTGTGCTGAAGTAATTTTTTTCTGATTACAAATTTGTCCATAAATTAAAGTTCTTTTTATCATTGCAAATATGCTTGTTAAAAATGATATTTTCTTATACAATAGATTATTTAGTAGAAATTATCAGGGGACCAATGTTCTATATCTAGTTTTTTCATGTAAATTGGACTAAGTAATACTGAAAATCTGGATGTAAGATTTTTTGTTTCATAAAATGAAACAAAGAGTTGTAATGATACTGATGGTACTATAGTTGCATGTATATTATTCTTTTATGAAAGCAATGTGATCAAAGTATGATCAGGACTCACAATCTGTCAAACTGCTTACAAAGGCATACCCTTCCTAACTGAAAAGACTTAGGATCCTTCCTGAGAAGTGAGGTTATTCTCAGTGTTAATAAACCAGAGAAGAAATGTGCCTTCTTGGACTGGATACTTTAGTGCTTTCCAGTTTGCATATAAAAATATGTTATTTTTAGTCTTGCTCACACAAGAGTTAAAATGTTTAGGAGGGAATTTCTGAATGGTACATGTTAAAGTGGTACCACTCGTAGAAATAAAACATTAGTGCTAGGATTAAGTAATCCAGTCTATGCAAAAATAAAAGACAGTGGACTGCCTTTCTTTTCTCTATCATATCCTCCTTCTTTCCCTTATTTTCAGATTTATATATTAATAATAAATTAAAATACAACATGCACCAGAAATATTGAAAAAAGATAACCACAGAAAGATAAGAAATATGTGTGCTGTAAGCCAAGTTATTTTACCCTTCTTTGTGTTTATTTTCTTTTCTTCTATCTTGGGATTGCCAACAATTTTAAGAGTTATGATATATAATAAAATACCACACAATGCAGTCACAAAATAATAATAGTTATATATGTTGATATTAGAACATGCATAATGAATTCACATATTCAAAAACTAGTCAATTCTGCACAACAAACAGCCAGTTTATTTAACAAATCAATGCTGTATAGAAAAGTATTAAATAAGTTTGGCTATTATAGAATAAAAGAGCCTTACAAAATAAAAGTTTTACTAAGAAGTAAGTATTAAACTATATTAAGGAATTAATGTTAATTTTGTCAGACACGATAAGGACCTAGTGGTTACTTTAAAAGTTCTTATTAATTGAACATATATATTACAGTGATTTGGGCGAAATGGCATGATATCTTATATCTGTTTTTAAAAACTCAAAATGGTGATCATAATATAGTAGTGGTTCTGAACAGATCAAACAAGATGTGAAAATGTTGATAATTGTTGAAGTACATGGGGCTCATAAAGGATTTTCCCTATTTTTTGACATGTTTGAAAACTTATACAACAAAAAGAAAAGAAAATCAGCAGTTCCCAAAGTCGCTACGCCCATTTCAGTATACTCTCACCTTTTCTTCCACACATCAATGTGTATTTTAAAAAATTCTTCTCATCTCTGCTTCTGCACATAAATGTGTATTTTAAACAATACTTCTCATCTCTGCTTCTACACATAACTGTGTGTGCGTTTGTGCTCCATGTGTATTGCTCTATGTGCTTAGTTTCGTTTTCTAATATGTATCATACAAGCATATGTGATTAAAAAATAGACCAATGTTTTGTAAAAATAAATGATTGTCTTTCACAATGCTAAGGGAACAAGAGTCTTACCAGATATCATATATTGAAGTAAAGAACGTGCCTTATGGGTCCAATATATATATTGATGGCAATAATAATTACAGGGAAAGAGATCAATTCAAGAGCAAAATGATACCATGTTGAAGAGTCATCGTAGCTGATTGGCCACAAATTTCCACTCTCAGCGTCTCTGTCAGTTGCTAAACTACCTACTTTCTGATAGTGCTTTTCACAGGAGTTATATTCAGTTGATCTATGTGGTTTAGAAAATCTTTTTCAGTTCTCATAATTTGCATTTCCAGCCTTTCTTGTTCTACCTTGATGTGTTTCTTTATAGATGATTATAATAGTAGTGATTATAATAATTAACATTTCTGCATCTTACCTAGTATGTGTCAGGACTAGTTCTAAATATTTCAATGTAACTCATTCAATCATTGTGTCAAAACTCGAGTTAAGCACTATAGTGTTGCCAATATTACAAATGAGGCAAAGTTCTAAAGAGGTTAAATAATCTGCATAAAGCCATTTAACTGTTAAGTAGAAAATTAGCATCTATTCTAATTAGTGTGGATATGAGCCTTTGGGGGAACTTAACGACTGATTATCTTACATTTCGGTTGAGTCTAGGCACAATAGGAAGTCTGCTTTAATCGGCCTTTGTAAAGTTGAGGGCTAAATGCTTCTAAAATTATTCAATATGTCAGCATTCCTCCAAATGTTGGTTATAACAGACTCCAAAGCCTATTGATGAAATTTAAAATCCATGGATAAAATGATTGGTATAAACATATTCTTAGTTTTTTCATATTTAATAAAATTAATATTATTTATATGGTAAAAATGCTTTTTTCTTTCATCTTTTATGTATATGCCTTTATACCTAGACAAGCTGAGCCATCCATCTGTCACGTGGTAGTGGGGTTAAACTGTTACAGTAGTCGTACAAAGGAAAAAATGTTTATCAATATTTTGCATAGAAGTAATTTTTTGACAGTCTCTATTTTGCCAAAATTATATTGAAAAAATCTGCCCATGATGATGGAATGAGCATCAGGAAAAATAGACATTGTATAAGATTTCTAGATGAGCAATAACTTTATCATCTTATTAGCATGTAGAGAAAGCACGAAGAGAAATAGTAAAGGCTTCAAATATATACAATAAATTTGAATACACTTAACAGAAATTACTGCTGTTTGCATTTTCCAATTATTTGGAGGAAAAAAGAGGAAAAGGAGGGATTGATAAATTAGCTTACTTTGTTATCTGCAATATGTAGGAGATTCCCTCTTTCTCTGATAATAAATTACCCTATAAAATATGATCCTTGGATAAAATAGGTATAGATTATATCTATAATGACAAAATAATGTACATTATTTACAAAGTAAACCACTCAACTCAAATACTCAAAATTCAAGACTCTCATCAATTGGCAGAATTGACCAGAGAGCTTAGGAGACTCAATGACAATTTTTTAGCAAAGAAAAAAAAATAGGTGTTAGCTCTGTTGATTGCAGTAATTTTATTAACTTAAACTTCCAAATCAACCCTGAAAATTCGTATGTCTACCAGAATTTTCTTGAGTTTTATTTTCAGAATTTTCCTGGATTTTATTTCAATACGTGAGAGCTATACCAAATTTAGGTTTGCAGATATGTTAATATCAAATGTAAGATTTTGCATCATGAGGCAACGAATTATTTAAAGGCAGTGCATTAGTCCATCCTCACACTGGTATGAAGAACTACCTAAGACTATGTGACTGCAGAACTGGGAGTCAATTAAACCTCTTCTCTTCATAAATTAGAAGTCCCAGGTAGTTCTTTATAGCACTGTGGAAACAAATTAAGAAAATAATGATAAGGTCTAGGGCTTTTTCTCTTTTGCCATTTATTTTGAAACTTTGTTTTTTTTGAGACTGAGTCTCGCTCTATCCCCCAGACTGGAGTGCAGTGGTGTGCTTCCTGCTCACTGCAATCTCTACCTCCTGGGTTCAAGCGATTCTCACGCCTCAGTCACCTGACTAGCTGGGATTACAGGCATGTGCCACCACTCCTGGCTAATTTTTGTATTGTTAGTAAGGACATGGTTTCATCCTGTTGGCCAGGCTGGTCTGGAACTCCTGACAAGTGATCCACCTGCCTCGGCCTCCCAAAGTGCTGGGATTACAGATGCGAGCCACCGCACCGGGCCTCAAAACTCTTAAAAGTATAAATACTTTTTTACAAAACAAGTACAGTTTCAGGAAATAAGCAGTGAAACCATGTAGCCACAAGAGGTTCCCACATTATATGTGTAATGTATATGTATGTACATTATGTCTGTATAGTGTATATGTATATGTATGTATAGTTACGTTATATGTAATAAAGAATGTTGCGCTGGGTGCTGTGGCTCATGCCTGTAATCCCAGCACTTTGGGAGGCCAAGGAAGGTGAATTACCTGAGCTCAGGAGTTCGAGACAAGCCTGAGCAACATGGAGAAAACCAGCCTCTACCGAAAGTACACAAATGTAGCCAGGTGTGATGGTATGCACCTGTGATCCCAGCTACTTGGGAGGCTGAGGTGGGAGGATCGCTTGAACCCAGGAGGTGGAGGTTGCAGTGAGCCAAGACTGCATCACTGCACTCCAACCTGGGTGACAGAGTGAGACCCCATCTCAACAACAACAACAAAATAAATAAATAAATAAATAAAAGAAAGAAAAGAAAAAAGGAAATTGGAAGTAACTTTCATATGAAGAGGTAATTAGTTAAATATGTTATAGTACATTCACAAAGTTGCCATACCATGCATTAATTGAAAATCATATTGCAGAAAAATTTTAATAACCTGCAAATATTATAGTTTTTTATGAAAAAAGTAATTATAAAATTACTGTTTGATATGTATATATATATACAGATTCACATATACCTATGTGTGCATATAAAATTTATTACACATTTCAACACCGTTTTACAAAAATTTTGTAAATTCATACGCAAATATCTTAACTGAAGTAATATGTGGAAATTTAAAGTTGTAAGCTTTGACATATTTATTTGGTGATTTATGACTTGCTGATAAGCACCTAATGATTGCTGAAAAGAAGTTCATAGAAACTCTAATTTGTTTTACTGTACATTTGTGCTCCAGTTCATCTCAAAAAACCTACTCTGTTTATTTGTCCAACTAATTTTTCACTCCCAAGAGACACTTTTGAGTCCATTTATTGGGAGACCTCAATTCATTGGAATATTAAGATAAATTAGCTTTATTTTTCCCTTTGGCTGATTTTAGCTTTGCTATGTTGAATTATACTTCCTATTTTGAGGTAAATATCATAAATATTATGTCACTCTTGTCCATGAAACTGAGTCCATGTGTTTTAAACTTTAATCTTTTAACTGATTGGACTGATAATATTATAACTGATCTCCCTGTTCCAATGTGGGTTAAACGTGTGGTCCAAGGCACTTAAGAATGGAGGAGAAGGTCCATTGTTGACATACTTTGTTTTCGTGTCTTATAATTGGATTCATATCTAGCAAATAAAATGAAGTTTAGCCTATTCTTACTCATGGTTGCTGCTTCCCTGGATAACATGACTAGCTATTGATGTCCTTTATCTGGCAGAAATAAAAATGCTGTTTTTTCCCACATATTGTGGACATATGTCTTGGTTTGGTGACAAAAACCTAGGGTTACATCTATTGCCCCAACGTAACTTCCAGTTTAGTATTTGTCACTCTAGAAATGTCATAGTTTGGACAATAAATTATATAGTTATGCTCCTGGTGTGATATATTTGTGGGATCTTTCTAGAGACCTGAAAAACTTCTACATAGCTTTACCTTGACCATTTCTCACAACTCCTTCTGCTAACTTCAGCTCACACTATCAGATGTCTAATCTACAGCCTCTTGCAGCTCAGATCATTGCCTGGGAGATGGGTGGGGAACATAAAGATGTCTCAAGTTTATTGAACAGAAGCTTCTGCTGAACTTCTGCAGTGCTTCATCAACCACAGTAATTATTTTGTGTTGAAAAATGTTGGGAATCCAGGTTACTCTGCTACCTCCTCTTTCATTGCGCTGACATCCAGGTCATGTTGCTGCAGCCCATGACTATATGAGGAAAAAAGATTACATTCCCTTTCTTGCCATCATTCCTCATCTTCACATGAATCTCTTGCATACCTCCATTTGCCTGCAAAGGAGAAGTTTCCTCCCCCTCTTCCTCTAATGGGGAAAGGGTTAGGACAGTTAGGATAGGCTCTTTTCTCATTGTGTGTTCCAGAAAGATGATGCCCATTACCGTATACTCTCCCTAGTCCTCATGTTATACGTGCAGCACTGTTAAGATCTTTACAGAAGTATAGTAATATCACGTTTAAAAAATGACCTATAATTTTGAAACAAAACTGGTGGATATGCATCAAGAACAGCCGGTAATTTTCATTACCTACATTCCCATAATTTTGTCTATAAAGGGTATGGCCGCCTCAGTCTTGAAAAATTGAAAACCTTTAAAAAGGACATCTATGAAAGTTGGATACCTTTAATAGTTACCATACTGATACCAGTGCCAATCAGCATGAAAACTGATGCTTTAAGGTTACAGATCACATATCTAAGCTATTGTCTTCACTCCTTTGGATTTGATATACACTGCTTCCCTTTTATTATTGATAAAACATTCATAGAAGCTGTATGTTTCATTGTACAGAAGCTTCTGCTGCATTTCAAGAATATATACACCATTTTATAAAAATCCACCCTGCAGTCAACTGGAAAAGCTACCATTCTCTACATAGGCCCCACACGTTGTGCTGCTGAGCTTTTTGTTCTACCTCTACCTCTACTTGTTGCAATTATAACTTTATAACCAATTAATGTTTCTGATATCATGCCATCAGTGAATCCTTTCCTAGTTTCCCTCCACTTACCAACTGGTAAACTCTTTGAAGACATGAACTATAGTACCTAGAACATAAAATTTCACTTTGAAGACAATAGGAAAACAGTGGGCATTTGTTGAATTGAATCAGTAAAAATATCTCTAACTGATTTAATAGTGTTGCATTTTATGAAATGTGAAGCTTTTCATTTGAGAATTAATTTGAAATGGATTTTTACTCTATATGAAGGCAAAGATTGAGGATATATGACAGAAATTTAACATATACACAGTCCTTAAAAATTATAAGATTATCTCAGAAAACTGGTAAACATATAGGGCAAACATTATTATCTCCATTTTACATGTGGATACACTGAATCTGAGAAAAGTTAAATTAATTTCCAAGATTGATAGTTATGAGTGGAGGAACCTACTTTTTCTACTGCAGTCTTTGTTTGTCCATAGTATCACTGCGCTGTACAAAAGGCAGTGGGAATCTCTGTGTTCTGATCGACTGACATAAATAAATCCTAATAATTACTATACATATTAAACGGTCTTCTAGAAGCCCATTTCAAGGTCATTGAAAGGATATTTCTATTCATCATCTAGGGCTATTCCCAGCCACCAGCCATTTTTACTCTTGTTGTTAACAGGATGGCTCCCAAAAACTTGATTCATCCTTTATCATTTCAAAAGGAAGCAGCATGCTGATTACAACTATTGTCGAAATTTGGAGGGAGAACAACAGGATGGGCTGGGTGGGACTAGTCATGGTTCTGAAAAACAATGGAAGAAAAGGCTAAGGCCCTGGCAATATGGTGCTCTAATTCCCCAAGGAGACTGAGATTCCTGGGATGCGCACACAGCTCTATTCATGGGAGGGACCACCTGGCATTGTGCAGATGCCACTTCCAGGTTCCACCCAAGACTCCCTGTGGGCCAGGGGGTGGAAGAAGAAGAACTCTGTGGCTTCTGGAATATGGCACATCCTAGGAGAGCAAAATGAAAGGAAGGTGTGTGTTGCCTTTTGCCTGATTATAACAAGGGATTCTGAATTCTCGGTGCATACTCATTACAGAGCTTTTCTTGCTCTCAACTTCACAGCAACTGGAGGGCCCTGAGGGAATCTTTATAAAGCTCCTGAGGTAGTTGGGCCTTGTCCCTGAGGGGCTAGTCATTTGGGATTAAGGACTCTCTTGAAATGAGAAATTACCTAGAAATACCCTTCCTATGCCTTATTATTTCAGATTATAAACTTGGCGTAGAAATAAGAAACAACAACAAAAACATCAGTCATGTTCCTGAAAAGGTATCAATTAACCCCTGATTTCCAAAGTGTGAGGATAGACTGTCTCTAGTGTGTTAGAACGAGTCAGCTTATAAGTATGACTATTCACTGTGACTATTCACTGTTTCACTTTCCCTTTGAGTTATACTGAAAGGGAATGACAGTAAAGGGAGTAATGCTATTACTTGAACAGGTATAACATTTATTTTCTGTATTAAAGGAAGAAGAGAAAGACTTTCATAAGGATCATTTATACACTGCTACTTTAGGATTTAATATTAGTAGTGGTAATTGAGAAAGAGATTTATTTCCCTTCACTTTATTTGAATGTTTTTGTTTAAGAAGCATATTGATACTTTCGACCATGATAACCTACCTTTTCCATCCTACTCTCCTCATCCAAATTTCTGAAATGGGTTTCAATGTGTACACTTCTCTCTTTTGGAATGATGGAGGATGAATTAGGTCTCTTGTGAACAAGCCTGTTAGCAATAATGAGATTCTTCACACCAGAATATCCCTCTGTTGAAAGTAAGCAAAGGTTTAAGAGCTCCTCCATACTTTACACTGCTCTCTCTGAGGTTTGTAGTAGTCTCTAAGAGTCTGTTGACTGTAAGCATATTTGTTAGTGCCAAATATTATCATTATGTATGATAGTGATAGAGACAGGAGACAGCCAAGTGTCCCCAGTGAAACCCTGCCTTCAAGCCTAAAACAGCCTGAAGACTGAAAAACCGGACTGCTGGTTCTGGATGAAGCCTGCCCTTTCCCGACTGATTCTGTCTAAATAATGCCGACCTGGGCACTGGGAGGATGGGGAAGAGCCTGAAGAAGTTCCTGTCCGTTTGCAGGAGTGAGGAGCCTGGCCTCTCCTGTTCCTGTGCGGTGACCTGGGATTTCAATATGTAAGGCAGGAAACCTGCCTGCAGGACTCTTTGCTGAAAGTTATTTTTCCTTTTTCCTTTTTGCCTAATAAATTCCACTCCTCACCCTTCTATGTGTCCGCGATCCTAATCTCTCCTACTGGTGTGACGAAAAACTGGTTTTAGCTGAACAAAGGAGAAAGTTCCGCAACAATAGCAGAAAGGGTATTAGACCTAACGTCAGCACCAGGGTTTATCTTGGGCCTCAACTATTATAATGTGGCCCATATCACACTTAGAACCAGTTTTCTCATCTTTAGATAGAAATAAAGACATGAAACACATGGTGATAATATGTTTGAAATAACTTATATCAATTACATCCCTATTCAAGGATTATTTAAAATGAGTGAAGTCTATTCATAGTTTTCTCCAAGGAAAGAAAAGTACCACTGTAAGAAAACTAAATAAAATCCAGGTTATCCATGACTGATAACAAAATAATCTCCATGTAGAGAGAGGTTACTGCCCTGAGATGCAAGTTCCAAATCACTGTCTCTTGATATTAATCTTTCCCTGAGGAAAATATGGCTATATACCTATATAGTGGCCTCAAGATAATCCTGCTCAAAATTTTCATATGTGGATACCCTAATCTTTTCATAATTCCTCATGGTATAACTAAAATCAATCTGGAACATTTAACTGAGGCTTTGCTCATTGGAGGTGGAATTTCACAAAACTAGAGAATATTTATGAGATGTTGATTGCTATTTAAGCTCACAGACCTTATCCCATGTTGGTTTCTGTCACGCTTTTGTATGGTGAGTGTTATCCTAACACCATTTAATAATCTATTCCTAATCATAGCCTTGCTTGAAATCCCAAACCAGATTGCTGACATTTTTTGAGCACATAGATCCAACTATTCTGGAAATATAAACATCAGTGACGAGAGCCAATGATTCTCTTGCTTTGATTAAGCATGTTTAAATTATGTTCCTCTCATTTATAGCCAAGTTAGTTTTAACACATGTTTCATCTTTATATCCTCAGGTGAGCCTGACCCTGAGTCTGTATCTCAGCTGAGGCTGTATCTGTTGAATAAATACCTCCATTATTAATCATACTACTATTTCATACACTTGAAAATTGACATGCTTTTTCTTTCTGTGGCAAAATTTACAGAAGAAATGGATACAGAAAACTTTTTCTTGGTTTGTTGCTCCATTCACTAAAAAATGTTTCCAAAATAAGGGCCAAAACTAGGATTAAGTAAGTTTTTGTCATTATTTATTAGCTATAAATTCATTACAAAATTGATGCTTACATATCATTAGAAATATTTCAAATCATATAGAAATCATATTATTTAAAATATTAAGTGTTAAATTATATTTAACAATTGCAGGATATTCAATACAAGAATTAAAACTGGATGTCTGGTTATCTCTATAGAACAAAAAATATAGATAAAAATATGAAAAATAGGTTGAGAAACATACTCACACTATATATCTGTAGCTTGAAAACCAATTCTATTTGGTTTAGTGAAATATAAAGAAAAAATCAGAATTTAATATTTAATCTTATGTGAATCTTTTGGTAAACAAACACAGGTAAAATTATATACCCTGACCTTACAAGCACGATATAATATTTATCAAAAACTTATCACTGGATATATTAACGCTATACTTTTCTCCACATCTGTACTACAGGTGAGTTGTTAAATCCATTTGTCATACTTTCTTTAAAAAGTCATTTTCTTGAATTAAGTCAAACAGACAATTTCTTCCATTAATTCATATTGCTCCTTTTCCTCAGATTTTTCAAAATTAGAGGTTAGCATCACTGAAGTCTTGAATAGTCTCATTTTTTAACATCACCTTCATAGCTGACGTTTAACAACATCCTTTTTTTTCCCAGATACTAGTGAGATACAAGTATGATTTATCTTTCAGATGGTCAGAGGACATTGGAAAATTTAACAAATTTAAAAAATCAATACTGGATTCTAATTTTTATGTGTGGCTAGTTAAGAGAGTAGTGTATCCAGCAGGCACTGGACTCTAAGCCACTTAACATTTGAAAGCCTCATTAATGTACCCTAGAGAAGGCAAAGAACCATTAAGCCCTAAATGCTGAAGACATTAGTCTGACCATAGATATCATACAAAGAAATGCAAATACACAGGATTATGGTTACAAACCAGGAGAAGAAAATCTACTATTAGGGAATGTTAAGCATAATATATAAATAGTTATCACAATCACAAAAGACTTCATTTTTATTTCCCACTATCGCTTAAAATATGAACTGCGGTTTACTAGAGAGACATGGTGAAGCCATACAAGTAAAACATACACTCAGGTGAAAGAAATTTTTAATTTTCAAACATGAACAAAATGATTTTCTATACATAATTTAAACGGATATTAAATATTTAAAGACATGATTTCAAAAACATTTGGTAATTGTCTTCCATAATATCATCCATGATATAAGCCAGGAAAACATCACATTTTATCCCAAATGTTCTGTAATATCTTTAAACTGGGCCAAAATTAAGTTTCACTTAAAAGCTATCAAAAGCTATGACATTTTGTGTGGTTTTGTTTTATAAACCAAATGCATTGTGCTAAGCCTGGGTGTATCCTCATGGTACTTAACACATGATAAGGCACGCAAGGAATGCAAAATAAATATTTGTTAACTGATACATTTCCTTTTACAGCTTGATTATCAGACTTTCAAAATTAGTTATATTACTTTCTCAATTCCTAGTGTACTAAAGTACAGTAATTCCAATTCTTAAATCTCTTATTCTAAAAAGAGACAAATTTCACCAACCAGGGGCACAGACACCAGAATGCAAAAGGCACAGTTATTTATTTTATTTTATTTTTTAGAAAATGGAATGTGTTCTACTTATTAAAGTACTCCAGAGAATAATATTAATTACTATATTGGATTTTCTTCATAAATTATTTTTAAAAGTGGGTGGTAACAAAATTTTATAACAGACTTTTGCTTACATCACCAAAATAAAGCAACAAGCAAACAGCAACAACAATGAAAAGCAGGTCTTTGTTACAAAGACTCCTAACCAACACACTTGACCTATGAGATATTGATTGTGCAAGATGACTTATTGAGATGTGGAAAAGAGAAAAATGAAAACAGGTTTCAACATGAAGGATTTCATCATTAATTGAAGTTTGTCTAAAAAACATAGGTGCACACACAGGATGTGTAAATTACTCTGGGAATGATAGGGGTCTTGAGAGATGGGAAAGAAGAAAACTAGCACAAGCACTAAAAATATATGGTTTCAAATTTAGAAATATGAAGTCCTTGATAGCAATATTTATATTCAATCTATCCACACTTATTTAAAAATTAACATGTATCTATTTTTAGATGCAAATTATTCTCACATAGTTAGACTGAGTTAACTGCAAAATGGGCTCTAGAAAAAGAGTACTGTGATCAGAGCAATGATTTCCAATGTTAACTTCAAACGACTTATATTTTTGAATTTTATTAATTGTACATAAAATTTACCCTACATAATATTCGCAGTGCCTATCCAAAGACTTCTCTTTAGTTTCTTCAATGACCTGAAATTGCCATGTTGGAGTAAATCTGATAGGACCTAGCCTCAATTCATAGAATATTAGTGATTATCTAGTCCAACTTCTGTATTCCACAGCTGGGGAACTGAACCTTCACAAAAGGGAAGTCGTTTTCTCAAAGTCATAACTGATGAGTAGGTCTAAGTCTCATGATGGTGGTCACAGTGCCTAAATTGCTTATATTTTATCACTATCACACAGCATAGTGCCTGGTACAAAGTAGGCATTAGGTATTCTACAGATATCTTGGGTGGACTAATCAATGAAAAAATAAATATGTGAATGAATGAATGAATGAGACAATGGCTGAGCTAGGTTAGTCTATTTTCAGCAATAAGAGTTTGTCAGCATCTGGGTAGTCGCAGACGATGACTAGATTTGTTACCACAGTCCCTCAAAATGTTCTTCTTGGAGTCATGTTGGTTAAAGAAACAATGCTGGGCACATATAGAAGCTGATACATCATGAGGCATTTAAAACTAATTTAAATTCTTTGTAATTTTAAAGTTTATCTGTGATATTGATTGTTAGTGAAGTTACAGTTGTTTTAAGAGACTTTGTCAATGCCACCATGGGGCACTGAACTTTTTGAACTGCCATGAACATAACAGTACACACATCCATATCATGTCTTCAGTAGTAGTGGTGATGGGCAAAGACACTTGTTCTACCCCACCCTCAGCTATTTGAACATGCAGTAGTAAGTACTTGAAGCAAAAATAGGGCTCATTCTAAAGGCAGTTTTCAGAAATGACAAAGGGAGAAAAGTAAAAGGGCTGTGAATATTTCAACTACTTAAAAGAGGAAAATCTGTTAAACTGGTTATAATTGGAAAAATGTATCTAGGTCTTAAAGGAATATAGAAGCAAATGGAAAATACCTCTTCAAGTATAGGGCAAAGG
The DNA here is from genome assembly GCF_024542745.1 of Macaca thibetana thibetana. NCBI lineage: Eukaryota > Metazoa > Chordata > Mammalia > Primates > Cercopithecidae > Macaca > Macaca thibetana. Next base: position 7,440,434 of record NC_065579.1, on the reverse strand, counting down.
GAGGATGTCAATAGCAGGTATTGGTGTGTAAACAAGTCAAATTTAGGTGAAAGAAGCGCGGACATGTTTCATTATGGATTCTTGGAAGCCATTCCCTGCAGATTTAGGTGGTAATTGAGAGTGACATTTAAAGTGGCAGGAGACCGTCTAAGCAATAGCTTCTGTATTCCACATAGTCAAATTCAAGTGCAAGAGAGGTCTTTGTAAACAGTTCATGGCAGTGCTTTGTGATAAAAAAGAGGGGTCACTAAGACTGCTTAGGGACCCAGGTAAACTTCCAGCCTCCCTCCTCATCTCGACGCACAAAGGCTTGTCCCTGGTGGAAGGAATGAGTTTTCACATTACAATGAGGGCTCAGGGATGTGGAAAATGCCATCTCTGTCTTGTTGGGTGACACATTAGCAGTATAGTAAGGAAGAGTATTCAGCCCCACTGGGGGATTTGAAAGTTGAGAAAGGCTGTGGAAATCTTCTCCATGAGTGGCAGTGCTGTGCAAGGGGGTTGTTGTGTCACCTCTATAGTCAGTTGGCATATCCTCTCTGGGGACATTTTTATAATCAACTGCATCATCCGGAAATTGGGAAAATGTGCTGGCGACTCTTCTGGGACGAGATGCGAGGGCACTGTAGTTAGCTGGTAAGGTGTCATCGATAGTGTCAAGGTCTTTTAACCCAAGTGTTTGAAGGACCCAGGGATCCACAGGGGGCCCAACTTGTCCTTCACAGTTAGCAAATTCACTAGAGAGGTTTCTTTTGGCGTTTTTGGGATGGGGAATCTCAGCAGGAGAGTATCTTTGTTCTTTGGATTTTCTCTTCCCCTTCCTGAATTTTCCACATGCTTTGGAGAACTCATCAGATGAGAGCAATTTCTAGGGAAGTGATATTTGAAAGTTATACTTTTTTCATATATTTACTAGTTAACTAAATTATTTCGAAAAAAATGATTAAGTTTCTCTTCACACACAAGTAAGATGGATTGGATTAGCTTGTTGGTAAAGTAAAATCTGTGATGACAAATTACTGCCTATAAACTCTAAATCATATTTTTTGCTCAGTTTTCTTAAATGTTGAAAGGACCAGATGGTATTTTTAAGATTTCAGCACAGGCAAGTTATTATTATAACAATAATAGCACTTTCACTTATTAAGCTATCATTTATAAATAAACAATCATTTTTAAAATAAATACTATAAATAACATTTATATTTATTTATAAATACTATAAATAACATTTATATTTATTTATAAATATTATAAATTATATTTATATCTATTTATATTATTTATAAATTTATACAAGTAAATATAAATTTATATGAATAATATTTATATTTATTTATAAATAATATTATTTATAAATAATATATTTATCATTTACAAATAAACTATCACTGACGATAATTTATAAATCACTGATTATATGTATTATCTCATTGGATATAGATGTTATTAAAATCTTCATTAATGAGGAAACTAAGGCACAGACATATTAATGGCTTGCTGAGAATGATTTAGCTTGGACATAAACCTAAGTCACCCCAATCTAGACAGATCCTCTGATTAAACACTATACAACACTGCTTCTTCTTATTTCATTAACTTTCAAAGCACTTCTGAGATATTAAATTATTCTAAATCTTGGCAAATTATTAAGAGCGACAGATCAAACTGCCTAGTTATTATCACTTAATAATATAATAAGTGTCCTTTTATGGAATGGTGGCTGGAGTCAGGAGCCCAGGCAAATAACCAAGATGTATTCTCTTTTTAACAAAGGCAACTGAATTGTAAAGAAATCAAATCTAGTGTCTTCTGTTCTCCGAACTGCTCTATTTAGTAACAGTAGCAAGAAGCATCATCAATTTACACCAAATAATATCAAATAATGTAGCTTGTCTAGAAGTACAGAAGAGATTGATGATGAAAGCATTAATGATAACATAATGGCAAATAGATAATAAAAAATTGAAAGGCAAAGAACTGAGCATGAACAGAAAAAGACTATAGGCAAGTTATTTATCCTTGAGTTAGAAATAGCTCATTTTAAAAGTGGAGAAAAAAATGTGAATTAAATGATAAGGTAATTGTATACGCCTAATGTAATCTGTAAATGCCAAATCAAGAGATTTGGACTCCGGCAATATTCACAGCATTTTAGATCTAGCAGAATTTTTAAAGGACCTTTTAGACCATCCATTACAGATGAAGTGAAGTGAGGATCTAAGTAAGAATGATTTGCCTAAAGTCAAACAGATTATTAAAAGAACTGAGTGTCTTTTAGATCTGCTTCCCATACCAGTATTCCATCCATCTAATTCTGCCTTTTGATTAACCCTGATTGTCTAAGCAACCCCCACCCCCGACTAGCATTTGATTTTTAAGCAACTTCTTTTGTAATATATGACTGACACCTGAGGTACTTCAGAGAAATGATAGATAAAAATTATTGTGAAACAGCCATATTTCCTTAAGAAAAATCATCTATCTCATAAATGCATATCAAGATACCCTGTTTAATCAAGGAGTTTGACATAAATCATTTCCTTTCTCAAATCACTGCTTTGTTCTTATAAAGTAGATACACACATACCTTGGCCTTTTCTTCAAGACATTTAACCAAAGCAGAATTCAGGTATTGTCTGAGGTGATTATTCTCTTCATGTAACCTAGCGAGTTCTTCTTCCTTCTGCACCAGGGTATCTTGCAGCTACAAAAAGCAGACAGTGGTGAAGGCTGCTCCACTGTACTGACTCTGTAACCTTATAGTAATGCCACTGCTCCTTGACTTGACTAGTGTTTGTTGTGTGAGCACGAGCACGGGGAGCCCTCATCCTGAGAGGCCTAAATTAAATCTACGTTCCCCTAACGCCCAGTTGTTCAGCTTTGTGCTCTGAATTCTCATTCATTGCAAAGTGTTTGGAGAGATTATAATACTTTTAAACTTGTAATCACAAGGGAATCAGGTAGATATGAAGGAAAATGAGCCGCAGGCAACTGTTTAAATACAGAAAATGATGTTTAGGAAGATGTGGCTGGACTCCTTCCTTGCACTTTCAAATAAATAAATAAATAAATAAATAAATATAGAGGTGGGTCGGCTTTTTTCAGCCTCAAATTGCCCTGTCTGTATGTCCACAAGATTAAATTAAATATAGAAAATGATGCCTTGCATGTTTAAATAAATAAATAAATAACAGAGGTGGGTTGGCTTCTTTCAGCCTCAGATTGATCTGTCTGTATGTCCACTAGATTAAATTAAATATCAAAAATGATGTTTAGGAAGATTTTGCTGGACTCCTACCTTGCAGGTTTAAATAAATAAATAAAAACAGAGGTGGGTCGGCTTCTTTTAGCCTCAGATAGATCTATCTCTATGTCCACTAGATTAAATTACCCTTCGGGGCAAAACTAACACAACATGAAAAAAGCAATCTTAGGAAAATATTTTATAATCATTCTCTTCTCCAAGTATTAGCAAGATTTTGCTGGACTCCTCCCTTGCATGTTTAAATAAATAAAAAATAAAAACAGAGGTGGGTTGGCTTCTTTCAGCCTCAGATTGATCTGTCTGTATGTCCACGAGATTAAATTACCCTTCAGGGGCAAAACTAACAGAACATGAAAAAAGCAATCTTAGGAAAATATTTTATAATCATTATCTCTTCTCCAAGTATTAGCGATGTTATGGTTTAAAAATACTGTCACACTCATTATATCATTTGATCTTTTCAAATTCCCTCTGAGATAGGCAGCACAAGGATTACAATTCCATAAATGAGGAAAAGGCAAAGGATTCAAGGTCATACGGCTAAAATGTGTAAAGTGGGAGCTTGACTGCAGGCCTTTCTAGAGTGTCTTGGTGGTTTTTCTTTTCTCTGACATTGATCATCTAACTTTGATCTCTCTGTGGACACACAGTCACTTTAGTTCTAAACTGAGTCAGCATGAATTTCAAAAGGGAAAAGAAGCAAGATATTAACGGTGGGGAACGGATCACGCAGAACACGACCAGTCTCAACGCTCTGACTTACACATACCTGCTTGTTTCTGTAGAGCTGAGAGGAAAGCTGAGCCTCTTCCCATGAGCACAAGTCCGGAAGAGAAAAATTTGAGTCACTGAATGAATCTGTGAAAATACAAATGGATAACTGAGAAAATAGTCTTGTAGTTTCTGTGTAATAAAGAAACTTATCAAATCAAATCAGAAAGTTTAGTAGGTTCAATTATTTTTCTTAAACAGCTATTGCTGCCATACAGGAAAACAAGACATTTAAAGTTTTTCAGAAAAGGCAAGCAAGCTGAGAGAAACAAATATTTATACACTGGATCACATAGCAGTTAAAGACGTAAATTTTTATAAGCAGGAAGGGGTCACATTCTTGCCTAATTTATGTATTCCTGCTGGATAAATTAATAAAGAGTGTCCAGTCTGTCATTAATTTATGCACATATTACTGATCTCCCCGTAAACTCGGCATAACATTGCAATTCCATTATGTTTTTCTAGTTTTTATCTTGCTTTCTAAGCTTGAGCACTTGATAATATATTGTTTGGCTCTATAATTAAATTCTAATCTGTAATGCTACTAGTTTCTCTGCCTGTCTGCCTGCCTGTTTTAATCTAACGGACTGTATTTATTTGGAATTTTATGTGGTAGCACTTTCTACTTTAAAACTATTTGGACCTTGCTTCTTTGAAGATCTTAATGAAAATCTCAAAACTGTGCCCAGACCTTATCTGTTTCAACTATTTTAATCTGTATATTTTATAAATTTTTTTTTCAGAGTGGCTTTTCCCCCCATATTTGACAGTTAGCTCTATCTATCAATAAAAAAACTATGGGCATACTAACCGGGTTTACTTTTACTTTCTTTTCTTCATCTAGTATAGTTTTGACTCTTGCCCTTCTCTGGTTATACTGTGGATACTGAAATATTTTTGATTAAAGTGAAATGATGAGTAAGGAGATAGGAATAAAACGGCATAAGTAGTTTGGGTTCACACTCTTGGGCATTTTGTTTTTACTGTTGCTTGTAGTGGAAAGTTAATACTCAACAACATCCTCTGTGACATTTAAGCATGCTTTTAATTTTTTGAGTTCCTTTGTTTGTGTCTTTTTAAAAAATAAAACGAATCATGTGGCAGAACCAATGGTATGGATATTTAATTCTAGGGTGTCTGAGAATTATTTAAGAAACCGGAGTGTTTAACACAGACATTTCTTTAATACTTATAAATATTGCTCACATGCCACAGATCAAAATTAATATGTCATTTTATGTCAATGCTATACTTCTCTCCAAAGTTGAAGCTTTTTTTGTGTGTAAAAGGGAATCCTTTTTCCACTTCTAACACACTATCCATGGAACTTCCTCTATGAAATAAAAATTAAGCTAGAATTCCTTGCTTTTCTCTCAAACTCAGGGAAACTTTTCTGAATTCCAAAAGAAGTGTTCCGACTGGTATCCTCATTCCAAAGACATTCTGCTGGTGTGTTGTTTATAAAACCTTGGTCCAGACTCACACTCCCACAGTGAGATAGGACTCTCCAAGAACTATAAAGTGTAGGGAGAAATACATGCTATCCGGTGGGCAAGGTAAAGAATCCCATTTTCACCATTTGGCAAGTGTAAAACAGCAGGCTTTCTGACTGTAAAAATCAGGAGTCCTTGGGTTTACGTAACTTTTCCATATCGTCCCTTATTCTAGAGTCCTAGCCCATGATGCTCTGTAGCCACGGGTATGGAAAAGAGCTCCAGATCTGTCAGGGAAGCAGAAGAGCAGAACTTACCCTGTGCCTGTGGTGCTTGTTGGAGCTCTCTGTTGTCCAGGAGACCAGCAGCCCAGAAAGAGACCCAAGTCTCCGTGGAAACGTCAACACTAGATTCTGACGTTGTAGTGGAATACGGGCAATTATAGCTCTGGCCTCCTACAAAGTACTGGTCTTGGCAAGGCAGAATGGTGTTCTGTGAAATTCAGAATGGGGGGAGTGCAGGGTCCCAGGAGATGGGGTGATGGAGATTTAAAAGGGGGAAAGGGTGGGAGAAGTACCGAAATTATATGCAGTGAAATATAAAGAAAAAAAATCAGAAAAGGTGTTAAGTATAGATCCATATTAATTTTGGGGTGGTCAAATTACAATTACTAAAAGGGAATGAGTTTCTTGGTTTACCCAGAATTTCCCTTAAGCCCTTTGATGAAAAGAGCAGACTAGCATTGAATGGGTAAAATTTGTACATATCCAGAAGGATTCTCTGTTGCAACGTCCAGCTCATCTAATAGTCTACCCAAGATCTAAAAAAAGGGAATTCTACTTAATGATGCAAAAACATAAGAACTATTTGGTTCTTTCTAGCAAATACCTTAATTATATTTCTAAAACTCCTGAAGGACAAAGAACGCAGAATGCTAAAGCTGAAATGGATATGACATAATATAGACTAACCTCTTCATTTTTGTTTCTGAATTATACTTGCCTCATTCCTTCCTTTCTCTTCCCTCTGACCTAACATGCTGCTGGCTCAGTCTATGTATGTATGTATGTATGTATGTATGTATGTATGTATCTATCTATCTATCTATCTATCTATCTATCTATCTATCTATCTATCTATCTATCTATCTCTGTCCCAGAGATAATTAAAACATTTTGCTCCCAACACTAGGCACAGGAGCATAAAGTCACTCCAAGTAAACATATAATCAAAACTGAAAGAAGTTTGTTAGCAAAGACAGCAAGCTCTAGTTCTGCCCATCACTAGGGCTCATGCTCCTCCAAAGTTATCTTGTCACTAACTGGCATGTATTCTCCACTGTGTTCTGATCCAGTGAACACTCTCCTGCCCTCCACTTCTTGAACCTCAGACACACAGTCTTTCCAAATGTCCAGGCAGGGGCAGGTATGCAGCCTTCCTGGGTGAATTGGTACAACACCAAATTTAAATTATCTGTCAATGCTTAATCAGGTAAAAACCATTCATTTTAGCAGAGCCCAGCTTTGGAAAAACTCTTTTTGACTACTACAGAGCTTCTCTGGGCATTAACGTAAACAGAGAGAAAACAAATAAGAAGAAGAAAGAGAAAAAAAAGTTAAGTCGATTCAATCACACTTTGTTAATGTTCTCAGTAATTTAAGTTTTGAAAAATTCCAGTTCTGAAGCAAGTCCAGCTTGGGCAGTGCAGACCAAAGAAATTCAGCCAAAAGTTTATCAAGTGCAATTTTCTTTTATTATAAAAGCGTGTTTGCAGACTCCTTCCCTGAGATTTTTTTTTTTTTTTAAATCAGAGCTAAGCTATTATGCAATTGATACCTGAGAAGAAAACAAACCCCAAATATCCCTAGACAAGTTCATGTCCAAGTGTTTGCAAATATATGCATAATCTAGAGGAAGAGGTGGAAATGAAAAGAGAGTGCAGGGGGAGGAGGAAGTTGGGGAGAAAGTAAGGAAAGTAGTAATAACAGAGGGAGGGAGAGAGAAGAGAGGAGAGAGAGAGGAGAGGGAGAGAGGGCGAGAGAGAGAGAGAGAGAAAGCAGATAGAGGATACGAAAAGAGAGGGCAGCAGAGAGGATCTGTTTTAATTGGTGGGTAGCAGAGAAATCTTGCTCCCAAGGTGGAATAAATTCTAAATGCAAAGCTCATTAACTTCCAGAGACCCAAGTTTGCCAGCGGACTAGCTAACGCCAGTTCCTCACTTACCATCTTGCAGTGGAAGAAAGCGCTGCAGAAACTGAGCCCACTCAAGTTTTCAGGAAAACCAGTGGGAAGCTTTAAATGAGACTGAGGGGAGGAGCTAGGAGAGGCGAGTTCTAATCTGCGGGAGCTCCCGGTGACGCCCAGAGCTCCCGGCGAGCGCCGCTCTCTGATTTGGTGAGAGGCTGTCAAACTGGTGACGTGAGCCAGGAGTCACCCAGCAGAGGACAGAGTCACTCGCGCTCTGGGCGACCACCGCGCCGGGACCAGGGACCTGCCGAGCTGGCCACCGGCCGTGGGGCAAAGGCAGGACCTCCGGCCCTCCGCCTCCGGCGGTGCTGCTTCAAACCCGGCCCCAGTGTGGACTTGCCGCGGGCGGGGAGACGGGCAGCGGAGGCTGGCGGCGACCCCGGAGCCGGTACCTACGCGAGGGCCGGGCTCCCTCCCGCTCCACGCGCGGCGCGGGACAGGGCCCAGCCGGGCCGGGCGGGAAGATGGTCCGGGTGTGTCTGGACGTAGGGTAAGAAAATCCCAAACCGGCATCACAGGGATCAAGGGAGCCTTTAGGGAAGCCCATCTAACTAGCCCCAGAGTTAGTATGGTTCCTGGGTGTTTTTTTCTGGCTACGCGATAGCAATATTAACTTGCTTTATGAGGTTGTCAGTTGACTTTTTTTTTTTTTTTCCTATTGGGTGTGTCTTACTTTCCCCTATTTCTGAAACGAGTGTTAAACGTGGAGGTGATATATATCCATTCTGGAATGTAAGCTTCACTAGAATAACAATTCCTGTTTATTTTGTTCCCTGCTGTCTCCAAAATACCAGGAGCACTTTCTCACCTGTAATAAGTGCTCAACAAAGATTTGTGAAAATAATTAAGCTACAAATTTATTGTCGTTTTGCATTGTACCTTTCTTCACATTATAATAAATGATTATAATTAAGAACACTTGGTGTATGTTAATATCTTTCAATCAAAGAATTTGATTTCCTCTGTCTTTTACCTTTTATTCTCACAGTTCCTATTGTGTTACATCGAGAGGAGAAAGAGGAGTAGCACCATCTTTAAAACCACTTAGCCACCACTAATAGCCAACTTTTATTTCAACTTCCTAAAATAATAGATACAAAGCAATTTACATTAACCCTGGGAGGTAAGTACTCTTATTGTCTGGTTTAACAGGTTGACCGATGAAGCACTAACATTAAGACATTTCACCAATGATTATACAATTAAGAAGTATCAGACGTGGGATTCGAACCCAAACTGGCTGAAGCATCCATGCTCCTAGCGCCATGCATGTGGTGTCTGACCTACCTTGGCTTATGTCCACTGCACATTATAGACATTTATGTAATGGTTATTGTTATGGGTGGGTTGTTTCCCCAAATTCATATGTGGAATCCCTAACCCCAAAGTTACTGTAAATGGAGGTAAGGCCTTTAAAGAGGTAATTAAGTCTAAATAAAGTCATACGTGAGACCCTAACACAGTAAGACTGGTGCCCTTATAAGGGACACCAGGGGTGGCACACACAAAGTCAAGGCCATGTGGGGGAACAGTGGGAAGGCACCCGTCCATCTCTAAGCCAAGAGGAGAAGCCTCAGGGGAAACCAACAACCCTGCCAACACCGTGCTCTTGAAATTTCAGCCTCCAGAATAGTTTTTCCCAAAATAAATTCTTGTTCAAGCTATCCCGTCTATGGTATTTTGTTATGGTAAGCCCAGCAAACTAACCCCAGACAAGGAGGAGGAATTGAGAACACCTCTGATCCTGCTCTGCACAGCTCTTTCTCTACAATAGTTTCGACTGTTATTTATTTTTCCTTGAACTATGCTTATGACCCACAGCACTTAGCAAGGTGGTTAGCACACAGCAGATACTTAAGTGCTCTGTGTCCAAATTTAAGGAAAGAATAGATGATGAAGAGGAAGAAGGTGCCAGACTTGTTTGGGCCCTTTCCTCTTGTTCCAATACTGTTTATTTGCAAGGTTTTCTTTTTTTGTTTTTTTGACGAAGTCTCGCTCTGTCCTCTCTCACCAGGCTGGAGTGCAGTGGCACGATCTCAGCTCACTGCAACCTCCGCCTCCCAGGCTCAAGCGATTCTCCTATTTGTAAGCATTTTTTAAGTGAACAGTACCAGGTTTGGGTGTCACCGCCTGGAAAATAGGTGAACTGGCCTATTCTACATGGACTCATTTCAGAGAGTGACGTGAGTGAGTGGGCCCCTCTCTGCCCTCACTGCATATTGGGCAAGATGCACTGGCAGTACCACCCTGACATCAGAAGAGGAAACTGATCAAAACCCACTTGAGTTGTAAGAATCAGCGATTTTGTTCAGGGCAAAGAACTCATGTTTGTAGTTCTCCCAACACAGAGTCTGTCTGGCAAAACCCCAGTTAGTTTTGTAATGAGCACCAGGAGCAGAAAAAGGAGGATCCAGTTGTTTTACTTTTTTAGAAGCTGTCACAAATCAGGCATGAGCCTCTGAGAGATACAATTTCTTGGGCCTGAAAATGATACAAAATGGGCAATTGAGCAAATACAGTATGAAAACAAAAACCATAGGCTTTCGATCCAAATATACCTGGATTTCAATTTCTTCTCTACTCTCTGAAATTGAATCACCTGGAATTATATTAGCAAAGACCCTAAATCCTCAGTTAACTCATCTGGCAAATTAGGAATGCGATACATACCTGAAAGGTTTATTAAACAGCTTACCACTAATGCTTATAAAATTACTATTTTACTGCCTAAATTATGTGTTCATTATAGTAGCTATTCTTACTATTAGATATAGGGAATTCTGCATTTGATCATGTGCATGCTGCCGTGCTTTTTTGTTGTTGTTGTTAAAAGTAACTATAAATGAAAGGTACATTTGTAAAATAAGGGTTTTTTTTGGTTTTTTTTTTTTTTTTTTTTTTTTTTTTAGGGCTAGACATAGTTTTCAAGAGTCTTTGATTACCTTTAAGCACACAAGTGCTTTACAAATCATTAACTACTTTAGCTTAGTAGAAGTGGGAGTATAGATAGTGATTCAGAAACCCTGAAGTTAAACAGTGAAGAAGTGTTAACAACTGAACATAAATCAGAAGATAAACCTTCCTTAAAACCGTAACAGATGGAAAACATTTTAAATTCTGAAAGTTTGATTTATGTACATCTTTTTACTTAAGATCTACTGCTTAAGTATAAGCCTTATTATTATTGTTGGTTTGACAGTTTTTTCTGAAAAGTGCATCAAGTAAACAATCATGTGAAATCTTTTGGCAGTTTTGTTTTCATATGTATGGATGAAGTGCCTCTTTCTTAGTGTGTAGATGTAACCCATATAGATGATTTTCTTCTACCAACAATAAGATCGGTTAAATACTGCCTTTTGCATTGTGTCTAAAGGGGTGGTGTTAAGGGGGAGGTGACTAATAACAACCTAGTTGTTGAGTCATCATACTGCCCCCTGCCAGGGCAAAACTATATTAAAAGAAAATAGGAGGTAATTTGACCTGCACACAAACCAAGTCTGCAGACAGGAAAGGGTAGAGTGTGATCAGAGGTGGACTGAGGAGATAAATAGATTGGCATATGGACTGTTCTTTCATTTCACCCCTGGAGAACTTTATTTGATTACCCATTACTGGATTCTGTAGCAAATATAATAAAGAACAATTTTTAATTTCTCTTTACAAACATGGCTTTCTCTCATAGCTTCAATAGCTGAAACTCCAGGCAAAAAACAAAAACAAAAACAAAAAAACAAACAAAAAAACACAGCATTTCTGTTTTCACTTGTAGGTGAAGAAAAATGTATCCTTAGAGAAAATTCAGTGCAGTAGATGGTTTTCATTGGAAGATTTAGCATTTGCATTGTTTAAAATATCTGGAGAACCATGACAGATTCAGTTTGTTAACCCATAGTTATTAAATTTACCCCACCAAAGTGATGTGCAGAAATCAATCATGCTGATATTGATAGAGACTTGCCTACTACCTACTACTACCTGCAAGTAACATAGCTTTCGGATAGCCTTCATATATGTAATTATTTATGCAGTAGTAACAAACTGTTTCTACATGAACAAAAGCCATGAAAGAGCAAGGCAACTGTTAATTCTGGCAATAGAAAAAGTCAGGAAAACGATATTAGGTTATTAGCCAGGAAAGAGAAAGACCTTAGGTAACTTAAAAAGTGACATCTTCCATTTGGGCGTAATTCAGATTAGCTCTCTATGGAAATGTGATGTGTGTATGTGGAGATTTATAATATTGTTTTATTGGATGTTTCAGTGAGAATGCATTTTAATAGCTTTAAAACTATCTGGTCCTTTATTTATTGACTCATTAAGTGATTGCTTAATTTTTTCAGTTATATTTTATGGCATTTTATTAAGGAAAATGACATACTATAGTGATATTCACAACTTTCAAGATTCTCAGTCTAAGGGTATATATTTTAAATACCACCTATTTACTTTATATTTTTCTGGAAAATGGATACAGATCTATATTCATTGAGCAAAATTAAGCAAACCTTTACTGTAGTTGGTAGCATTGCTTTATGGCTTTTCTCGTAAGATAACACTTCAAAATAATACTTGCAGACAAGCTGGAGTAAATAGTTGAGGATTTTCCTGCCTGTTGACAGCCGTGTGAATCCCCTAAATCTTACCAGGCCTGCCCCAAGGACAGGAAGAAACAGTATATCAAAGGCCTGTAATCTACTCTGCCTCACTGCATCAGTTGGGAAGCTCTTCTCTGTATAATATAACCTATCTGGCCAGACTGGAAGAAAACAATCTCAATACGACTATGAATATACATACAAAACAGTAAAATTTAGTTTGTATTGCCACAAGGTTAAAGATGTGGAAATGGAAATAAAATAAAATAAAACAAATACAGTTCCGCTTCCCTCACTTTATCCCAACTGCATTAGAAAATAATTAAAATAAGGCCAAGCCTGGTGGCTCATGCCTGTAATCCCAGCACTTTGGGAGGCCAAAGTTGGCAGACCACTTGAGAACAGGAGTTCAAGACCAGCTTGGACAACATAGTGAAATCCCATCTCTACAAAAAAATTTTAAATATTAGCCAAGTATGGTGAGGCACACCTGTACTTCTGGCTACTTAGGAGGCTGAGGTGGGAGGATCACTTGAGCCCAGGAGTTTGAAGTTACAGTGAGTTATGATTGTGCCATTGCACTCCAGCCTGGGCAACAGAGCAAGACCCTTCCTCTAAATAATGATAATAGTAGTTGTCATAATTAATATACATCAGAGGTATGCTAGTCCAATTATAATTTGAAATAAAATGAATTTCTGCTTCCGGAGCACCAGTATTTCCAAAAAGTCGGTTTTAGTGCTTTCATTGCTCATGAAATCATCTTAGGGATTTTTGATGGACAGATGAATGGATAGATTACTGACAAAGCATTAAACGTCTGAAAGGTACATTGGCACTGGACATGTCATCCAATTTTATTCTGAAGATAACAGAAATGAAAGGGTTACTGCCTAGTTTCTTTAAAAAACAAACAAAAAAAAACTTAATTAAGAGTATAATAGAAAAACAGGACAACTGGGACCTAGTTCGTCTAGCCCTGAAATTGTCAGAGAAACTGAAAAAAATGTAACTTCTCTCATGAAAAGAAGACAAAGAAATACATTTAAATATAAAATGTTAAGCTATACTGAAGCTATAGTTTCATGTTTTTCAATCTATAAAATCTATGAAGTATTAACTGAATTTTAATTAACCTAATAATTTGTGGCAAAATTATCTGATTTACTGACTAAAACAAATAAATTTACTTCAAAATTGTATTAGATTAGTGAAACTTGATAATATCTCTGTTTTCTACATTTATTTTTCACAAAATGAAAGCATAATGCCAACCTGTAGCCAGAGGAAGTGTTTGTATATTCTAAAACAATATTAGAAAAATATATGATTGCTGTGAAATTCATAATGCTAAATGTCATTAAGATGAATAAAAGTATCATAATACAGTACTCTGTCAACAATAAAGTAAAACTCCAGAAAGCTCTATGATGTTAGATAAAGAGGGCCATGATGAAAACAGTACATATAATCCTTTTGTTTTCTTTATCCAACCGGAAGCTTTTCTGTGGCCACCTTTGGAACAGCGGTATTAGCACTGCATAACCAACTCATAGCGAATAATGTTAAACTAACAAATGCATTTCAACAGCTTCATTTATAGATAAGAGGGCCTCCAAAGACAGGCAAGCAAATTGACTAAGCTCTTTAAAAAATGGTTTATTGCCCTAGAACACAATTGGGAAAAACTCAAATTGCACATTGTAGAATTGCATATTTTAAAACATTTCTATTAGCTGTTATTTTTGTGTATTCTTTAGTATCAATTTACACGTATCACAATATGTATAAATATATGTGCTTATACATTTGCATGTATACATGTGCATGTATATGGAGTAATCAGTGAAGTTCACTGCCTTGAAATACATACAGATGGAAACGTACAGATGTTGGGAAACGAAGACTACTCTCCGCACCTAATTTTCCTATAAAGGGCCAACAATTCCTAGGAGAACAGATTTATTTCATTGGCGAGATTGAAAGAAGAAAAGGAACAATTTGTTTCCCATTTTAATGTAATCGTCTACACGGCACATGCTTTCTCTGCTTCTCCTGAGGAAAGCTTACAGAGTAGGCTCTGTCCCAACTGCAGTTGTGTGTGGCCACCCAGTGTCTCCATAATAAAGTGAGTAAATCTATTTCTATTCAGAAATGCATATTAGGTAGCCTATTAAAACTGTGTGTGTGTGTATATGTATACATGCAGTATATGTGTATATATATATACACACACATATATGTAGTATAGTATATAAAGTATATGTGTAAAATATATGTTCTGGTAACTATAGTTACATATGTTATAGTAACCACATATGCAATGGTCCTGATACGTACATCAGAAACGAAAGCAGTGGTGAATAATAGGGCTGGAGTGACAGGTTAAGACTAGGTCACACAGGTGCTATGCTCTATCCTATGAGCAATGGAAAGTTAGTGAAGGGTTTTTAACTAGGTGTGCGAAGGCAGATTTGTTTTCAAAGCATCAAATAATTGGTGAAATAATGGTCTTTCAGATAAATACGAGAGTCTACAAAATTGAGGCATTTTCTCCAATCAAGTACTTCGGACAATACAGGTTCCCATATGCTTCTGCAGAGCCAGCTCTCATTTGCAGTAACTGTGTGTGTGTATATATATATTTAGTAGGCTATCTTATATGCATATGTGTGTGTGTACATA
This sequence comes from Macaca thibetana thibetana, assembly GCF_024542745.1. Lineage (NCBI taxonomy): Eukaryota > Metazoa > Chordata > Mammalia > Primates > Cercopithecidae > Macaca > Macaca thibetana. The sequence goes on along the minus strand of NC_065579.1, from coordinate 7,425,432 downwards.
GTTTTAGCAGGCTACCTAATATGTAGTTATAGATATGTTGTGTTTTACAGTCAAGCTTTTTTTCAATGATAAAGATAATTTTATTCCCAAGTATCTGTCTTTTGTGTCCATTGCTTGTTTCTTAGCTCAGGAGAGAAATAAGTGCTATGAGTGTGGGTTTTTTTGTGTGTGTGTGTTTGTATATATCTTTCTTTATATATGAAGAATCATATATTTTGTCATAAAACAAAATAATCAAGAGAAGAAACATACATATAACATTCATCCATACGCAAATATATTTCAAAACTTTAAAATATTCATATCCTTTAAGCCAGTAAGCACAAAATAATTTATAAAATTACAAAAATAATACATTTCAGCAAAAATAGTGTAAAACTTTGTTTATTACATCATTATGCTGAATATTTGTGAACATTTAAAAATGTTCAATAAGAAACTGGTTAAATAAATTACAATATATCCATAGTATAGATTGTGTATTTACAGAAAATCTTTTTGAAAAAAATTAAAGACATAGAAAAATGACATTGTTACTTATATTAGAATGTACGCAAGTATATTCATACATATTACAAAGCAAAGGGAAAATATACCAACATGTTAATAGTGTTTATTGTTTTGTAAGAGAGATGTTGTAACAAATTTATTGAAAAGATTAACTAGAACTAGTTCCAATAGTTACAATTAACAAATTGCCTGATTTCAGGTTAAAAAACAAAGACATTTGTAACACTCAGTACTATGTAAAGATAGAATTTGATACCCTGTAAGTAGTGAGCTCTTGGTCACTAGAGGAATTCACTAAGAGGGTGGATTACTGCTATCCTCATATGGTTTATATTATACTCATACACTAATAGTGCCAAAAAGATATGCTTCTTACAATTATTTCTAATTCTCAGAACTCGCAATTTAATATGATTTTGAGATTAGAAATCTGTCTTTGTAATTCATTTCCATGCATATCTTTAAACAGACAGGAGAACTTCTGGTTCTTTTTTATATAGGATAACTTTGCTGAGATTTAGTAGAACTTCCGTGGCCATGAAGGGTGATCAGGAAGACAGGAAGAAGCAGCAGTGAGTGAGAAGGCTGAAAGGAGAGTAGCATCATTGCTAATCTCCACTACTACAGCATTCTTTCTTTCCTACATTCTGAGTCACTAGGTTCTCAGAACTGGTCATGAAAAGCAGGGAAGTACATTGAGTGAGAGGATATATTGAGTCTATCCCAAATCTTAAGGGTTTAAGCTTTAGGAAAGCAAAAAAGAATTTTGAGTGCAGGACCTTCATGGGCCATGTTACTCTAAGTCATAACTTATGAGGTTCAAGGGGAAGTTAAAAATCACCAAGTTGAACCTTCCTCTCACATTGATGTTTTGATTATACCCGTGGGAACTTATACGTATATAATCTGACATACATTATATATATATATGGCATGTAATATATATGTGTATGTATAATCTTAAGAGGAATATAAAATATTCTGAACAAATTAAAAAGTTGTATGCTACTAGCTGAAATGTGAGGTATTGAGGACAATCTAAAAATAAGCAATCAGGCAAATAACATCTATTAAAATTATAAAACCTTTAACCCAGCAAATATTCTCCTGGAAAAATATTTCTAAGACACTAATCACCACTACATAAAGATATAAATAGAAATATTTTATTATTTAATGTTTACAGAAACAAAAATAATGGATATAACTTGAACATCCATTAAGAGAAGAATTACAGGATATATTATGTAATATTATATAGCCAATATAAGATTTGAGTTGATGTATTATTTTATAACCAATAAAAAAGTTTTAAAATTGTTCATTTATTTGATTTCTACAAGGTATTGAGTGAGAAAAGAAAGATTACATAGGCATATATACATATTACCTTTTCATACCTTTGTGAAATGATGTTAAAAATAGTCCTATATGCTATGTATGCATGTATTATGTATAAATGTTGTGTAGATTTAATTATATGGGCTAGTTAAATTCCCTAAGTTGGGACGTTGGTGGGGATGATATCCAGGGCAGGGAAAGACAAGCTATTACTGTAACTACATAACAGAGAATGACAAAATTTAATGGCTTAAAGCAGTAATTCTCAACTGGGAGTGATTCTGCCTACCAAGGATATTTTTGATTGTCAATACATATGCGGGGTTGCTACTGGCAGGAGGCTAGGAATGCTCTTGAATATCCTATCCATGCATAGGATAACCACCTATAAAAAAGGATTGTCCTGTCCAAAAGGTCAGTAATACAGTGCCAAGAAACCCTGGCTTAAATAAGTGACAATATTTATTTTGCTTCCAAATCTGCAATTTGGGTAAGGCAGGGCTGGTTGAGGACAGCTCAGTTCTGCTCTGCTCAGTGTTAGGCTAGAAGGCTGGGCCTGAAATCATGTGAAGGCTGTCACAGGTTTTCCTTTTAATATTAGTAGTTTCTTATCATTCTTATTTTATTTGGTGTTATTATTAGTAATGGCTACTGAATTTTATCAAATGCCTATCCAATATCACCATCTATACATTTTCCGATCATGAATATTCATCCCTTGCTTTAATATACCTGAAGTACATACTTTTTATATATTTAATAGAAATTACCTGTGAATGTCTCTGTTCCTTCAATACTTTTCTAAGTGATCATTTCAGATTTTCCACTTATTTTTCATTCAATTGTGGTAATTACATATTTTGCCCAAAAATCATTCATTTATTTTGGTTTTTAAATGGGCTGCCATAGAATTGCATATCATAACATATATTATTCTGTAAATACTCTCTGTAGTTAAATCTTCTTATCTCTATTCTTTTCTATTTTACTCCCTTTCTTTTGTCCTTAATCAAGCATATGAAGGATTTGTCATTCTTATTGGATGTGTCAAAACCTTTTGACTAATATCGTTTGTAGTTTTTCTCAATTGTAAATACAGATTATAATTGTGTTCAGTTCACAGGGTTATTATTGTGAGGATTAAGTCAGTTAATTTTCATGACATGCTTACATTTACTTAAATTTCAAAAGAAACATATGAAATGTTCTTATTCAAATTATATTTTCATCAAGTTGCCAAGGTGATATGTAGTTCTCACTTTTTATATTGAGCTGCTGTAAGGTGTCATGTAAAACTCTATGACTGCAAATCTGCTTCACAAAATGTGACTTTTATCAGTACATATCAGCCTATTTTATTTTCTGTTTAGTGCTTTCAACCCTGAAGTCCACCTTCTAACATTAATATTGTTACTCATCCTCTCTCTCCTCCAACCTCTCTCTCTCTTGCATTTATTTTTAGATTTTCATTACTTTCTTTTTATTCTGATTCTTGCAAATAGTATAAGCTAGATTTTATTTTTATTTACTTTTTAAATTTATGATTGACAGATAATAATTTTGTGTGTGTGTGTGTGTGTATATATATATATGGCACAATATGATGTGTTGGTGCATGCATACATAGTATAATGATCAAATTAGGGTAGTTGCCATATCCATTACTTCAAACATTTATCATTTCTTTGTGGTAATGACATTAAAAATCTTATCTTCTAGCAACCTTGAAATAGATTTGTTACTGCTACAGTCACCCCACTGTGTAACAGAACACTAACACATATTCTTCCTGTCTCTCTGTAACTGTGGATTTTTCAAAGTCCAGTTTAAGAATATAAACCTTTTTTTATGGGAAATTATAGTCCATACCCAATCTCCGTAATGATTGATAAAACATCTTATATCTTTCATTTCATTTTATGTTTTCATTTATCTGGTCCATTATTTTTAGCACGTTTTGCAGAATATATTTATTTTTTACGTTTATCGACATGAGTCTTTTCCAAAATCAGAAAATCAGAAGAATTAGTCTTTATGTCCACTCAGCAACTTGCTTGCTCCATGAAGTTAACCATTCCTTTTTCTGTAATCCTTAAAGCATAACTAATACCTGCCTTTGATTACCTCTTAGGATTACTACAATGATGAAATAATCTATATGTATTTTATAAACCATTTATTTGCAAGGTGTTGTTAATACTTCAAGGAAATATTAACATACAAGTAACTAACGATAAAAGCTAACAAATTTATTATGTAACATAGTTGACAAAAATCTGTTGTTACTAAATTATATACATAATTAATATAAAGTTTCTAATATATATATTATAAATTTCTGCCGAGTTATCTCTCACTTTTTCTCTCTCTCTGTACATATATACACACACACATATATATATATACACACCAGATACATATATATAGAGATGTATATACACAGACATTTCTACACTATTTTTATAATTAATTGTTATTAATTATAATTAATTATTAAAATTAAAAATTTTATAATTTTTTGTACTTTTAGCTTTACAGAAAAGGTGAGTAGAAAGTACAAAATTCCTATAAACTCCCTTACCCTCCCCCTAGGTTTCTGCTATTATTAACATCTTGCATTAGATGGCACATTTGTTACATTTCATAAACCATTGTTGATACATGCTCATTAACTGAGTTCCATAGTTTGCGTTAGTGTTCATTTCTTGTGTTGTACTTTCCATGGGTTTTGACAAATGTCTGATGACCTGTAGCCACCATGACAGTGCCATACAGAATAGCTTCAGTGTTCTAAAAACACCTTGCTTCACATTCTGTCTTTCATTTTTTATTTTCCATTTTTATTTTCTTAATGTTAATGCTTTTGTATCTTTTTTCTATTCATTCTTTATTCTTATGTGCTTGATAAAGTTGGTATTCATTCCATTTTTTCACCTTGTTAATCTGGAAATCATACCTTATTTTTATTATTAAGTAGCTGTCTTTCCCTCTGGATGTTCATACTGAGACACATTTCACTCTATTGCTATGAATAAAAAACTGTTACAGTAATAATAATAATTTATCAAGTATACACTGTGTGCCTTTTTGAAGTGTTAGGAATCTATATGTATTTTATTATAATTAATAATCTATAATAATCTGTACTGTCTAATTCAGTTCTCTCAACATCCCTATAAGATAGGGATAATTGTCATATCTAACTACTGAGGAATTGAAGCACTTACCTTATGTTATGCAGGTAGTAAGAAGTGGAACTAGTATTTTTGAAAACAGGTGGATCAAGTTTGGTCAAAGCTTTGGTACCATATTTTGTATACTGACTGATAAACTCAATTAGTTATCTCAGGGAAGCATTCTAGTTTTTCATTCTTTCCTTTCATCCAATAAGATTATCTTTTAAAAATATTTTTAGCTACCTCTCTCACTCTCATCTGCCCCTCCCAAGATACCTTTAAAATGTTTTGTGCTCTATTTTATACACTATTTTATGCTCTATTTTATGCAGTTATTCCTATATTTTGCTGAGATAATTTAGAATTTTTACTTCTTACTGTTTTTCTTACCAATTTTTTTACATCACAAATTAAAATGAGATATTACTTTTCCTAGTAGAAAATAAAATTAAAGGTATAATCCAGTGTTGTCAAAACTACAGTCACACAGCATACATTAGTAAAATATTTATGTAAAACACTTTGGTAATAGATATAAAGAATATTTACTTGTTAATACCTATTTATTAATTCTACTCTAGGACCATAATGTAAGACTATATGAAGAAATGAAGACATAAATTCAAATAAAATTACATTTCTCACATTTATAGCAAAACATAAAATTTGCCAAAAATTCAATGAAAAACTGAACAGTTTAAATTAATCAACTGGGATCAGAGAGCAAAGTGATAGAAAGATAATGGATTATTGTCAGATAATTGGACAAGGTGAAATTGTGAAAGGTATCCCAAAGCTACTAAAATGTATTTGGATCTCTTTCTCTAGAAAATAGTCTAGGATTCACTTTAGACAACCTCTTGGAGTAGTAATTTATTGAATAATTTGCTGGACTTGAGGCTCTCACATGAGCAACTGAATACTCCTAGGTATGATTGTGAATGAGTAGAAGAAATAGAAGTTGTGGTGAGGGATGAAAACCATCAACTTGGTTTGGTCTAATCAGTACTTTCATAACATGCCTTAGTGATCTTATATATATATATATATATATATATATATATGTGTGTGTGTGTGTGTGTGTGTGTGTGTGTGTGTATATATATATGTAAAATTGCAGTTGGTACTTAGATCTCTTTTTGCATCTAGTCTTCTACCATAGTTCCCACCATACTTCCCTGTACTGAACTATTATCCAATTTCATGAAGCCACCAACTTCTTGTTCATTACTGGAATATTTTTACAGCACTTAGGTCTTCCCCAACATTTTAGATTCAATGATATTTCCATCAGGATTATAAAACTTTCTTAATGATTTTCCATCAGGTTTATAAAACTTTCTTGATGATATTTCCATCAGGTTTATAAAACTTTCTTAAGTATAGCTCTCTAAGTTCACTCTAATGTTTCACATAAAAAACAAGGAATCATGTATTTTATATACTATTTTAGATACAGAAACTTGCTAAATGATGTGATGAAGATTTTTGTGGAATGCACTGATACTTTGTCTGTTTCTCTGATGCTAGTGGTTCAATAGTATTGCCTCAGGGATAAAAGTTTTTTGCAAAAATAAAATGCGATGATGTTGGAAAAAATACTAACTATAGTACATTGCACAAGTTCGGTTCTCAATATATTTAGCTTATTAGGTATTTGTCTTTATTTATGATGATGATTGTGAAAATTGAAAATAGAAAAAGAACTAAATTACTATGAAGTCTTCTCATTTTTCAAAGTGACTTAACAGAAATTTGTCTCCAAATCTCTACTACTTTTGCCTGACAAGAAACTGCTCAATTAATGAGTAAACAAGTCAGCCTTGAGGAGTTTTGTTATTACATTCCATAAAATGATGTAGCATAGAAACTCAGAAATTCTCATCTACTTACTTGCAATTCCCCAGCATACTCAACACTTTTTAAAATCCCATGCTCTCATAGTGCATTATTCCATGTGGAAGCTTCTTGTCTAACACATTTTTATTTCTCAGAGTCCCACTCCAGCTATATCTTCCTTACGCACTCACCTCCTACACTGGTATTGTTGGTGAAGAGTAGCTCATGTATCAAGTATCCTTAGTACCTGACAGGATGTATTTGGTAATAATATCTCCAGCGAACTCAGCATCACATTTCAGAACTGCTAAGATGTAAAAAGTGCTGAGAATTGAAAGGTATTGGAAACCATATTTTCCGCTTCTCTTCTGTACCTTCCTGTTTTCCCCACCAGACTATGACCTGTTGGATGTACATCTCTATACATACAGCACACTCTCACATTAAATACTCGTTAAAAAGAAACAGTTGAATATATTTTTACAAACTAATTCTCAGACATGGTATGAAGACAAAAGTCACACACCCAAGAATAAGGCAATGAGGCTGTTTACAGTTGTGTTTCTAAAGGAAGGTAATTCTTAGAGTTTTCTCTATAGAGGAATTGTCCTTTGTACACTTTGGCAAAAGGATGGGGAGACCAAAAGTTGCACACACGACTTAAGGATAATACATCATGGCTGTTTGAACTAATAACCCCGCTGCCAGTCCATTATCGTGAACTAGGATAGGGCAGGAAGTCAAGGTTTATTGTCTTGCTTTGGCATTTTCATATTCTGCATTGTGAGCAATCTCTACTGAGAGAGTTGACAAGAAGAGAACAATAGTTAATAACAGATTTTAATAAGTGGGGAATTAGTAGCTAAACTTCATTAGTGATCTTAAGATCCACAAATAAAATTTATATTTTTGCAAATGCTCAATTTAAGAATATTTCCAATCATCTATCCATAAACTCTCAAGTATATTAAATTTTAACTCATCATCTTAATCACCCTGTCTCTGGGTTCCTGTTCTTTATTTTATTATTTATTTATTTATTTAGACGGAGTCTCACTCTGTCGCCCAGGCTGGAGTGCAGTGGCACGATCTCGGCTCACTGCAACCTCTGCCTCCCAGGTTCAAGCGATTCTCCTGCCTCAGCTTCCCAAGTAGCTGGGATTACAGGCGCCTGCCCCAACATCCATCTATTTTTTTGTGGTGGTTGTCTTTTTAGTACAGACGGGGTTTCACCGTGTTAGCCAGGATGGTCTCGATCTCCTGACCTCGTGATCCGCCCGCCTCGGCCTCCCAAAATGCTAGGATTTATAGGCATGAGCCACCACGCCCGCCGTGGGTTCCTGTTCTTTAAACGTATAGCTATGATTCCCTAGCCCTTTTTGTTAATGTTAACCTTGTTGTTTTCTCCTTTATCCCAATGACTGTTTCCTCATCCCTTAACTTCTTCAATTAAAAAATCTCATCTTCTTAAAGTTTTCTGCTTTTATTCTGCTCTGGGCCTGTCTGTCCCAAATCCAAGTCTACAGAGTAGAATGGAATGTTCTGTGGAGAACCTGACTTCTACTTGATATACTACTCACTAACAGCGTAAGCTTAAACAAAGCATTCTCTCTGGACCCTTAGTTTTCCCATTTGTAAGAAGAATGGGTATTGGAGTTGATAATCTCTATGCTCTTTGAGCCAGACATTTTAGACACTAAAATTCTCATGTCTGTCTCTCACAAATCCTTTGCCAGTGAGCTGTTGCATCCTTCAGGCACTAGAGGGAGCTTCTGGGAGTGAAGTAAGGGATTAACGTCTCTTTAAAACAATACATATTCTGATTGAAAAATGTAATTTCACTTTTTAATTTAATATAAAATAAATAAATATTGCAGCAATTATAGAATTTTGTATTATTATGACTCTGTAGCATGAAGTTAACTTAGTTCGCTTTAAATAACAATCAGTCTTGAATTTTTTGTCCTCTGTCTTTAAATTTATGAAAGCATGGGGAAGCACATTTAGAAACCAACGGAAAATAGTTCAATTATGTGAGTAGGATTCTATTTAAAAGCTGCAATTCTCAACTGAGATAATTCTCTGCTTGATGATAATGTAAAAGAGAGTTATGATGCCCCTGTGTGCTTTTTAAGAATAGGCTTTAGAAAGTAGACAAATGCAATTTGACAAAGACCTGTTTAACTATGAAATTATTATAAACTTATTTATTAAATTTCAAGGAAATCAGGATTGGGAAATTTGTGAAAACCAAATGAACATCTATTCATCAACCTGAGAATAATGTAGTTTGAGATGAGAAGTTAATTTGCATTTTTATTACTATTATATATTAAATTATGAAAACAGTCAAAATATTCTTAGATTAAGATATGACTTTGAGTCTTTGCTTCCTTTGTAGACTATTTGCTTATTCTTTGGGGATCTCTCAGATAATATCTTTGATACTCTTACATTTGCTGTGTCTTTAGGTGTAGGAATGTTCATCTCTTGAAGGACTGAAATCCTACATAACTTTTCAATCTGAGCTTTTATGGCTTTAATTATAATGAATTCTCAGTTTTTCTTTTCATTCATTGCCTCTTTTATTCTCTTTATTTCTGGTACTTCTATTATGGGAGTACTAATAAGTCTCTTCCTAACCTCCATTTTTTTATTAGGCTGTATCCATTCTTTTCGTCAGCTAATACTTTCTGGTTAGATTTATTTATTTATTTATTGAGATGGGGTCTTGCTCTGTCACCCAGGCTGGAGTGCAGTGGCATGATCTTGGCTCACTGCAACCTCCGCCTCTAGGTTCAAGCAATTCTCCCTGTCTCAGCCTCCTGAGTAGCTGGAATTCCAGGTGCCTGCCACCACGTCCGGCTAATTTTTGTATTTTTTAGTAGAGATGGGGTTTCACCATGTTGGCCAGGCTGTTCTTGAACTCCTGACCTCAGGTGATCTGCCTGCCTTGGTCTCCTAAAGAGCTGGGATTACAGGCATGAGCCACCCTGCTGAGCCGAGGTTATTTCTTATGCCAGCCATATATATTTGTGACAACAAATGTCTTTGGTTGATTCTTGCTTCCTGTTGTTCAACATGTTTATATTTTTGAGAATATTTATATCCACATTTTAAATACTAGTTTTCTCTATTATTTTATTAGCTCTATATTCTCTAGTATTAGATATTCCATTTGTTATCCCATAGTGCGTTCACTTTATTCAGAAGTCTCAAGGATTTTTACTGGGAACTCATCTTCTTTTACATGAGGCTGTCGGCTGACTTTTAAGACTATAAGATTTCAAGGTTGGGATAGGTATAGTTTTGATGCATTTACTGAGTGTTATTCTTTATTTGTTCTTTTTCTATGTCTTTTCTGACCTATCAAAGTTCCGATGTAGGAACATAAGATGACAAGCCAACTGCCTGAACTGGTAGTATCTCATTTCCTATTCAGGTATGCAAAGTATGTTTAAGCATTTAATTTCTTCTCCCTCTCTCTCTTGCTCTTACTCTTACTCTCAAAATGCCGTTTCTCTAATTTGGAGTACTATTTTTTTTCATGAAATTCATATAGTTCATATATTACTTGGTGTTAGTAAATAAATAAGATATTTTAGATTGAGTTATTAATGAATACAAATATGACCAATATTCCATTGAAAGAAAAACACTACATACATTTTGATTACTCAAATTTAAGTAATTATATGTCTGTGTGAAAAATTATAGGGCAGGTGAAAGAATACTGAAAATAAACTGAGAATATCTGTATTTAAATCCTAGATCTGCTTTTATTAATAGTTTCACCTTGGTCAAATACCAAGATCTCTGGACTTGGGTTTTATAATTCATAATATATAATTCATTTCTTCTCCTCTGAATGTACCTGTTAAGGGAGCATATGCAGCATTCACAGACTCACAAGAATACATCAGTGAGAAAAGTCTGTGTGTGTGCGTGCGTATGTGTGTGTGCATGTGTGTGTGTGTGTGTGTATGTGAATTTGGGTGTTTATCTAATAATCCCCAATGCAGGGGATTACTTTCTGGTAAACTATGGTAAAGGAATTCACTTGACTGGATGTCTAAGTGAGATGTCTAATCCTTTGATGTTAGAATAGCTACTTTTATGGAGCAAACTCCCAAGTCCCTTTATTCAACTATTACATAAGCACGTATGGCTGCTCTACCTTACCTTGTAGCATGAATGGAACTGAGAGAATGAAGCAGTGGCTATATTGCAAGGGTAGACGCTGACAGCTGATGGCTAGGTAAGCTTTATACACAGGAGCAGGTAGCACAAAGAAAACTACAGCACCTGAGTACAAAAAGTGAAAGATAAAGCAGGGCATTTGCCTGCTTTTCACAGAAAATAAACCTTGTCTAGTAGCAAAGCCTGCGCAGATGACTCATGTTCAGAACAGGCAAATGATCAGCTCCCCTTTCTGTGGGCAGAAACCAACAAGGCAGTGAAGATAGGAGAGATGTCCTTCTCTATGGGCTAAGGCAGATGTGTAAAGAGAAGAGGAAGTAACGCATTTTTTTCTTCCACAATGGTCACAAATGAATAAAACGATGTGAAAAGTCTTGACAAATTATAAGTTGCAAAAAAAATGAGAGACGTCTTGACATACTGATTAAATGATGCAGTTTTTTGTTTAAATCACTGTGTGCTTTAGATAGAAATTTTTTTTAGAGTGGCATTGTGTACGAGGCTTATCGCTCCTGGTGGAGCACAGTAGGCATTTAACACATGATAGTTTGTTGTTCGAATTTTTACCATACTTAATGAATGTTCTGACAGCTCCATTCAATATTATCAACAGAAAAATATATGATTCATAAAACTTGCTGAAATATTGAAATCTCAATTAGTATTACTAGTAATAATACAAATGGGAACTCCAGTTTAAAATCCCCATCAATTTCCTAATTCAACTTCCTATAATATATTAAGTATCAATATAATTTTAAGTCATTCTACTTAATTTCATTTTTAATGACATTTTCTTCTTGAATCTCTTTTTCTCAAAATACTCTATCCTGTTATCTTACCATAATATCACACACCTCTTTTCATCTTCACTCTCTATCCGTAACTCCTCCTCCTCTGGCAGACCACTGAAATTGCTCAAGATTTTAATCTTGTCACTTTTCTAATTCTACACATTTTTTGCAGGTAAACCAATCCATTGCCATTGGTTTAATGACTTTCTATGCCTTGATGACTTGAAAATACATACGGTTAGTCTTAACTTTTTTCTTGATCTCAAGAGAAGGACTTTCAGTCCATGCATTATTGTTATCTCATTCTAAATACCTCACAGGCAACACAAGCACGACTTGTCCCAAACTGACCCAGTCTCTGCCATCGTTCTCAATCTTCTTTGTATCAGTAATGGTGACACCATCCATTCTGCCACACAGCCGGAATCACAGAAATCATGCTTGACTCCTTCCTCATGTCAACCTTCTGCAAATCATGAAGTCTCAGTCCTAAAAACCTTTCTCAAGGCTCAAATTACTTCCTTTCCCACTCTACCACTATAGTCCAAATTCCTATCACTTTTCTGTAGTGGGATATTATGATACAGACAGTAAACATTATTCTGAAGCATTGCTGAACTCAGGAATTAGTAAGTAATCTCTAGTAACTTACCGACTCTTTAATAAAGTTAGAAATCAAGAATGTAAACCAAAAACAGAGCAACTTTAAAAAATAAAAACATATGTCTAAATGTCTAAATCATTAACCGGTTAAAGAAAAAAAGAAAAAGGCTGGGCGCAGTGAGTGGCTCACGCCTGTAATCCTATCACTTTGGGAGGCCAAGGTGGGTGGATTGCCTGAGCTCAGGAATTCGAGACCAGTCTGGGCAACACGTTGAAATCCCTTCTCTACTAAAATACAAAACATTATCTGGGCATGGCGGTGTGCGCCTGTAGTCCCAGCTACTCGGGAGACTGAAGCAGGAGAATTGCTTGAATCCGGGAGGCGGAGATTGTAGGGAGCCAAGTTCGCGCCACTGCACTCCAGTCTGGGCAACAGAGCTAGACTCAGTCTCCAAATAATAATAATAATAATAATAATAATAATAATAAAGTGTTATAAAATGTTTAGAACTATGGAAAATAAAAGAACTTGTAATACAATTTTTGAGAAATAAAGATTTAGAAGATGGTTTTAGACTTTAAAAATACTTAGAAACAAAACTCAAATATTAACTAATTAAATTTTTAATCCACAAAGCTGGTACAATGCAGAATGAAAAAACTGAAAAAGGAAAGCAACAACAAAAAATAAGAGTAATTGCAATAAAGAGCTGAAAAAATAGAGTTAATAAACAAATTTATTTAATTAGTTTTTAAAGAAATGAATAAAATAGGTATACATATAGATCACTGATTATGACAAAATAGTAAAATATTAGCAATAAAAAAGGGAGACACAATATTAGATATAGTCAATTTTTTAAAAAATTATAAAATGTTGTGAATTTATGATTACAAATAAGTTTAGACACATAGAAGAAATGATCAATCTTTTAGAAATATTAATTAACAAAATGACCCAACAGAAAATAAATAGAAAATACTACGATAAGTTTTTTTAAAAAAATATAGTCAAAATTCTCCCTTAAAATATATGCTGAGCTCAGGTGTTTTTATAAGTGAATTTTAAATCAAATTAAAAAAAAACTGATAATCTCAATTTATTATAAATAAGAAACGGCAAAGAAAAGAAAAAGAAAAAACATACTCCAATTCATATTACAAAGCAATTATAACCTTCTTATTAAAATCTAAACAAGAACAGCATAATAAAAAGAATTATTGGCCAATCTCTGAAAAGTGTGCTTGCAACATATTACATAATACTTTAGAAAATGTTTCCTTTATTTTCTTTTGCCTTCATATTGTTTGAACAGTTTGGCTCCCATCATTACCATGCTTAAGAAATGAATTTTGTAGGATGCTTGTGCTGTTTGATTGAGTTTACTTGAATTTGTAGCCATTTTCTTTATACTTGACTGCCAAACTCCACAAGATATTTTTACCTTTTCTAGTTTTCTATAATTTCATTGTCTTGTAGATTCTGTTATCTGACTCTTTGCTAACACTCTTTCTATGTTCTGTGACTTTCCCTTTAGCCCTTTTATGCTGGGAGTTAAACATGTAGAGTCTGACCTATTGCTCTTCGTGATTTATATCCACTGCCTTGAATAGCACACCCATTCCCATATGTCTAGTAATCTTCATTCGATCGGTAACTCTCAAACTGAAAAGTTCCCCATCTGATCACTGGAACTGTAGTTTTGTCAGATACTTAGCTCTGCTGTGCACATCACTTCTTTTATTGAATTTGACTAACACCAAACTCAGCATTTTTCCTGTCAAAACTCTGACTTCTAATCTTTTTTACCTCACATCACACCTTGTCCATGGTCACATTTTTTTTTTTTTGGTAACCAAAACTTGTCAATGGCATATCATTGAATTTTTTTCTTTTTCATTAGCTGTATCCATCTGATTCAATCTTTAATATAGCTCATATTTGTCTCTTTCTGTCCAATCTCATTTGTACATTGTTAAACAAGTGTTTATCACTAATCTGGAATACATCATCCTCAATAAGGCTCTTGTTTTCCTCTGGGCTGCACTGCTCACACTGCTCAGTTTTCTGTTAAGCAATCTGCTCATTACAGTTGATCACCAAGGTGATCTGTTCTTCTGTTCTTCAGAAGTTCACTATTTCTTATTGCAACGGGGCTACACGATTTTAAGATTCCTCAAAATCAGTATCTAATTAACATTATTTTTCATTATTATTCTGTGTATCTTCACATTCCATAAATATAATATTCATGTTTATCTTAAATTTCCTTATAAGTTCAACACATTGAAAGCTAAAATAGACTTCCTACTATGAAATTGTAAATAAAACCCTTGGCTATGGAATCCAGATTGTATTTTTAGTTGAATTATGCTTTGTTTATTTAAAATACATCAAAGTTGAAAATATAAAGAGATTAAACTGAAAAATGGTCTATGAATGTGTGGGCATTTTTGTCAGATTATTTTATTCTTATTTTTCAAAAAGGTGTTACTTGCTTCATGGCAATTAAATTGTAAAAATTATATTTTTAGGATGGCAAGTTATCTTTGAAAGCAAGCATTTGGCTCTGGTTAACTGTTTTTTTGTGTGTCTGTGTGTGAACGTGTGTGTGTGTGTGTTTTTCTTTCCATAGAGGTTAGAGAAGACGCTTGACATAGCTTGTCTGACATTATAGTAAAGGGAGTTATTAAGAAAATTGCCTGTAACTTGTACCAATTTGTGGTTTCTGCATTTTCCCTTTGGCTTCTGTTTGCTAATTCCCTGGTCCCAAGCCACATCAGTTGTTTCTTAATTCACTTTAAGCCACATATCATCATGACAATGTCTGTTACTCAAGATCCCTGAGTCCTTTGCCAACCTCAATGGTTATTTAATATAATAGAAGAGATTATGTGATTGACAATGAAATTAGATCTTAAGCTGAAATTTAACTTGTAGGAACAGTGACCTATGCTTGGTGGATATTTACATCTTGAGTTGTTCTGTCCCTGTTCTTTGCATTTTCCAAAATTCTTAGATTACTTCACAAGACAATGTCATCTGAGTGTAAACACCAACCATAGCAACGAAATCACAATATAATAATATTAGCATTGTTTAAAATAATAAGCTGGTTTCTCATTTATAATAATTTCTGACAGAAATTCTTTAATCTTATTTTTAATTTAAATTTTTTTTTTTTGCATGTTAAGTTCACATTTTTGGTCTCATGGGTGTTATGCATAAAAACATTTTTTAACACAATTGCATTTTGTTATTCTTAATTTTTATAGAAGTTGTTATTTTAAAAGTCTATATTAAGAATGTAGACTTAATTTTTGCTTAATTAGTATTCAAATCCAAAATTAATAGTTACATTAATGTATATTAATTTAGAACAAGTAGTTAGAAAAAATGAATAAGACCCAGTATTTGATAGCACAACAGTAACTATGGTTAACAATAATTTAATTACACTTTAAAAAATAACTAAAAGATAATAATTAAGTTGTTTATAACAGAAAGGATAAATGGTTGAGGGGATAGATATTCCATTTACCATGATATGATTATCACTCATTGCATTCCTGTACCAAAGTATCTCATGTACCCCATATAGATATATACCTACTAAAAATTGAAAATTTAAAAAAGAACAGTTTATAATATTTAACTTATAGAAAATATATTCTTTTTATGAAGTTTAGAGATTTATTTTCCATATTCTTGAAAGCTTCAAAACAAAAATGGCATTGCCAAATTGTGTCTACTGAAATTCAGGATCATATATGCTTTTAACATTAAGTTTTACTCATTTAAGCATAGTTATATGAATGAATGTATTGGAGCATCTATATAAATAATTTTGTTCAGAGTAATTCATCAGTGCCTCTCATTTAAATAAAATTAGCATAGTTAATGAAAATGCATATTTTTTCAAGATATGAGACATTTCTTTCTTAGACAATGGGAACAGAAAATATTTTAGAGTTCTCACTGCCCTAGAACATTTTGCAAAACATTGTTTGCCAACTCTTTCTCTAAAGAACACCATACACTCAAATATGCATTGGCTGAAAGAGCAGATTTTAAATTTAATTTTATATGTAACACTCTTACCTTGAGATGAGATTTCTTAGCCAGCATCGTATACTGCTGTTTCTAACATTAATTTCTCATTGCCAAGTAACTTCACTACTACCTAAAAATGTGTTCTGCTGGCTCATAAACAATTATATCATCAATCCCCTCTGTGTGTAACAAGAGACCTTAACCACAGAACTGGGAAATAAAAGGAAGAATTATGCCAGAAGTAACAACCGTGCCAGAAACCTGCCTTGCAGTGATTGGCTAAATGAGACCAACCAGTTGAGTTTCATTCAGCAGACTTTTTGAGTTAACCTACAAGCTTTTTTTTTTTTTCTTCATTTTCTCTATTTTTCTTTACTTGGGTCTCCTTTGATTTCCTGCTGGCTTTTTAAATTGAGGATAAAGTTAATTCATTTAACAATGCCACAGCTGGAATTAAGTATGCCTCTTCTCTGATCGCTGAGGGGAGGGGCTGTGCTGATTGGTGGTGTCTTACTGGATGCCCAACACCCTTGAGGGCTGTTGCCGAATCAGTGGTGCCTCTAGCGACAGGCAAGAAGTTAACTAATTATGAACATATGGTTTGGCAGACACCTTGTTAGCTTGCTGCTGCGTAGGTGTTTGGAAGGAGGTGAAGGGGAAAGTTTGAGGTAGAAGGTGTGGCTAAAAGTCCCACTGATAAGCCTGGGGGAGATTTGATTGATCCTAATCTTTTTGTCAAGAATCAGCATGCTTCTGGCAGCAACAGCTTGGTAATAACAGAGATTTGTGGCCCTTAAGCTCTTGTGGTGATAGACGGCACACATAACCAGACCAGTCAACTGGCTCCTTATAAGGCCCTCATTTAATTGGCCACAATAGTGGGGACAGAAATGAGATGTTAGGTCAAGGTACAACACATGGCCTACCTGAAATGGCTCAAAATGATCTAAAGCACAGATGTCACTCTTTACTGGCGTGATTACCATCAGAGGAACAAGAGAAGGCTTGAGAAAAGGACTGCAGGGAAGCCTTTAGTAAGAGCCACGTAAGTGCGGTATTTATATTGTACTTGAATTACTTAAAGAAAAATGCAGGCATATAAAGGATTGAGAGGAGACATATTAGATTGGGTTGTGACTTGATCTGAAGAAGAATATAGCAGGTATTCTATTTTATAAAAAATGAAATTTCTTGGAAAATTAATAGTAGATAGTTTGAAACATTTTGTGAATTTTATGTATTTATGAAAAATTACACACACTCCTGGTATTCAACTGCATAGCTGTAAAAATCATATATTTTCATCAGCTACATTTTTGCCTATAGTACTTATTGTACAATAATATATTAATTATATATTATAATAATTATATAATTATATATAATAAAGTATAATATTTTATATAATACCCTTAGAATTATTGTATAAATTTTATATACCTACTATAAAGCCTAAATTTTTTGAATACTAAAAAAATTCCATGATGCCTATGGAAAACTAGTTTATCTAATGGGAAACATTTGCTCTTAAAAGATTTGCTAGTTTCCAATCTTTCTCCTATACTTATGGATGTTCTTATGTCAATTACTCAGGGTGGTATAGACAATAGAGACATTTTGTATATCATTTAAAATAGTATTGGATTATCTAAAATTATATAAATAGTATAGTATTATCTAAAATTATATAAAAGTAATTATGCAGCCTGCCTGTATTAGTTCATTCTCACGTTACTATGAAGAAATACATAAGACCTGGGAATTTTTAAAGAAAAGAGGTTTAATTGACTCACAGATTCACATGGCTGGGGAGGCCTCAGGAAACTTACAATCATGGCAGAAGACAACTCTTCACATGGTAGCGGGAGAGAAAGTGCCAAACGAATAGGTAACCCCATTACAAAACCATCAGATCTCATGATAACTGACTCACTATCAGGAGAACAGCATGGGGGAAACCAACCCCATGATTCAATTATCTTCACCTGATCCCACCATTGACACATGGGGATTATTACAACTCAAGGTGAGATTTGAGTGGGGACACAGGGCCAAATCATATCACTACCTTGCTACTAAGTGATCAATAATTAGCATATTTCCAGATGGAAGGAATATTGCTCCAGATATGGCCCAGTAGACTCACCTCTGTGTTCTGCAATTACACAGATTGCACATGAACGGTGTTAGGTGAAAGTGAATATGCGTACATGTGCATATGTCAATATGGTAATTGTTTGTTCTTCTGGAAATGGTTTGTACACATCTTCTTTTTTAAAGCAGCTACAATTCATTTTATAAATGTTCCAAACCTTATGTCTTATTGAAAATACACCCACAGGGATCTTGGAATAAGAAAAACTGGAAGTGGGACAGTGTAGAGCACGGCTGTAGCCAGATGACTTTAGGCCAGGTTCTAACACGTAGTGGCAGTGTGACCTTGGGCAAATTGCTAACTCCTTAAATTTTTGATGTCCTCATCCATAAATAGCACCTGACCTACATGACCTACCACAGTGGGTTAGTGTAAGGATAAATTGAGTTAATATATGACATGGTTTGGATTCGTGTTCCCAACCAGATCTCAAGTTGAAATGTATTCCCCAATGCTGGAGGTAGGGCCTGGTGGTTGGTGACTGGATGATGGGGGTGATTTCTTATGGTTTAACACCATCCCCCTTTGTTCTGTCATTACAATAGTGAGTTCTTGTGAGATCTAATCATTTAAAAGTGTATGGCACCTCCCCATCTCTCTCTCTCTGTCTCTCTCTCTCTGTCTCTCTCTCTCTCATTTGTACTCTGGCCATGTAAGATAAGCCTGCTTCCTGTTTGCATTCCACAATAATTGTAACTTTCCTGAGGCCTCCCAAGAAGTCAGGTAGATAGGCAACATTGTGTATAGCCTGCAGAACCATGAACCAATTAAGCCTTTTAAAAAATATTTTATATTAGATAAACCAATATTAAATAAAACCAACTCTCAGATATTTCTTTAAAGCAATGTGAGAATGGATTAATACAGAAAATTGGTACCAAGGAGTAGGGCATTTCTATAAAGATACCTGAAAATGTGGAAGCAACTTTGGAACTGGGTAACAGGCAGAGATTGGAAGAGTGTGGAGGGCTCACAAGATAAGAAGATGAGAGAAATTTGGAACTTCTGAAAGAATTGTTGAATAGTTGTGACCAATGTGATAGTGACATGGACAAAGATGGCCATGCTAATAAGGTCTCAGATGGAGATGAAGAACTTATTGGGAACTGGAGCAAAGGTCACATGTGTCATGTTTTAGCAAGGAGGGTGGCTGCATTGTGCCTCTGTTCTAGGGAATCTGTGGAACTTTGAACTTGAGAATGATAATTCTGGGTATCTAGTGGAAGAAATTTCTAAGGAGCAAAGTGCTCAAGAATGACCTGGCTGCTTCTAACACCTATACTCATATGTGTGAGCAAAGAAATGACCTGAAACTGCTTATATTTAAAAGAGAAGTAGACCATAAAAATTTGGAAAATTTGCAGCCTGGCAATGCAGTAGAAAAGAAAAACTCATTTTATGGGGACCAGTTGAAGCCCAATGCAGAAATTTGAATAACTAAAAGGAAGACAAGTGCTGATAGCTTCCAACACAATGGGCAAAAGGCCTTCAAGGCATTTCAGAGACTTCTGGGGCAGCCTCTCCCATCACAGGCCCAGAGACCTTGGAAAGAAGAATGGTTTCATGGGCCAAGACCCTGGGGCCACCAAAGCTAAGAACTCAGGGGGAGTCCATTTAACCCCCCGACCACCTACACTGGAACAGGCACTTGTATCCAAGGCTGAAAGACCAATAGATGGTTCACATCACAGGAATCTGTGCAGACAGCCCCCAATGCCCCAGTACCAGCCCAGAGCCAGGTAGGTTTGCTGGTTGGCTAGACCCAGAAGTGAGACAACAATCACTGCAGTTCGGTTCGCAGGAAGCCACATCCATAAGAAAAGAGGGAGAGTAGTACATCAAAGGAACACCCCATGGGACAAAATAATCTGAACAACAACCTTCAGCCCTAGACCTTCTCTCTGATACAGCCTACCCAAATGAGAAGGAATCAGAAAACTGACCCTAATAATACAACAAAAGAAGGCTCTTCAGTACCCCCCAAAAACCACACAAGTTCACCAAAAATGGATCCAAATCGAGAAGAAATCCCTAATTTACCTGAGAAAGAATTCAGGAGGTTAGTTATTAAGCTAATCAGAAAGGGAGGGACCAGAGAAATGGGAAGCCCAATGTAAGGAAATCCAAAAGCTGACACAAGAAGAAGGGAGAAATAGTCAAGGAAATAAATAGCTTAAAGTAAAACCAATAAGAAATTCAGGAAACTTTGGATATAGTTTTAAAAATGTGAAATGCTCTGGAAAGTCTCAGCAATAAAATAGAACAAGTAGAAGAAAGAAATTCAGAGCTTGAAGACAACGTCTTTGTATCAAACCAATCCAACAAAGACAAAGAAAAAAGAATAAGAAAATATGAACAAAGTCTCCAAGAAGTCTGGGATTATGTTAAATGAGCAAACCTAACAATAATCATTGTTCCTGAGGATGAGGATTATTCTAAAAGCTTGGAAAACATATTTGGGGAAATAATGAAGAAAAACTTCCCCAGCCTTGCTAGAGACCTAGACATCCATATACAAGAAGCACAAAGAACACCTGGGAAATTTATCACAGAAAGATCTTCACCTAGGAGCATTGTCATTAGGTTATCCAACGTTAAGATGAAGGAAAGAATCCTAAGAGCTGTGAGACAAAAACACAAGGTAACTTATAAAAGAAAACCTATCAGGTTAACAGCAGATTTCTCAGAAGAAACCCTAAAAGCTAGAAGGGATTGGGGTCCTATCTTCAGTCTCCTCAAACAAAACAATTATCAGCCAAGAATTTTGTATTCAGTGAAATGAAGCATCATATATGAAGGAAAGATACACTCTTTTTCAGACAAACAAAAGCTGAGAGAATTTGCCACTACCAAGCCACCACTACGAGAACTGCTAAAAGGAGCTCTAAACCTTGAGAAACAAATCCTGGAAACACAAAATAGAACCTCTTTAAAGCATGAATCACACTGGACCTGTAAAACAAAAATACAAGTTAAAAAGCAAAAACAACAACAACAACAACAAAAACAAGAAAATAAAAATACACAGGCAGCAAATATCATGGTGAATGCAACAGTACCTCATATTTCAATGCTAACACTGAATGTGAATGTCTGAAATGCTCCACTTAAAAGATACAGAACCACAGAATGGAAAAGAACTCACCAACCAACCATCTGCTGCCTTCAGAATACTCACCTAACACATAAAGCTCACAAAAATTTAAAGTAAAGGGGTGGAAAAAGGCATTTCATGTAAATGGACACCAAAAGCAACAGTGGTAGCTATTCTTATATCAGACATAACAAACTTTAAAACAACAACAGTTAAAAGAGACAAACAGGGCTACTATGTGATGGTAAAAGGCCTTGTCCAAGAGGAAAAATATCACAATCTTAAACATATATGCACCTAACACTGGAGCTCCCAAATTTATAAAACTAATAGACCTAAAAAATGAGATAGGCAGCAACACAACAAAAATGAGGGACTTGAATACTCCACTGACAGCACTAGACAGGTCATCAAGACGGAAAGTCAACAAAGAATGGTTTTAAACTATACCTTGGAACAAATGGACTTAACAAATATATACAGAAGATTTCATCCAACAACCACAGAATACACATTATATTCAACAGTGCATGGAACTTTCTCCAAGATAGACTATATGATAGGCTATAAAACTAGCCTCAATAAATTTAAGAAAATTAGAATTGTATGAAGACCACAGTAGAATAAAACTGGAAATCCACTCCAAAAGGAACCTTCAAAACCATACAAATACATGGAAATTAAATAACATGCTCCTGAATGAGCACTGGGTCAAAAATGAAATCAAGATGGAAATTAAAAATTCTTCAAACTGAATGGCAATAATGACACAACCTATCAAATTCTCTGGGATACAGCCAAGACAGTGCTAAAAGGAAAGTTTATAGCCCTAAGTGGCTTAATCAAAAAGAATGGAAAAACACAAACTGACATTCCAAGGTTACATCTCAAGAAACTAGAGAAACTAGAATAAACCAAACCCAAACCCACCAGAAGAAAGGCAATAACCAAGATCAGAGAGGAACTAAGTGAAATTGAAACAACAACAAACAATACAAAAGGTAAGTGAAACCAAAAAACGGTTTTTTGAAAAGATAAATAAAATTGATAGACCATTAACAAGATTAACCAAGAAGAGAGAAAAATCCAAATAACCTCACTAAGAAACAAAACAGGAGATATTTCAACTGACACCACTGAAATATAAAAGATTCTTACAGGCTAGTATGAACACTTTTACATATATAAGCTAGAAAACCTAGAAGAGATGTTAAATAAATTACTGGAAAAATATAACTCTCCTAGCTTAAATCAAGAAGAATTAGATACCCTGAATAGACCAATAAAAAGCAGCAAGATTGAAATAGTCATTTAAAAATTACTGAGAACAACAAAAAAGTCCAGGACCAGATGGATTCCCAGCAGAATTCTACCAAACATTCAAAGAATTGGTACCAATCCTTTTGACACTATTCCACAAGACAGAGAAAGAAGGAACTCTCCCTAATTCGTTCCATGAAGCCAGCATCACCCTAATACCAAAACCAGTAAAGGACATAACCAAAAAAGAAAACTATAGACCAACATCCTTGATTAACATAGATGCTAAAATCCTTAACAAAATGCAAGCTTGCTGAATCCAACAACATATCAAAAAGATCATCCACCATGATCAAGTGGGTTTCATACCAGGGATGCAGGGATGGTTTAACATATGCAAGTCAATAAATGTGATACACAACATAAACAGAATTAAAAACAAAAATCACATGATCACCTCAATAGATGCAGAAAAAGCATTTGACATAATCCAACATCCCATTATGATTAAAACTCTCAGCAAAATTGGCATACAAAGTACATACCTTAATGCAATAAAAGCCATCTATGACAAACTCACAGTCAACATAATACTGAATGGGTAAATGTTGAAATCACTCCTTCTGAGAACTGGAACAAGACAAGGATGCCCACTCTCATTACTCCTCTTCAACATAGTACTGGAATTCCTAGCCAGAGCAATCAGACAAGAGAAAGAAATAAAAGACATCAAAATTGGTAAAGAGGAAGTCAAACTGTCACTGTTTGCTGACGATATAATCGTTTACCTTGAAAAGGTACCTAACGACTCCACCAGAAAGCTCCTAGAGCTGATAAAATAATTCAGCAGTCTCTGGATACAAGATTAACATACACAAATTAGTAGCTCTTCACTACACCAACAGTGACCAAGTGGATAATCAAATCAAGAACTCAACTCCTTTTACAATAACTGCAAGTAAATAAATAAATAAATAAATAAATAAATAAATAAATAAAATACTTAGGAATATACCTAACTAAGGAGTTGAAAGATCTCTACAAGGAAAACTACAAAACACTGCTGAAAGAAATCACAGATGGCACGAACAAATGGAAACACATCCCATATCCCATGCTCATGGATGGGTAGAATCAATATTGTGAAAATGACCTTACTGCCAAAAGCAATCTACAAATTCAATGCAATTCCAATCAAAATACCACCATCATTCTTCACAGAATTAGAAAAAACAATTCTAAAATTTATATGGAACTGAAAAAGAGCCCACATAGCCAAAGTAAGACTAAGCAAAAGGAACAAATCTGGAGGCATCACATTACCTGATTTCAAACTATATTATAAGGCCATAGTCACCAAAACTGCATGCTACTGGTACAAAAATAGACACATAGACCAATGGAACAGAATAGAGAACCCAGAAATAAACCCAAATACTTACAGCCAACTGATCTTCAACAAAGCAAACAAAAACATAAAGTGGGGGAAAGGACATCCTTTTCAACAAATGGTGTTGAGATAATTGGCTAGCCACATGTAGGAGAATGAAACTGGATCCTCATCTCTCACCCTATACAAAAATTGATGCAAGATGGATTAAAGACTTAAACCTAAGACCTGAAACTATAATAATTCTAGAAGATAACATTGAAAAAACCCTTGTAGACATTGGCTTAGGCAAAAATTTTATGACCAAGAACATGAAAGCAAATTCAATAAAAACAAAGACAAATAGCTGGGACCTAATTAAACTAAAGTGCTTTTGCAGGGCAAAAGGAACAGTTGGCAGAGTAAACAGGCGACACATAAAGTGGGAGAAAATCTTCACAATCTATACACAAAGGACTAATATCCAGAATCTACAACAAGCTCAAACAAATCAGTAAGAGAAAAACAAACAATCCCATCAAAAAGTGGGCTAAGGACATGAATAGACAATTCTCAAAATAAGATACACAAATGGCAAATAAACATATGAAAAAATGCTCAACGTCACTAGTGATCAGGGAAATGAAAATCAAAACCATGTCACAATACCACCTGACTCCTGTGAGAATGGCCATTAAAAAAAAAAAAAAAAAAAACCAGTAGATGTTGTCAAGGATGCGGTGAACAGGGAACATTTCTGCACTGCTGGTGGAAATGCAAACAAGGACAGTCACTATGGAAAACAACATGGAGATTCCTTAAAGAACTAAAAGTAGAACTACCATTTGATCCAGCAATTCCACTACTGTGCATCTACCCAGAGGAAAAGAAGTCATTATTCAAAAAAGATACTTGCATATGCGTGTTTATAGCAGCACAATTCACAATTGCAAAATTGTAGAACCAACCAAATGCCCATCAATCAACAAGTGGATAAAGAAACCGTGGTGTATATATATATATATATATATATATATATATGATAGAATACTACGCAGCCATAAAAAAGGAATGAATTAATGGCATTTGCAGTGATTTGAATGAGACTGGAGACTATTATTCTAAGTGAAGTATCTCAGGAATGGAAAATGAAACACGGTATGTTCTCAACGATTTGTGGAATCTAAGCTATGAGGACACAAAGGCATAAGAATGATAAAATGGGGACTTCAGGGGAAGAGTGGGAGTGGTGTGAGGGCTAAAAGACTATAAATATGGTGCAATGTATACTGCTTGGGTGATGGGTGCACCAATATCTCACAAGTCGGCACTAAAGAACTTACTCGTGTAACCAAATACCACTTGTACACCAATAACTTTTTGAAAAATAAATAAATAACAAAAAAAGATTCAAGGACGACAAATGCCAATAATATGCTTACTTTTGAGAGAGTAGTTTTTCTATTTCCTTTAAAGAAAAACAATCTTTATACCCTCTCCATCTCATTAACCTTAACTCATTATGTGCAAAGACCTTTGGGATGGGTTGGCGTGTTTCTGGATTATGACAACACTGTTGAGAACGTTTATGATGTTTGTAAATCTTCCTTCATACATAGTTTTTTTCCCCCTCTTTGTCTTTTTTTCTGATGCCTTTCTTTTGTCTTGATTCCCCATGAAAGTCAGGTTTCATGATGATTTCTTGGTGAACTCCCCTTTTTGAAGAAACTTCAATCCCAAACATTCTCATGTCAGAAAACAGGACAATGTGTGACTATATTTGAGTTCATTGTAACTAGAGGAAACAAAATTGTTGTATGGATATGAAATGGGATAACCACATTGAGTATATACATTTGTTTATTAATTTTTATGTAAATAAACAGTTGTGCACCAATCATAAAAAAGGAAATTTGTGTAACTAAAAGGAAGGCAAATGCTAAAAGCTTCCAACATAATGGACAAAAGGCCTTCAAGGCATTTCAGAGACCTTCGGGGCAGGCCCTTTCATTACAGGCCCAGAGGCCTTGGAGAGAAGAATGGTTTCATGGGCCAGGCCCCCAGGGCCCTGTTGCCCTGTACAGCCTTGGGACACTGCTCCCTGCATCCCAGCCACTCCTGAGCCAGTCGTGGCTCAAAGGGATCCAGGAACAGCTCAGGTAACTGCTTCAGAGGGTGCAAGCCATAAGCCTTGGCAGCTACCATGTGGTGTTAAGTTTGCAGGTCCACAGAACACAATAATTGAGGATTAGGTGTCTCTGCCTAGATTTCAGATGATCTATGAAAAGCCTAGATGTCCAGGCAGAAACCTGCTTCAGGGACAGAGCCCTTATAGAGAAGCTCTACTAGGTCAGTGAGGAGGGGAAATATGGAGTTGGAGCTCCCATGCAGAGTTCCCACTGGGTCACTGCCTAGTGCAGCTGTGAGAAGACAGCCATGATCTTGTAGACCCTAGAATGGTAGATCCACTAGCAGCTTGCACCCTTGCACCTGAAAGGGCCATAGGCGCTCAAAAGCAGCCCATTAGAGTGACTGTGGAGGCTGAAGCAGAGCTGAAGCAGAGACAGAAGCAGAGCTGCCCAAAGCTTTGGGAGCCCACCCCTTGCACCAGCGTTCCCTGGAGGTGGTACATGGAATAAAAGAAGATTATTTTGGAGCCTTCAGATTTAATGACTGCCCTTCTGGGTTTCGGAGTTGCATGGGGCCTGTAACCGCTTTCTTTTTTCAATTTCTCCCTTTTGACAAAGTTTTGTTTACCCAATGTCTATACCCACATTGTACCCTGTCAATAACTAACTTGTTTTTCATTTTACAGGCTCATAGGCAGGAGGGCCTAGCTTTGTCTCAGATAAGACTTCAGACTGTGGACTTTTGAGTTAATGCTGAAATGAGTCAACACTTTGGGGGAATGTTGGGAAGACATGATTGTATTTTGCATTGTGAGAAAGACATGAGATTTGGGAGGGGCCAGGGGCAAATGATATGTTTTGGATCTGTGTCCCAAACCAAATCTTATTTTGAAGTGTAATCCTTAATTTTGGAGGTGGGGGAAGTGATTGGATCATGAGGGTAGTTGCTCATGGTTTAACACCATTCCCCTTTGGCGTTGTTTTCATGAAGTGAGTTCTTGTGATACCTGGTTGTTTAAAAGCACATGCCACCTCCCCTCTTTCTCTTACTCATGCTCTGGCTATGTAAGAGGAGACACTTCCCCTTTGTCTGTTGCCATGATTGTAGAATTCCCCAGGCTTCCCCAGATGACAATGGCCAGCATCATGCTTCCTGAACATCTTGTGGAACCATGAGCCAATTAAACCACTATTCTTTATAAATTATCCACTCTCAGATATTTCTTTATAGCAATGAAAGAACAGACTAATACAACGTACATGAAGATTTCAGCATTAGGCTTGGCAGAATTTACATGCTAAATATGTGTTTGTTAAACATAAGACAGAGAGGCACCTACATGATTCTCATATAGTTCTAGTTGTCTTTAGGTGGTCTGACACTTTAGGGTAAATTTTATAAAAGCAGTGAACCCAAAACAAGAATTGAGGATCTATCAAACCTAAAAATAGAACTTATTTAGATGCATAGGTAAAGAAACCACACACAGCAAAAAGGTTCAATAGGGTCTGCTTGGTGAGGAGAAGGTTACTTCACCCATAGTACTTGCTCACCCCACAATGGGAAGTAATGGTGACACTAGCTCACACATCAGCACCTTCTCTCTTTAAAGCTCCTAGTTTTTAAAAAAATTCTCCCAGGTGTACAAAATACAGCATGAGTTTTCATCAGAGACTATTTATGTTGCAAGTCTTACTAGCTGACTGCAGCCACTTGGTCATGATGCCTGTGCACAGTGGACATTATATATTTGCTTGTGTCAAAAGCCCCATTTTCTAGGCCCTTCATTCCAGCTGATGGGACTTCATTGAGCAGATCAATAACGGAACAGACCTGAAACAGCCCTAATTCCTTAGCGTTGAACCAACACCAAGTCCACCTTTTTTGTTTTATTTTGTTATGAATTATGAGACACAATTGCCTGCAATGTGTTATTTTAATCCCTGGTGACATAATTTGGTTCTCTTTTTCTTATTTAAATAAACAAACATCACTCACCTGTCTTCTGGTAGTTTGCTGCATGCTTGATTATTTGGATTAAGCCATTTCAATTATTCAGATAGTTTATTTTAAGAGGAACAATATTTACGTGGACCTTGTATAAACATAGAGGGTTTTATGAATGTTACGAATACATATATGTTTTCCACAGAATCATGTCTAGCACTTGGATTATATCTTTTACAGGTCAAAAAACAATTAAAAAATAGCTTTTCCTGAGTATTAGCGCATGTATTTTTGTTCACTTAAAACATCTGTCTTTTGTCACCTTAGAAATCAGAACAGCTTGTAGCATTAAGATTTTGCCAGGAATTCATTTAAAAATAAGTAGGAATAGTAGGACCAAAGCATTTTTCAACAGATGGCACTTAGACTATCTAATTTAGCAATATATTTATTTTGTTTTTACAGAAAATTACCAGGCTAATGAGGGTGGTATAGTTTTCCCAAGTTCATGCGATCGATACCAAAATCCAGAATGTCTGAGTCTGTCACGTTTCTTGTATTAAAAGTCCCATTTTACTTACATTTTTAAAACAAACATACAGAAATAGCTAATATTCCTGCTAAAGTAAAAATCAAATTGTTATCACTGCAATGTTATCTAAATATAAGAGCCTAATCTTGCCTAGGGAATGTTTTGCAGTTTCAAGGTTTAACATATGGAGCCATTCTTAAATCACACTTTCTGCATTTCTCAATTGTCTCAGAATTTGGAGAACTCATGGCTAGTACAATTATTATTAAACATAACTAGGTCCCTCACATTATATTTCCTAGAGTATTTAAATGAAAGAAGTCTTTCTCAGTGAAACTTAACCAGAATTCACAAAATAATTACTCTGTGCAGATAAGTGATGCATATAATATTTACTTGGAATGTTTTCTAAATTAATAATCATCTAGACAAAAAATGGATTTAAACACCATTTTGAGAAAGACCTGGGATTTCTACAGTGAAACATTAAGGATGCAGGGGAAACAAGGAGGTAACTGAGTGGTATGGCTTGGCTCTGTATCACCACCCACATCTCACCTTGAATTGTAATAATCCCCATGTGTTGTAGGAGGGACCCTTTGGGAGGTAACTGAATTATGGGTGCAGGCTTTTCCTGTGATGATCTCATGATAGGGAATAAGTCTCATGATATCTGATGGTTTATAAAAGGGAGATCCCCTGCACATGCTCTCTCTTGCCTGCCACCCTGTAAGATGTGCCTTTCTCCTCTTTCGCCTTTTGCTGTGATTGTGAGGCTTCCTCATCCATGCAGAACTGTGAGTCCATGAAATCTCTTTTTCTCTAAAAATTACCCAGTCTCAAGTATGTCTTTATTAGCAGTGCAAAAACAGTCTAATACAGTAACCAGGTAGTGGGGTGCTGCTGTAAAGATATCTGGAAATGTGAAAGCAACGGGAACTGGGTAACAGACAGAGATTGGGAGAGTTTGGAGGGCTCAGAAGATGGGAAAATGTGGAAAAGTTTGGAACTTCCGAGAGACTTGAAGGACTCAGAAGACAGAATGGTGTGGGAAAGTTTGAAATTTCCTAGAGACTTGAAGGACTCAGAAGACAGAATGGTGTGGGAAAGTTTGAGACTTCCTAGAGACATGTTGAATGGCTTTAACCAAAATGCTGATAGTGATATGGACAGTAAAGTCCAGGCTGAGGTGGTCTCAGATGGAGATAAGGAACTTGTTGGGAGCTGGAGTAAAGATCACTCTTGCTATGTAAATAGACTGGTGGCATTTTGTCCCTGCCTTAGAGATCTGTGAAACTTTGAACTTGAGAGACATGATTTAGGGTATCTGGGGGAAGAAATTTCTAAGTAGTAAAGTGTTCAAAAGGGAGCAGAACATAAAAGTTTGAAAAATTTGCAGAGTGAAAATGT
This sequence comes from Macaca thibetana thibetana, assembly GCF_024542745.1. NCBI lineage: Eukaryota > Metazoa > Chordata > Mammalia > Primates > Cercopithecidae > Macaca > Macaca thibetana. Next base: position 7,395,018 of record NC_065579.1, on the reverse strand, counting down.
AGAAAGGAAAAGCCAATTTTCTGGGGAGAAATTCAAGCTGGCATCAGAAATTTGCATAAGTAATGAGGAGCCAAATGCTAATCACCAAGACAATGGGGAAAATGTCTTCAGGGCATGTCAGTGACTGGAACCCCTCCAATCACAGGCTCAGAGACCTACGAGGGAAAAAAATGGTTCCCTGGGCCAGGTCCAAGGATCTCTGCTGTATGCAGTCTTGAGACTTAGTGTCTTGTGTCCCAGCTGCTCCAGCTGTAGCTAAATGGGGCCAATATATAGCCCAGGCCATTGCTTCTGACAATGCAAGCCCCAAGTCTTGGCAGCATCCAGATGGTGTTGGGCATGTGGGTGCACAGAAGTCAATAATTGAGGTTTAGGAACCTCCGCCCAGGTTTCAGAGAATGTATGGAAACACCTGGATGTCCAGGCAGAAGTTTTCTGCAGAGGCAGGGCTCTTGTTGAGAACCTCTGCTAGGGTAATGCAGAAGGAATATGTGGGGTTGGAGCCCCCACACAGAGTCCCCAGTGGGGCACTGTGTAGTGGAGTTGTGAGAAGAGGGCAACCATCCTCCAGATCCCGGAATGGTAGATCCATTGACAGCTTGCACTGTGCACCTGGAAAAACCACAGACACTCAATGCCAGCCCACAAAGGCAGCAAGGAAGGAGGCTGAGCCCCATGAAGCCACAGGAGTGGAGTTTCTCAAGGCCATGGGAATGCATCTCTGGCATCAATGTGACCTAGATATGAGACGTGAAGTCAAAGGAGATTATACTGGAGCTTTAAGATTTGACAGCCCCTCTGGATTTCAGACTTGTATGAGGCCTGTAGCCCCTTCATTTTGGTCAATTTCTCCCATTTGAAATGGACATATTTACCCAATGCCTGTGCCTCCATTGTATCCAGGAAGTAAATAACTTGCTTTTGATTTTACAGGCTCATAGGCAAAAGGGACTTGCCTTGTCTCAGATTAGACCTGGGAGTTGGACTTTTGAGTAAATGCAGGAATTAGTTAAGATTTGGGGGATTATCGGGAAGGCATGATTGATTTTGAAATGTGAGGACATGACATTTGGAAGGGGCCAGGAGTCGAATGATATGGTTTGGCTCTGTTTCCCTACCCAAATCTCACCTTGAATTGTAATAACCCCCATGTGTCATGGGAAGGACCCATTGGGAGGTAACTGAATCACTGGGGCAGGTTTTTACTGTGCTGTTCCCGTGATAGTGAATAAGTCTCACAAGATCTGATGGTTTTATAAAAGGGAGCTCCCTTGCACATGCTCTCTCTTGCCTGCCTCCATGTAAGATGTGCATTTCTCCTCTTTTGCCTTCCACAATGATTATGAGGCTTCCTTAGCCATGTGAGACCTCTTTTTCTGTATAAATTACCCAGTCTTGGGTATGTCTTCATTAGTAGCATAAGAACAGGCTAATATATCAAGTAAGCAAGTTGCGGAGCTTCCCTCCCTACATTCAAAAGGCCAATATAGAGTGACTTTAAGATCTGTTAATTACTTCTCTGACATTCTTTCCTTTTAGAGATGGAGCTTAATATCTCTCCCCTGGAAGGTGCGCTGGACTTAGTGAGTCACTTGAAACAAACGGAATATGCCAGAAGTGACCATCTGGGTAATTTTTGAGACTGTCACAAAAAACATTGGGGCTTTTGCCTTTCTATCTCTTTGGAATCACTTACCATGGAAAAAACCAGTTGTGATGTCATGAGGACATTTAGGCAGCCTTGTGGAGAGGTTCATGTGATGAAAAACTGAGACCTCCTGCCAACAGCCATGTGAAAAATGATCCTCCAGCCCTAGTCAAGTCTTCAGTTTACTACAGCTCTAACCTGTATTATTAACCAAAGTAGAACCCTAGGTGCCACAGTTCCATTGACTATTAACAAATATTTCACGATAAAAATGGTTCAGTGGTCAAATAAGTGTGGGAAGGTCTGAGTTAAACAAAGTTAAGAAAGATTATTTCCCCCAAGATTTTAAAAATTCTTTAATATAATGTATACATTGTGGCTCTGGGAATTTTAGATCTAAGAGGAGTTAACAGAAAGTTTACTGCTTTCTTTACCCTAAATCTGTTTATTTGGTAGTATGCTTTTATATTCAAGTATAACATTTATGAACTGTTTTGTAGGAAAGAGTTCTTTATCACAAATTATGCGGGAGGACATTATCCCAATGCTTAAAAATTAGAACCAGGTGAGTCTTCCAATACAGTATTGGGTTGTACATGTGCGAGTCATAGATATAATAAAATTGCCATATAGCTCTGTGAAAGATGGACGTCCTAATAATACATATTGAATTTTTCATGCTAAACAGTCTCCTATGTGCTTCTGAACAATTAAACATGTTTTATGGATTAAAAAAATTGTTTCAGGAGAGTGGTTAAGTGCTAAATACAGAAGACTGTCAAAGTGGCCTAGTGGGGAATCCAGTGTGTTTTCCATTGTACTATGCTGCCTCAAACATGATTCTGGCATATCCAACTCAAATTTACCTGGATTTCTCAACTTCTATACTCATTCTAGTTACTCCTAGCATGGGACATACCTGTACCTGTGTCTTATTTCCTGTTCTTCCATTGCCCTTCCTGAATGACTATCATCAATTTCTATCCTCTCAGAATCTTTGACTAATCAATATTTATTGATCATTCATTATACTTTCATTGCTGTCACTACTTAAGAATAAACTAAAAGGTAAATCATGTCTTCAGGATCACACAAAGTTTGAGGTTATTAGACCCAACTCTAGTGCTCATGCTCTTCACCACTATGCATATTTCCATGACCTACTTCCCTCCAAGTGTCACTCCTACATATGAATTATTCAACTCTTATATATTTCCTGTACCATTCACAGATCCCTATCATATAAGACCCTGTTTCATTTGATAATGTGTCAATTTCTAAATAGGTTACAGATGAATTAAAACATAGGAATCATATCCCGGCAATATTAAGTAAGTTGGCTGATGTGATGTGATGGTAGTAGAAAAGTTGAAAGCAAAAAGGACTACAGAACCTGCCTTTGATATTTACTAAACCTGCTTTTGATATTTACTAAAACTTTCATTAAGTTTGACAGTTAGATTCAGGAAATGTTCAGGAAAATGTGAAATCCTGATTTCTGTATATAGTGTTCATGAATCTTTATAATCTAGCTCGAATCTATTTTTCAAACCTCAGCTTTCACTTCCACCATTCACAGGACTTAGCAATTCTCTATCCACAATTTAAATTCTCAAAGTCTAACCATTCTGTACATTTCTTTGCCTTTGCCTACATAATTTTTGTTTGCTTCTCTGTCTGAAAATCTACTCATTCTTCAAAAACAGGTCCATTATTCTCCTCTTAGCTAGAGAGCAATTATTACTTCCTTTCTGATCTCTATTAGAACATTTACAACATTGCTTGGGACTAGATACAAGTGCCTACATATCTATCTTTAAGGAAATTCCATCACTCAGAGGAGAAGAAAATCGGTAATTATTAAAAATGTGAACCTTAAGCTTAGGTATATCTGGATTCAAACTCCGACTCTGTCACTTATTAGTTACTCTGTCACTTATTAGTTATTAGGAACTTGGCCAAGATGTTTAACATTTCAAAGTCTCAATCCCCTTCCGCATAAGTAAGGATATTAATAACCTTACAGAGTTCTTGCAAGGATGATACAATAAAATACACATAGTTCCAAGCATATCAAAAGCATAATGAATTTTGTGATATGATAATCATGATTGATAGATCTTTGTGTTTCAATCATTAACACTGACTGAAACCTTCTATATACTTACATTTTTGCAGAAGGCATATATGAAAATATGAATGCTTGTATATTTGTTTTTTCATTACCCACAAATAACATATACATTATGACCATCATGAATTCTTACAGATTCAAATGAAAGAGAACACGCCCAGAAGTATGTTGCCTGCTATTCTGGAAACTGAAGAACATAATTAATAAAATTAGAGAAAAATAAATATTCAAGTGACACAGGTAAGTATATCTAATGAGTGGCAAAACATAGGCCTCCTGAATGTCTGGTCCACAGAGTGCCTTTCAGGTTAGCAAAATATCCATGCAGGTATGACTGAAGATGAAGTATGGCAAAATATGGGTAGCCATGCTTTACAACAAACTAAGAATGAATAAGATTTTGCCACTTATAATTCTTATGGTTACAGATTTTCCTTATTAAGGTCTGAAGTTTGTTTCCTCTTCCTTCTCAGCATTTTACTTCCAAAAGTCTTTTTCAACAAAGACACTAAGTCAGAGACAAAAAGCAAATGAGCAAACAACAACTACAACAACAAGAAACCTCTTATTTTTATTCATCTTTTATTCTAAGGAGAATCTGAGTGGAACAGGGATCTGACACGGGATCTTGCCTTAATCAAAGGATCATTGGATGCGTCTATTAGGGCTGCGACACTTATTTTAGGGAGCTGTGTATGTGTTCTCAATTAATTAGCAGAAAGCATTTAGACTGATTTCTAGTTCACAGTATGCACTCAGTAGGCATTGTGGTTTTAATTGGAATTCATAATTACTTCATTGTAAAATAAATTGTATCCCCATTTTGTCTTGCTTTTGCTGTTTTCTCTGAGTTTCTAGAGAAGACAGTGAACTGAAAATGCCTTTCTGAAGAAGTGTGTCTGTGGGGTGGGGGTCGGGGGGTGGGGTGTAAATGCCAATATCCATACAGTGAGTGTGCTCCCTCATGCTTTGGAAGCCCTGTATCCACCTTCCTTTAGTGATTCACAGGCAAGTGAGATTTTTAATTTTATAGTTTTGAGCTTTTTCATTATTCCTATGCTTTCTTTACCTTCAGGCTTTGTTGAATTAGAATGAGAACTTTAAATGGGAAGTTTGGCACTGAGGAAGCATCATTGGGAGACGGCTGAATACCTGCCAACCTCTGTTTGCACTCTGTCAGTATCAGAATATTTGACAAGGAAACAGATTGCTTTGTCTTTACTTGCAATAATATAATTTTAACCTTCAAGTCTTCTTTAGTGAAAAAAAATTATTTTTGCTCAATGAAAACAATATGTGTAATTATTTTTTTCTACATTGTTTATCTCCATCTCCAAATAAATGCCTGTTGGATCCAAACCCTAATACTCAGAAGTGGTACAGAGTAGGTAAATCACCATTATTTATATATGAGATTATGAGATCCTTGAGAAAATGGGCTGTAAGTTGTTCACCTTGTGATTGCCCATGACTAGCACAGTGTCTGGGATTGTGTGGCTCACTATTAAAGTGGGGGGAAATAGGAGGTCCTAATTGTACAGAAAGAGATATGATTTTCATAACCAATAGGTTCTTTAGATGTAAAATGAAGTAACAACTGACACCAATAGGTATAGAACACAGCTATAAGTAGCCCATAGGCTAGAATTGGAAGCCTAAGTCAGCATCTACTATGTGTCGTACACTGTACGATGTCTAGATACTTTAGATCCTTCTCCTTTAGAGAAAGAGAAGAAATATAACAGAGTTAGTGGCCTGGCGCAGTGGCTCTTGCCTATAATCCCTGCACTTTGGGAGGCCCAGGTGGGAGGATCACGAGGTCAGGAGATCGAGACCATCTTGGCTAACATGATGAAACCCCGTCTCTACTAAAAAAAAAAAATACAAAAAATTAGCCTGGTGTCATGGCGGGCACCAGTAGTCCCAGCTACTCAGGAGGCTGAGGCAGGAGAATGGCGTGAACCCGGGAGGCAGAGTTTGCAGTGAGCTCAGAACGCACCACTGCACTCCAGCCTGGGCAACAGAGCGAGATTCCGTCTCAAACAAACAAACAAACAAACAAACAAACAAAACAAAAATAAAAGAGAGACAGAGTTAGTGTAACGAATGCTACTATGCTATTATAGAGGCTTTAAAAACTCTTATGAGGACCCTGTACAGAGTGTTACCCCTCCCTGAGAAATTCAAAAAAGACTTCACAGAAGAAATGGTATTTTAGCTGGGGCCTGAGATTCATTAGGAGTTTGCCAATTGAAGAAAGGCAGGTGGAATTTTAGGTGGAGGGAGGAAAACACAGATAGAGTCTGGATTTAACAACAATTTTCCGTTGAAAATAAAAGTTTGCAAACCTAAAATTTTATCTTAAAGATAAAATTATCTACTGTTAGATAGTATTGAAAGTAACTTTGTAATAAGATTTTTACCATTTGTATTGTTTATAGTCCAAAAGCTGGGTCCATTGGTCCCTTTCCCGCCAAACAGGGTATTGTCATTAGGGTGACCTGCACCCTGCTGAAAGCAGTATGTCTGATGTGCAAGGCACAAAGACATTGTTTAAAGAACCCTTATGATTTTGAACAAACTGGCCCAGCAGGGAGGTTTTAACCTGCTCACCCTAACACGCACAACAGCCTGTGTTTGTAAACAGAGCCTTATTGCACTAGTGAGAGCAGACTCAGAACAGTGTCAGCTCATTAATTGGGTGTCAGCTCCCTGCTGAGAAAAAAGCTTAATGAGTCATCTCATCATAAAGAACTGTGGCTCAAGGGAGGGGTGAATTTCTTAGAGAGAGGGGGAAAGATTTGTCCGGCAATAACTGCGTGTATAGAAAAGCTTGAAGCCCACCTGCTGGGATAAAGAGAGAGCAGCATTTGGGAACGGATGGTTTCTCTGCATTCTGCTATTCAAAGCGAAACCTGAGTTTATGAGTTTATAAATGCAGCAATTACCAGTGTGTATATTCAGATTTATTGGTAGTTTAATAAATTGAAATCATTTAAAACACATTTTTGTATAACATTTATAAGTTTTTCTTTTTTTCCCCTCAATATAAAAACTATTCTACATTTTCTCATAGAATTTCCTATGACAAAGCACACGTTAATCAATGCTCATATTGAAACTCAAATATATTCTTGACGTCAACTGCAAACATTATTAAAGGCTATCAAATTTATGCTGTATGTTTTGTAGTCATAAGACAATATTAAACTAATTAACAAAAAACAGCCTTAAACATAGAAAAAAACCTCCTTTCTGTGTTATTATTTTAAAATCTATCCCAATATTTGCAGTAGAAAGTATTTTAGGTTTTCATGTAGTGCTCCAGGCTTATACCTAATATTCATTATTAGAACACTGTGTTCATCTTGAGTCATTGGTCTTATTAATTTGTAACATCGCTTAATATTAAATTGTCAGCCCATTGTTATATATTTTCCATAGTTTGTGTTCATATTTTAACTTTGCCTCTGGTATTTTTGCCATGAATTTGATAAATGAATTATTCTAAGTGTTTTTCCTTATGTCGCTATTTTTCTTAATTCCCAAAGAATCTCAAAATCTCTATTCTTTGCTCACTGACTTCTCAACGTAAGTGGCCTTTCAGACTTTTTGATCCCTCTTATCAAGTCACTAGTTCTTTCTCTCATCCTCATTCCACGTCCCCTCCCCAAGAAGTGTTTCAATAGTTAATGCGTAATGTATTTTGCTGAGAAAATTCGGGAGATTTATTTATCACTTCCATAAAAATGAGATTTTCTTCTCCTCTCTAGAATTCAGCTGTTGTGGTTTTTAAAATGTGTTAACTTCAAAAGTGTTGACTCTCCAGTGGGAGTCTCTATTCCTCCTCCTTAAATCTGGATAGGCTTGTGACTGCTTAGACAAATAGGTACAAGTGGCACTATGTAGAGGGTGCATTGACAAAAGGTGCAAAACTTCTATTTTGTTTGCTGAAATACTCCCTTATGGAGACACGAGTTGCAAAATAAAAAATCCAGCTACACTGAGACCACCATCTTGGAGAGCCATAAGAAGAGGCCACATTGAGAGTCTCTGCAGTTACATACAGGGAGGAAGCTATTTGAGTAATCCCTGCCCATAAACTAGACATGTGAGTGAAGATGCTCTAGAGGTGTCAGGTTTCCAGCTGTTCAAATATTCACAGCTGAGACCCTAGATATTGTGGAACAAAGACAAGCCACACTTGCTGAGCCCTGCCCTAATTCCTTACTCACAGAATCCATGAGTATAATCAAATAATTTTTTGGAGGGTGAGTCATTTTGCAGTAATAGATAATTGGAATATCTGTCTACTGTTAAGCCTCCCTCCAGTAAATAGGAAATCTTTTTAAACACACTTTCCAGCATTTAATATCTCTTTCTATCCATTACCTTTCTTGTGTCTTCTTTAAGTAAGTTTAAGAGTACAGTTAAATAGATATCCTTGACTGTTACTTTCTCAGATTTTTCTTCAATTTCATCTTATGTTGCCAATTACCGTTTTAAAGTTTTATCTCTAGGCGTTGCGTTCACTTTCTTCTTCTGATTTCCCTCCTTCTGTCTCCCAGGACCACCTAAACTGAAGTAATATACCACTCCTTAAACTTTCATTGTTCCCCTAGAAAACCTTTGTGAAAGCATTTGTTGTCTTCATTAAATAATTTTGTTCTTCAAAGGCAGAGACCAAGTCTTTTTCAGAGTTGTATTTTCAGTGTCTACTAGTGTGCACTGAAAGTAAGACAGCATTCAATTAATATTTGGATAAGAGAACTCCACCTATTTCTATACTGTCTACTCTTTTAAAATTTATTTTTATCGACATATAATATATTTAATAGGTCCATGTGATATTTTGATACATTCATACAGTGTATAATGATCAAGTCAGGGTAATTAAACTACACATCACCTCAATCATTTTTTATTTATTTATCTTGTCTAGCTGCTTGGACTAGGGCTTCTAGTACTCTTTTGAATAAAAGGGCTGAAAGTGGGCGTCTTTATCTTCTTCCAGAACTTAGAAGAAAGGCTTTCAAATTTTCCCCATTCAGTATGGTGCTAGCTGTGGGTTTTATATATACAGCCTTTGTTATTTTGAGGCATGTTTCCTCTATGCCCAGTTTGTTGATAGTTTTTTTCATCATGAATTGATGTCGAATTTTATCCAATTCTCTTTTGACATCTATTGAAGTAATCGTGTGGTGTTGTCCTTGATTGTATTAATGTAACGTATCAAGTTTATTGATTTGCATACGTAATGTGATACGTCCAACTTTATTCTTTTTGTTCAGTATTGTTTTGACTATTTGGGGTCTTCAGTGGTCCCATCTGAATTTTAGGATTGTTTTTTCATTTCTGGAAAAATGTTATTTGTATTTATACAAAGATTGCATTGAATCTGTAGATTGCTTTTGGTATTATGCACATTTTAACAGTATTAATTCTTTCATTCCATGAACAGAAGCTATCTTTTCATTTTTTTGTGTCTTCATCAGTTTTCCTCATTGGCATTTTATAGTTTTCATTGTAAAGATTTTAACTTCTTTAGTTAAATTAATTCCTAGTTAATTTATTTTTTGTAGCTAATGTAAATGAGATTGGATTTTTAAATTTCTTTTTCAGAATTTTACTGTTGGTGTATAGAAATGCTACTGATTTTTGTATGTTGATTTTGTATCCTAAAACTTTACTGAATTCATTTGTCATTTGTCAGTTCTGACAATTTTTGATGGAGTCTAGATTTTTCATTTGTGAACAAGGATAACTTGACTTATTATTTTCCAATTTGAATGTTCTTTATTTGTGTTGGGAACATTACAGGTACTCTCTTCTAGCTACTTTGAAATATACAATAAATTATTGTTAACTGTAGTCACCCTAGCTGCTACAGAACACTAGAATTATTCATTCTACTTAGGTAAGGAACTCCGTGCATTCCCCAGGCAACTACTCATTTGCCTCTATAGATTAATTTGCATTTTTCTAGAATTGTATATTAATGTAATAATAGAATATATATTGTTTGTTGGCCTGGCTTTTTTCTTCCATATTGTCATTCGTGCCATTTTTATTGCTAAATGATAGTCTACTAAGTACTATTTCAAATGTGTCTACTGCAATGTGTTTATAAATTCATCTGCTGATAGATAGGGGATGTTTTGTGCATAAGTTTTTATATGGAAATACGGTACAAGTGAAAGAGCAAAATCATGTAAGTGTTTGTTTTAAGAATGTTTTAAAAAGTATCATACTGTTTTACAATTGATTATACCATTTTATATTCCCACAAAAATATATTATAGTTCCACTTACTAATATCCTTGCCATCATTTAGTCAGTATATACAGTTTTAGTTATTTTAGTAGGTGTGTGATGGTATCTCATTGTGGTTTAAATGTTTATTTCTTACTGATTAATAATGAGTATTTTTTGTGCTGATCTGCCAACTATATATCCTATGCTAAACTGTCACCTGAAGTTTATTGCCCACTTTTAATTGTGTGCTTGTTTTCTCAATTTTGAATTTAGAGAATCCTTATATCGTTTATGAACTGCAAACATTTTCTTGCTGTCTGTAGATTTTTTTCCATTTTCTCAACTATATTTTCCTTTCTTTCTAACTTTTATTTTAGTTTCAGGGGTATACGTGCAGGCTTGTTACATGGGTAAATTGCATGTCATGGAAGCTTTTTGTACAGATTATTTTGTCACTCACGTAACGAACATTGCACCTCATAGGTGGTTTTTTGATCCTCACCTGCTCCTACTCTCTCTCCTTAAGTGATCCCTGGTGTCTATTGTTCTCCTCTTTGTATCCACATGTACTCAGTGTTTAGCTCCCACTTATAAGTGAGAACGTGTAGTTGGTTTTCTGTTTTTGCATTAATTTGCTTAGGATAATTGCCTCCAGCTCCATCCCTGTTGCTGAAAGAACATAATTTCATTTTTATTAGAGCTATGTAGTATTCGATGATGTATATGTACCATATTTTCTCTATTTAATTCATTATTAAAGGATTCTACGTCTTTCCTTTTGTAAATACTGCTATAATGAACATATATGTGTGCATGTGTCTTCACATAGAACAATTTATATTTCTTTGGCTATATACCTAGTAATGAGATTGCTGGGTAAAAAGGTGGTACTCATTTAAACTCATTCAGAAATTTCCAAACTGTTTTCCACAGTGACTGAACTAATTTACATGTCCACCAGCAGGTGTATAAGCTTTCTCTTTTCTGCACATCCTCACCAGCATCTGTTATTTCTGGACTTTTAAATAATAGCCATTCTGACTAGTATGAGATGGTATCTTATTGTGGTTTTGATTTGCACCTCTCTGATGATTAGTAATGTTAAACATTTTTTTCATTTGCTTGTTTGCTACATGTATGTCTTGTTTTGAGAAGTGCCCATTCATGTCCTTTGCCCATTTTTTAATGGGGTTGTTTGGTTTTGCTTGTTACTTTGTTTAAGTTTCTTATAGATATGGGATATTAGACCTTTGTTACAAGCATAGTTTGCAAATATTTCCCCCCATTCTGTATGTTGTCTGTGTACTCTCCTCCTAGTTCCCACTACTGTGCAGAAGCTCTGTAATTTAATAAGTCCCACTTGTCAATTACTGTTTTTGTTGCAATTGCTTTTGGAGTCTTTGCCATGAAATCTTTGCCAAAACCTATGTTCAGAGTAATATTTCCTAGTTTTTCTTCCAGGGGTTTTATAGGTTTGGGTTTCATATTTAAATCTTTAATCCATCTTAAGTTGATTTTTATATATGGTGAAATGTAGGGGTCCAGTTTCAATCTTTTGCATATGGCTAGCCAGCTATCCCAGCATCATTTATTGAACAGGAATTCTTTACCCCACTGCTTGTTTTTGTCAGCTTTGTCAAAGCCCTTGCGTGGGTTTATTTCTGGGTTCTCTAATCAGTTTCATTTGTGTATGTGTCTGTTTTTCTACCGCTACTATGTTGTTTTGGTTAGTGAGGCCTTGTAGTACATAGTTTGAAGTCAGGCTGTGTGATGTTTCTGGTTTTGTGCTTTTTGCTTAGGATTGCTTTGGCTATTTGGGCTTTTGTTTGTTCAATATAAATTTTTAAATTGCTTTCTCTAATTTTTTTGAAAACTATCAATGGTAGTTTGGGTAGAAATAGCATTGAATCTGTACATTTCTTTGGGCAGTGTGGTCATTTTAATAGTACTGAGTCTTCCTATCCATCAACACGGAGTGTTTCTTCATTTTTTGTGTCTTTTCTGACCGCTTTCAGCAGCGTTTTGTAATTCTCATTGCAGATATTTTTGCCCTCCCTGGTTAACTGTTCTCTTAGGTATTTTATCTTTTTATAGCTATTGTGAATTTGATTCCATTTTGGATTTGGCTCTTAGATTGAACATTATTGGTATATAAAAATGTACTAAATTTTACACATTGATTTTGTATTCTGAAACATTACTGAAGTTGTTCATGTGATCTAGGAGTCCTTGGGCAGAGACTATGTAGCTTTCTAGGTATAAAATCATATTGTTTGTAAAGAGATATAGTGTGAGTTTCTCTCTTCCTATTTGTGTATCTTTTACATCTTTCTCTTGACTGGTCGCTCTGGATAGGACTTCTAGTTCTATGTTGAATAGCAGTGCTAAGAGTGGACATGCTTGTTTTGTTCTGGCTCTCATGGGGAATGCTTTCAACTTTTTCCCATTTGGCATGATGTTAATTGTGGGTTTGTCACAGATGTCTCTTATTTTTTTTTAGGTACTCCCTTTGATATATAGTTTATTGAGAGATTTTAACATGAAAGGATGTAGAATTTTATGAAAAAGCTCTTCATCATCTATTGAGATGATTATGTGGTTTTTGTTTTCAATTCTGTTTATGTGGTAAACCACATTTATTGGTTTTCATGTGTTGAACCAGTCTTGCATCCCAGGAATAAAGCTTACTTGATTGCTATGGATCAGCTTTGTGATGTGCTACTGGTATTAGTTTCCTGATATTTTGTTGAAAATTTTAAAATCTGGATTCATCAGGGATATTGGTCTGATGTTTTTGGTAGGAGTCCTTCCTCGTCAATTTTTTTTTTTTTTTTTTTTTGGAATAACTTCAGTAGCATTGGTACCAGCTCTTCTTTATATGTCTGGTGAAATTTGGCTGTGAAATCTCTCTTGTCCAGGGCTTTTTATTGTTGGTAGGTTTTTCATTATTAATTCACCTTTGAATTAATTCACCTCCTTATAGTCTGTCAATGATTTTCATTTCACTCAGGAGAGGTTATACGCTTCCAGGAATTTATCCATCTCTTCTAGGTTTTCTAGTTTGTCTCCAAAGTGTTGATCATAATAGTCTCTGAGGGATTTTTGTATTTCTGTGGGGTTGGTGACAATGTCACCTTTGTCATTTTTAATTTTGTTTATTTGGATAGTCTCACTTTTTAATTTATTAATCTAGCTAGCAGTCTATCAATGTTATTTATTCTTTAAAAGAACCAACTTTGGGTTCATCAATCCTTTTTATACATTTTTATGTTGAATTTTGTTCAGTTCAGCTGGGATCTTTGGTTATTTATTTTCTTCTGCTAGGTTTGGGGTTGGTTTCCTCTTGTTTTTGTAGTTTATCTGGATGCAATATAAATGTTATTTTGAGGTCTAACTTCTTCATATGTCCATGTAGTGCTATGAGCTTTCCTCTTCACACTGTTTTAGCTATGTCCCAGAGATCCTATTATATTTTATTCTTGTTTTCATTAGTTTATAAGAATTTTTTAAATTTCTGCATTAATTTCATTCTTTACCCCAAAGTCATTGGGGAATAGGTTGTTTAGTTTACATGTAATTGTATATGATTTTGAGAGTTCTTGGTATTGACTTCTCTTTTAATTATGCTGTAGTCTTGAGCGTATGCTTGGTATGATTTTGGTTTCTTTAAAATTTGTTGAGAATTGCTTTATAGCTGAACATCTGTGTGATTTTTGACTATCTGTCATGTGCAGATTAGAATATATGTTCTGCTGTTGTTGCATGGAGTCCTCTACAGATGTCTATTAGGTCCTTTTGGTGAAGTGTTGAAGTTTAGATCCTGGATATGTTTGTTAGTTTTCTAATTCAGTGATCCGTCTAACACTGTCAGTGTGCTGTTGAAGTCTCCTACTATTACTGTATAGTTATCTAGGTCTCTTCATGTTTCTATAAGAACTTGTTTTACAAATCCGGGTGCTCTGGCATTGGGTGCGTATATATTTAGGATTGTTAATTCTTCTTTTTGAATTGAACCCTTTATCATTACATAATGCCCTTCTTGGCTTTAAAATTTTTTTTTTGTTGGTTTAAAAGTCTGTTTTTCTGAAATAGGAATAGGTACTCCTGCTCTTTTTGTTTTCAGTGGTCTTAGTAGATTTTTCTCCATCACTTGCCTTGGAGTCTATGAATGTCATTACATGTGAGATGGGTCTCTCGAAGATAACATAGAGTTGGGTCTGGTTTCTTTATTCAACTTGCCAATCTGTGTCTTTTAAGTGGGATGTTTAGCTCAACATTTAAAGTTAATGTTGATATATGTGCATTTGATCTTGTCATCATGTTATTACCTGGTTGTTATGTACACATGTTTGTGTCTTTGTGTTACAATGTTAATGGTGTACGTACTTAAGTGTGCTTTTGTGGTGGCTGGCTGGTAATAGTCTTTCATTTCCATATTTAGCACTAACTTAAGGACTTGTTTTAAAATAGTTCTCATGGTTTTCTTAACATTTGATTGACTGAAAAGATTTTATTGCTTCTTTGCTTATAAACTTAGTTTGGCTGGTTATAAAATACTTGGTTAGAATTTCTTTTCTTTGTGACTACTGAATATAGGCCTTCAGTCTTTTCTTGCTTGTAGGGTTTCTGCTGAAAAGTCTGCTTTGAGCCTGATGAAGTTCCCATTGTAGGTAACTTGCCCTTCTCCCTTCTCTCTAGCTATTTTCAATATATTTTCTTTTTCTTTTTTTTCTTTTTTCTTTTTGAGACAGAGTCTCACTCTGTTGCGGAGGCTGGAGTGCCGTAGAGCTATCTCGGCTCACTGTAACATCCACCTCCCAGGACTGCAACCTCCGCCTCCTGGGTTCAAGCAATTCTCTTGCCTCAGTCTCCCAAGTAGCTGGGATTATAGGCATGTGCCACCACTCCCAGCTAATTTTTGTATCTTTAGTAGAGTCGCGGTTTTGCCATGTTGGCCAGGCTGGTCTCAAACTTTTGATCTCAGGTGATACACCCGTCCTTGCCTCCCAAATTGCTGGGATTACAGGTGTGAGCCACTGTGCCCAGCCTTTAATATGTTTTCTTTCACATGGCTTCCGAGAATCTGATGACAATGTGTATTGAGGATGGTTGCCTTGTATGGCATCTTGTAGGACTTCTCTGGTTTTCCTGAATTCGAATGTTGACTTCTCTAGTGAGGCTGGGAAAATTTTCATGGACAATGTCCTCAAATATGTTTTCCAAGTTACTTGCTCCCTCTCCCTCTCCTTCAGTGAGGCCAAAGAGTCATAGATTTGGCCTCTACCCAATCTTGTATTTCTTGGAGATTTTGTTCAATTTTTAAAATTCTTTTTTTTTAATTTTTACATGAATGAGTTGATTAAAAGAACCAGTCTTTAAGCTCTGGAATTCTTTCTTCAGCTTGGCCAATCCTGATATTAAAATTTCCAATGGTAATATCAGTTCTATCAGATTAGTTTTTTTGTTTGTTTGTTTTTCATAAAATGGTTATTTTATCTTTCAGCTCTGGTATCATTTTATTGGCTTCCTTACACCTTTCTTCTGAATCTCAATGATTCTTGTTGCCACCCAGATTCTGAATTCTATGTCTGTCATTCCAGCCATTTCAGCCTGGTTACAAACCATTGCTGGGTGGCTAGTGTGTATGTTTGGAGGTGAGAAGACACTCAGGCCTTTTGAGTTGCCAAAGTTCTTGTGCTGGTTCTTTCTCATCTGTGTGGGCTGATGTTCCTTTCATCTGTGAAGCTGCTGTCAATTGAACAGGGCTTTTTCCTTTTATAGTCTTTAATTCCTTTGAGGGATTGACTGTGGTATAGAACCTGGGGTCAGTTAACTGGCTTCATTTCTGTATGATTTCATGAGGCCAAGGCTCTGCTCAGCACTCCTGGCCCGCCTGCTGTAACTCTGGGGACCTGGGGCTAGGCCCACAGCTTTGTTCTCTGGTCCCTTGAGGTTAAACACCTGCTGTGCTGGAGGGAGTGAGGTGTTCTCAGGCCACTGGCAACAATGCTCCAATGGATGTTCTGGCCAAAGTGCTTCATCAGGGCAGTGTCAGTGTGGTCCGTGCACATGCTGGTGCCAACAGTTACGGGGTGGCAGGATCTGCATGTGTGCATGTGTTGGTGGGGACAGGGCAGTGGCAGTGAGATCGGCAAACGTGTTGGTTGCGGCAGGGTGGCCAGGTCCACACATGTGTGTCTGCGAAATGGTGGGCAGTGGTTGTGAGTGAGCGCAAACTCTAAAGTGTATTTTATTGTATTTATGTAAAGATAGAGTCTCACTTTGTTGCCCAGGCTGAAACACAGTGGCGTATGAAATCAACCTCAAAGTCCTGGGCTCAAGCAATCCTCCACTCCAGCCTCCTGAGTAGCTAAGACTACAGGCATGCACTGCCACATCTGGCTAATTTTTTAATATTTTTATAGAGATGGGGTGTCACTGTGTTGCCCAAGCTTATCCTCTCAAAGTGCTAGGATTACAGGCATGAGTAA
Organism: Macaca thibetana thibetana; assembly: GCF_024542745.1. Taxonomy (NCBI): domain Eukaryota; kingdom Metazoa; phylum Chordata; class Mammalia; order Primates; family Cercopithecidae; genus Macaca; species Macaca thibetana. The sequence continues at coordinate 7,378,490 of NC_065579.1, read as the reverse complement.
TCCTTGCCAAAAATTTTTGTAATAACTTGTTATAAAAGCTGAAGAGGCATTTTTACTTCCCATTTTTGCTATATTTTAATGATTATTGTTAATCTAAGCAGCTACTTCCTCATAAAAATTTTATAGAATTTATTATGGCTTTTTTTTTTTTTTTTGAGGTGGAGTCTTGCTCTGTTGCCCAGGCTGGAGTACAGTGGTGCAGTCTCTGCCTCCTGCATTCAAGCAATTCTCCTGTCTCAGCCTCCCGAGTAGCTGGAACTACAGTTGCATGCCGCCACACCTGGCTAATTTTTGTATTTTAGTACAGACAGGGTTTCACTGTGTTGCGCAGGCTGGTCTGAACTCCTGAGCTCAGGCAATACGCCCGCCTGGGCCTCCCAAAGCGTTGGGATTGCAGGCGTGAGCCACCACGCCCAACCAGAATTTATTATGTTAACACTACATACTTTAAATAATAAAAGCTTCCTAGCATGTGATTTTATGTAATCTATTTTCCTTCCTTACTTCATGGTTTCCTACATAAATGTGTAAAGCTTGGGCTAGCACTTTATAAATTTAAGAGCTATTTTATCACAATAAAGATGAGTTGAAACAGATAACTGGTCTTGACCAAATAGAAATTCTTAATTTTTTTATTACTTTACTCAGACTCCATTGCTGAATATTTCTAAATATTCTAAGAGCAAACACTTAAATATTCTATTTTTTCTCTCTGCTTTGTCTCTTTGGCAAACAAGAGTATTGTCTAAACTTGGGTTACCACAAGGCTTTGTGACTAATCCTGTAAAGGCAAGATGCAGAAAAGATCCAGGAAAGACAGTTTTATGAAGCTAACAAATTGTATGCTCCAGGTCAAGCTGTTAGGGTATTCAGCTCTTTTGCAAACTGCTTTAAGAAAGAGAACCCGACATGGCACATGTATACCTATGTAACAAACCTGCACGTTGTGCACATGTACCCTAGAACTTAAAGTATAATAAAATAAATAAGTAAATCAGTAACCATGCTAAAAAAGAAAGAAAGAAAGAAAGAAAAAAAAAAAGAAAGAAAGAAAGAAAGAAAAAGAAAGAAAGAAAGAAGAAAGAAAGACAAAGAAAGAAAGAAAGAAAGAAAGAAAGAAAGAAAGAAAGAAAGAAAGAAAGAAAGAAAGAAAGAAAGAAAGAAAGAGAGAGAGAACCAGGACCTGGCACAGTGGCTCCTGTAATCCCAACACTTTGGGAGGTCGAGGAGGGCAGATTTCCTGAGCTCAGGAGTTCAAGACCAGCCCGGGAAACATTGCAAAATGCCATCTCTACTGAAAAAAAAAATTAGTTGGGCATGGCATTGTGCGCCTCTGATCCCAGCCATTCTGGAGGCTGAGGCAGGGGAATCGTTGGAGCCGGGAAGCAGAGGTTGCAGGGAGGCGGAGGTTGCAGTGAGCCGAGATCACTCCATTGCATGCCAGCCTGAGCAACAGAGCCAGGCCCTGTCTGAAAGAAAAAAAAAAAAGAAAAGAAAAGAAAGAAGCACTTGATGACTGCTGCAGGAGAAATCATTTGGAAAGTGACGCTCCTAAACCTTTGATCTGGGCTTCTCATTTAAAATAGAAAATACTACATTCTTTGACTTCAGGAATTAGTCAATGAACCAAAGTAAAAGGACCTTGAAAGCCAATGGATAATTGGCCAGGTTCGAGTGGTAGGTTAATACCAATTGTTAGAAACTAAACAAAAACTGAATTCTTAATAAGCCTAGTCAAAATTGACATGTGGTTGTTTCATGCCAGCATCTGGGCAATTAGGAGGCCAAAGAGTATAATGAAGAGATATAGCCATGCTTGTTTTAGGTGCGCTTTCTCATGATAAGAATAAAAGTGTTTGCTTGGGAGGCAGTATATACAATAGTGTAATATGATTAGAATCAAACAGTGAAAATCCATGATTCTTCTATTGAATAGTTGTGTAGGTATGGGCAAGTGACTTAAACACCTACTTTTTTAGCTGTAAAATGGAAATAAATGTAAGTTCCCTCATGGGACTATTGTTAAGATTAAGTGAACTAATCCAGGAAAACTATTTAATATTTTGTATGGTTTAGAGTGACAATCATGTTAGCTATTTTATTCATTACTACAAATATGTGGCTCTAAATACTGAGAGAAAATGCAGCACAAAGGTCAAGAACATAGCTCTGTAGCCAGACTTCCTGGGTCCAAATCCCAGAATTTTTCCTGTTTTTCCCATTTATTTGATATAGCTGTTATTAGTAACTACGCCATAAGTTTTGCATGAGGTTTAAATGACTAAGTATTGCTGAAGCATTCCAGTCAGTGTCTGGCACATAGGGATCATCATATAAATATTTACTTGATAAAATAATAAATTGATTGTATATAGACTTGTTCATGTTGTATTGGTATTATAGAATTTTATTTGCAATTGTCCCAAACTGGAAACAATCCTAGTTTTTTTCAGCTTTATTGAGGTATAACTGAATGAAGAAAATTGCACCAAATTATAATGTACAATGTGATTGATTTATCATGTACAATGTGATTGATAAACATATATCTTGTGAAATAATTACCACAGCCAAGTTTGTTATACCATCTAAACAACCTACATTTTAATCAGCAGTAGAATGAGTATCTAAATTGTGGTTAAAATTATGCAAAATAACTCTACTTTGCAGTAAAAAATAGCAGTTTATTGATACAAAAACAAGATGCATCATATTGAGCGACAGATCTCTGACAGAAAATGGTACCACTTACATACAGTTCAAGAATAAGCAAATCTGTTTATAGTAATAGATTTTAGGGAAATAGTTACCATCTGGAGGAGTACTGAAAGGAGGGAGTCATGAAGGAATATTCTTTGCTTTTGCAAATGTTCAATATATTAATCTGGGTGATGACTACAAGGTAATACTGCCATGCACATTTTTATAAAGTTATACGTTTAAGATTTTTATACTTCATGTATATTGTACTTTAATTTTTAAATTTAATATACTTTATTATATATCATCTATTTTACTCCAGTGTAACACTTTCATCTGTCAATGCATTGTCTCATTCAGTTGCTTGTAATATTTAAGAGCACATCTTTGAGATTCAGACTAACTTGAGGTCAAATCCAGATGCTGCAGTGGCATGTCCCTCGCTGTTCTGAGTTTCTATCTTCTCACCTGTTGATTGTTATCATTGCGAATTTTCTGGGTTTTTTTGAGGATCAATTGAAGTAATGTCAATAAACTGCTTAATGCAATACCTGGTACAGAGTAAGTGCTCAAAAATAACAGATTTATATTTTTTATAAATGTTATGATTTTGTGTAAGAATATGTACAAGGTATGCTACCAGCCACTGTGGAGTTGACCAGTGTAAATAGGAAAAGGTTACCTCCTTCAAAGAGAAGACTTAAATGGCACAAAAACATCCATGAAGGAAACATAAAACACTCTTACCCAAGATTCTCAAGCCTAAGTCATACAACTGTAGAGAGATTCTAGGATTGGGGATCAGAAATAGAATGTCGAGATCTGTTTTCAAGCTTTGTATTTTAAGTCATGTCACTAATACAGTATGCTCTCCATATGCATTCCAAAAGTCATGGTTTTTAGCTTATAAAATATATTTAAGTGTATATATTATAAGTACTAAATGAAATTCTTCATATCACAATATTTTAATAAATAAAGTACAATGTAACTATAGTAGGTTATTTTCATTATTTTCATAATTAAGTCTACTGCTAAGAGAGGAAAGTAAATATAGGACACCCAGAGTATATTTATTTCCTGATGTTTATAAAATTCCATTACTCACTCATGCAAGACCTCCCCAACCACTGAAATTATGTAATGAATTCTCAATATTAAAATTGTATTATTCTTATAGTCATTGTCCAATAATTTCTTTAAAAAAAAGTTTTATTTATTTTTTAGATTAAGGGGGTACATGTGCAGGTTTGTTACATGGGTATATTGAGTAATGCTGGGTATGAGCTTCTAGTGAACCCATCACCCAGATAACAAACATAGTAATCAATAAGCAGTTTTTCAACCCTTATTCCCTTCCCTTCCTCCCCTTTTATGGAGTCCCTAGTGTCTGTTGTTTCCATCTTTATGTCCATGTGTACAGGTTATTTTGCTCCCACCTATAAATGAAAACATGTGGTATTTGATTTTCTTTTTCTGCATTAATTCACTTGGGATAATGTCCTCCAGCTACAGTCATGTTGCTGCAAAAGACATAATTTTATTTATTTTTTGACTGTGTATTATTCCACGGCGTGTATGTGCCACATTTTCTTTATCCAATCCATTGTTGATGGAAACTAAGGTTGATTTTATGACTTTGCCACTGTGAATAGTACTGTAATCAACATGCAAGTGCAGGCGTCTTTGTCTTTTTGATAAAGCAATTTATTTTCTCTTGGGTAGATATCCAGTAGTAGGATTAATGGATGAAACTGTAATTCTGTTTTTAGTTCTTTGAGAAACCTCCATACTGTTTTCCTTCAGGGTTAAACTAATTCACATTCCTACCAACCGTGTCTTCTCTTTTCTCCACATCCTTGCCAACATCTGTTACTTTTTGACTTTTTAATAATAGCCATTCTCACTGGTGTGAGATGGTAGTTCACTGAAATTTAATTTGCATTTATCTGATGATTTGTGATGTACAGCATTTTAAAATATGTTTGTTGGATATGTGTATGTCTTCTTTTGAAAAGTGTCTGTTTGTTAATATATCATTTGCCCAATTTTTAATGGTTTTTTTTTTAACTTGTTGATTTAAGTTCCTTATAGATTCTGGTTATTAGTCCTTTATTGGATGCATCATTTGCAAATATTTTCTCCCAATCTGTAGGTTGTCTGTTTACTTTGTTGATTATTTCTTTTGCTGTGCAGAAACTCTTTAGTTTAATTAAGTGCCATTTGTCATTTTTGTTTTTGTTGCAATTGCTATTGAGGTCTTAGTCATAAATTATTGGCACAGACCAATGTTCAGAAGAGTTTTTCCTAGGTTTTCTTCTAGGATTTTTATAGTTTGAGTTCTTACATTTAAGTATAATATTTAATACATCTTGAGTTAGTTTTTACATATGGTAAGAGATGGGGTCCCATTTCATTCTTTAGCAAAATGTTAGCTAATTTTTCCAGCACCATATATTGAATAAGAGCAAGTCATTTCCCCATTGTTTATTCTTCTCAACTTTGTTGAAGAGCAGTTGGTTGTAGGCATGGGACTTTATTTTTGGGTTCTCTGTTCTCTTCCATTGATCTGCATGTCTATTTTGGTACCAATACATGCTGCTTTGGTTCCTATAGATTTGTAGTATTCAGGCTCTTTTTTGGTTCCATATACATTTCAGAATTGTTTAAAAACTTTTAAAATTGACATATAAAAATCTGTATCTTTATGGTATATAACATGGTGTTTTGATATATTTATGCATTGCAGAATGGCTAAAACAAGCTAATTCCAATTTTTTTGATTATTCTATGTTTAATCTCATACTGTCACATTACCATGAAGCTAATATCAACCTAAGAAAGCACTTTTGCAATTGTGAGAATTTTTAATTGAAAATATTATGTAGATAATTTTAGGCCAGGCACTGTGGCTCACACCTGTAGTATCAGCACTTTGGGACGCCGAGGCCAGCAGATCACTTGAGGTCAGGCGTTCCAGACCAGTCTTGCCAACATGGCAAAACTCTGTCTCTAGTAAAAATACAAAAATTAGCTTGGCATGGTACATGCCTGTAGTCCCAGCTACTTGGGAGGAGGCACGAGAAACACTTGAACCCGGGAGGCAGAGGTTGCAGTGAGTCCGAGATCGCACCTCTGCACTCCAGCCTGTGCAACAGAGTAAGACCCTGTCTCAGGGAAAAAAAGAAAAGAAAAATGAAATATTATGTAGATAATTTTAGATGGATATGCCATTGTAGTAATAATACAGAGAGATCATGTGCACGCTCCACTTCATTTTCCCCATGGTTCCTTTACGGAAAATTATAGTACAACTCTGCAACTAAGATACGGACATCAATACAGTCTACTGCTCTTACTCAGGTTTTCTATTTTACTTGTACTCATTAATTAAATTACTCCATTTCTAAATTATCTCCTTCATATAAACCACCAAAATGACTAAGTATTGCCTTAGTCTGTAGAGTATTACTTTACCAATAGGTTGAAAAATTTATGCCTCTTGCTGAGAAAGAAAACTAATGAAATTAAACATTTTTTGATTGCTTATTCATTCCAAAACCAACTTCAATGATTCTATCTGTAAAGATTAATGACAGAGTATTTTTAGAGACAGAAATCAAGATGAATATTGATATATTTCTAAACATTGGGACTTGTTAACATGATGATGACATACTGATAATTTGCTAATGAAAAATAATTGTTAGTATTTTATTTGGAATATCTTCTGCCTTTGAGTTTCAAAGAGCAATATCTAACAATGGTATTTTTACAATTAACAGTAGTGTTTTAAGTTACTCTTCAGTACAATTTACAATGTACCTTCACAAACAGGTATTTTAGAGGGAATTAAGGCACAACAAATAGTTTGCCCAAAGTCACAATGAACCCACGCTGAAAACTTACAGTCTGTGGTCTTTATTTTACATTTTTTTCCGAGAGCATTTATTTTCTATATTTAAAAATAAATACAGGTGTTTACATTTACAAAAATATGTCAAAATAATTCACATTTCTTTTAATTCTAGAAATATTTTGAAACCTTGTTTAACAATGGACATATCAGTAATTATTGTAAATAGAAATATGAATTAGGAATTTAATCATTTGACTTTCTAATTGAGGTGAATGGCAGTGGCTAACAACACAGGAGTAACACTGAATGCAGTAATCCATTTCCTTCACACAAATAGCTGCTGAAAGGCAGATGGAGGTGCCAGTTGTGTCGGGTGCAGGTGATTACTGCCCAGCCTGCACGCCACCAGGTTGTTTTTCTCTCCACCAGAAAACTGTCCATTCACTTTCCTAAGTGCCAAAAGCAAAAGGAGAGGAATTTATGAAGTCCCTAGCCCATATGGCTGGTAGTGAGTTAATCTGTGTCTGAGCAGCAGGTAGCACGAGCCAGTCTGTCTGTTGGGGCTGTTAGTAACCCAGGGGCAGATCAGAGAACAGCAGGAGAGAGGATCAACTCAGGCTGCAAATACAGTCAGGAATGTGGCAGGAAATTATTTCTGAAAACACACTTTGCAGCATAAGGGCAGCCATCAGATGCTACATGATAATCTATCTGCACTTTGTATGCTCATAATTATATAGAGCTATATATGTAGGTGTGAATTTAAAATGTAGTTGTAGATATATAGCTATCATGAGATTTTCCTTTATATAGCATCTTACATTAAAATAATTATTTCAAGAGTACCTCAAAAATAAAATACACAGGCAGAGCGATTTTAAAATTGTGAAAAAGAAATTACTCTAGAATATTAGAAAAGGGTATGGATCTATTCAAAAGTAGAATAGCAAAGATGAGGGCTCTGATACATAACCAAGAGAAAATAGGGGCTAGATAGTAATTCCTTGATGAAATAGCAAAATAGGAAGAAAACAATGGAAAATAATTTAATAATTGCTTGAATACATTAAGAGAAAGCTGACACATGGCACAATTACGTACCGAATCTTAAATAAGAAATCATGCAAATGGTTGGAGGATGATTGGACAATGGTTATTATTATCTTCATTCCTTCCTTCCTTTTATTATCTCTTCCTCCCTCCTTATTTCCCTTTTTCCTCTTTCCTATCTCTATCTTATCTGTCTATCTATCTATAGTAACGTGAAGTCTAACATTAATATTTGACATATTCACAGGGCTAAAACTAAGACATTTGCAAAACTGAACTAGACCAAGGAATCTGTGTACATGTAGTCTTTTTATTTCTTAACCATAAAAATAAAACCAGCAATTTTCCTAAACTTACTTATGTGAAAAAGCCAGAATATTGTTGTCATTTTTTAATATTAAGAAGAAAGATCAAAGAGTTAAAAAAGAAAAAACTCAAAAGGAAAGAGAAAGCTGAATTAAAGTGACCCTACTCCTTTTGAAAAGACCATCTCTCTGAATCAGGTGATTAAAAATTATTTATAGTAACTTCAAATTATCTTTACTAGCATTTCTGTTTTAATGGATGATTATAGGAATTAGAGCCAGGTTTAGAAGGTAGGCTTCAAGAAACAGAAGAGGAATATTTTCTTTTAGAGAAAGAATTTATTGAGCACCTAATACGTAGAACATAATGTTTCCAAGAAAATATTGGAAGAGATACAGAGATATAGCCAATACAAGTCATTGTATAATTCATAGGTGAAGTAAGTGCATCTTCCCGTGAACTGGATGTGGTTATGAAGAAGACATACTTCTGGAAAACCCAAATGGCTATTTTTATATTAATATTTAACCTGGTTCATGCCATAAACATGTATTTAAGTTCAAAGATCTTTAAGAATATATTTCCTAAGGAGGAAAAAATTGATCCGGAAAGGTCAAGCCTATGCCCAAAGTCACAATGCAGGTGAAACTCATTTTCCTCCTGAGACCCGTGGCCTTTAGTCTCAACGCATTGCACACCATCTTCCATTAGATCATAGCTAAAATTCTACACCTTAAAGGTTTACTAGTTTTATGGGTCTATGATGTGATCTTGGTAATAGAGTTTGACTGTTTCCATAGTGAAACGTATTTTGTTTTCTTTCTAGAAGCATGGAAAGCAAAATATTGTTACTCCTGACACAAGTAGTTGCTCTGAGATATTTATTTACCAGCTCAACAAATGAATGGCTTCTCACCACTCATAGAGGGTCAATACATGGTTGCCCACTTCATAATTATCCCCAAACACATATATAATTGGAAGTGTCCTTGGGCATGGGTCTCAGTGGCCAAGTTGGGTTTTCTTTGCTCTGTTCCAAATTGCAAAAATATGCAACAGAAATTTGTTAGTGATCAAGGAAGGCATTGCTAGCATAATGGCATCTGAACTGGGCCTCGTAGTCTTGAATAATGAGAAGCATAGGAGAAATAGATATTCCAGGCAGATGACATATCAGATGCAGATACATAAAGGAATAATATTCCACGATGCTCCCAGGGACACAGTACAGAATGATATGATACCTAATTTTGTTTATATTGTTTCTGAAATTGTAATGTAAAAGTCCCCTGGAATATAAAGTTCAAATTAATGGTAATGTTGGTTTGCCTTCTGTGTGTGAGGCAAACTCCTCCATGCAAGCTACTGTTCCTTTCCAATTTCCTTCAATATCTGAAACCACTCCTCCATCTGCTTTTTACCTTTTAGAAATTTGTTGAAATATCTCAAACTGATGATGGATCTTTCCTTGTACATTTATGTTGGAAACATTTATAACAGGATGTGTGTGTGAGAGAGAAAGAGAGAGAGAGAGAGATAAACAATTGTGGTCTTAGGAAGGGGAATAAATACATTTATGTTGCCAACTTAACATATCTTCTTGTGAATTTTTAAAAGGAAAAATTTTCAAACAATGAATACAAAGAATCATACTACCCAGGACCAAGGTGCTGAGGTTCAGGATTCAAAACAGTGGTTTTGGTTTGAAAGTACTGGCAACTTCAACACAGAAAGCAATAAAAGTTCAGATGCATTTTGAAAATATGAGTAAATGAAAACAATCTCTAATTTTCTCATAAAGAAGTCTAAACTTAAAACTAATTCCAGTTTCCAGGGACTGTGGTAATTTCATTTTGACACAATAGGAAGAAAGCATAAATGATTAACAAAAATCAAATCATAAAATAAGCTAATTCAGTAAATCTGATCCTTGTTTCATATTTTTATTGGTGATTTGAAGAAAAAACAGATTTTCTGAGTTCCCAGTTACATGGTTAAGTTGACTTAAATGGGTAATTACTGAAGGCTGTTTAGGAAATTTTATTAAGAAGTAAAGCAGTTGCTTTTGACATACCACTCACATCCTTCCATATTTACCACTTCAATGTATAATGTATACTTGCCCCACTTCTAATTGTAAGAACTTGCTTTTTTTTTTTTTTTTTTTTTTTTTAATAAAAGGGCTTTCTCTGATTGCTAAAGCCTTTTTGTTTATCCATGTGACACTCCAGAAGTGCCAGGAAACTGATTTCCATGAGCAACACTCCACCGACGATTGATTGATAGGAATTGGCAGAAACTTCAGTTCCTGTTAAGGACTTAATTGTGCTCCACCCCCACATTCGTATGTTCAAACCCTAATGCTCAGTGTAACTGTAAAATACAAATATTTGGAGTATTTTTATTTGGGCCTGTGAGGTGGTCATAAAGGTTACATGAAGTCAGAAGGATGGAATTGAAAGTAGTTATCGTGAATTTAAAAATTATTATCTGAATGAATAATATGCCTACATTTGTTATTTGACCTTCACAGAGAAAGGCAGTCTTAGGGTAAAGAAATATACAATTATATTAATATCAGATATATTGAAAATGCTGGGTTTTTTGTATACACAGAACTTTGAGGTCAGGTGTGGTGGCTCACACCTGTAATTCCAGCACTTTGGAAGGCCGAGGCGGGCAGATAACCAGAGGTCAAGAGTTTGAGACCAACCTGTCCAAGAAGGTGAAACCCCATCTCTACGAAAAATACAAAAAAAAAAAAAAAAAAAAAAAGCCGGGTGTGGTGGCACATACCTGAAATTCCAGCTACTCAGGAGGCTGAGGCAGGAGAATTGCTTGAACCTGGGAGGCGGAGGTTGCAGTGAGCAGAGATGGTGCCATTGCACTCCAGCCTGGGTGGCAGAGTGAGACTCTGTCCCAACAACAACAACAAAAAACAGATCCTTAAGTGAATTTATATCAATGAATTGGTTGGAGAAATTCTATCAAAAAATAGATCACTGAGTGAAACCACTGATACCCCTTCAGTGCATCCATCAATGTATCCCTATGTTGATAAGAAATGGCCCAGGTAGGCAGAGTCACCAATGCACCAAACTTGCCTTTCTAACCAAAATCTCATCTTTATTTCTTGTTCTCTTAAAATCTCTCGTCCTATGTCTTCCAGTCTTCCTATGAAAAAGGCATCCTATCTCCATAATTATCCTCTCTTGCCTTTTCCAATATCTTTTTTTTTTATAGTATATACTTCAGAATCAATACTTGCATTTTTTATATTTGAGAGTTAAATGGAAACTTTCTTCTGTGGAATTCCATGTGCTTGCTTGCTTTATTTTTCCATTAAAATTGTTCAAGTCTATCATAAGTACACGAGTTACAGGGTTTTATTTGATAAAATACCAGTATTCAAAAGCAGCAAATAGAAGCGTGGGTGCTTTGCTAGTTATTGACAGCAAGAGCCTTTTGCCTGTGTTCAAGATTGGGTAATAATCTATTGTTATAGAGTTATTAATTCCATTAAAGCCTTTAGTATAAGCTCATATTAATTGTATCTTTAAGCTTCATTCCTCAGCTTAGCAGTGCTGAAATTTCCTAATTGAAATCTGGACTGTAATTATAATTTACTTAGCTGGAATTTACAAAGTATATTGCCTATTATAACTCTTAAAGTTGAATCCCAAATCAAAACTTTTGAAAAAGAGGCATGAGGGAGCCTGACCTGTTCTTGGAAAGCTTTGTCACCGTGTAGGCATATCACCTCTGAAAGTATGGGCGGTTTTATTCCGGTGATGCTGCCTATGAGGGGAAATGTTCCTTTTCACCTTTTTTTAAGAAAAAAAAGCCGATGAATTCAGTAACTAAAAGTTGGAAAGATCCTTAAAAATGTTCAAAATATAAAATCTTTTGGAAGACAGCTTCTTTCACTTTTATGACATTTCTTTACAACTTTCTTAGGTGTTAATGTTTTCAGATGAGGAAAATACAAGCAGAGACTCAGACTAAAATCTTTTGACCCAAACTCAGGCTTCTCCTTCAACATCCATCCTGTCAAGAAGCTGAAGTCAATAGCGCAAGCTGTTTCTAGAGAATACAATTATCCCTGAAACAATGATCACAGACATATCAGATACCAAAAATTCAGTGTCACAGATTCGAACCCTATAAAAAAGTCTACTGGCTTCTGCCAAATCTTATTATCCAAAACAGGCTAGTTAAGGCTAAGAAATTGACATTTTTTGTGGTGAAGAAGATCACAATAATTCAAAGTGTAAAAGCATTTCTGACATTAGTTTAAAATTTTTGTCCTCATCAAAAAAGGGCAGCAAATTTAATTCATAATTTAGATGATTATAAGTGATATTTATTTAATCTCTTAGTCAGCTAAGTGGCAAAATACATGTAAATGACACTGTAGAAACATTCAGAACTATACATTCAAAGATACCTAGCAAATTTGAATAGGATTGAGATGTTATTCTATATGTTTTCTTTGTCTCTCTCTACCCCTCCCTTCCTTCTATCAAAATATGAGATGGGGAGAAGAAGCAAACCTGACTACTGCATAAAAATGTATTGACAGCTCAAGCTTGACATACTTACCTATTACTGTTGCCATGGAAAATAGTAACTACAATTTACTGAGCAAACTATAGACCAAACATAAAGCAAACTACGTTACATTATGTAATTCTAATGTTCTCCAGAAACAAATTAAGGAAACAACTAAAATGAGAAAGGCTTGGTAACTTTTTAAAAATTATGTGTTTTTTTCTTGGTTTGTTTTTTGTTTGTGTGTGTGTTTATTTGTTTTGCTTTTTTTTTTTTTTTTTGAGATGGAGTTTTGCTCTTGTCACCCAGGATGGAGTAAAATGGCGCGATCTCGGCTCACTGCAACCTCCGGCTCCCGGGTTCAAGTGATTCTCCTGCCTCAGCCTCCCGAGTAGCTGGGATTACAGGCACCTACAACCACATTAATTTTTGTATTTTTAGTAGAGATGGGGTTTTACCATTTTGGCCAGGCTGGTCTTGAACTCCTGACCTCAGATGATTCACCTGCCTCGGCCTCCCAAAAGTGCAGTGATTACAGGCATGAGCCATTGGGCCCAGCCCAAGTTCTGTATTTTTTATAGCTTTAATTTTTAACTTATTTAACTTTTATTTTAAGTTCAGGGGTACAAGTGCAGGTTTGCTACACAGGAAAACTTGTGTTATGAGAGTTCGTTGTACAGATTATTTCATATCTCAGGTATTAAATCTCGTATCCATTAGTTATTTTTTCTGATCCTCTCCCTTCTCCTGCCCTCCACCCTCCAAAACATCCCAGTGTATGTTTTCCCTCTCTATATGTGTATGTGTTCTCATTATTTAGCTCCTAGTTATAAGTGAGAACATGTGGTGTTTGGTTTTCTGTTCCTGTATTAGTTTGCTAAGGATAACTTTTCTAAGTATATACTTTTCTAGATAATGAGGTATTTGGGTTTGAAGGCAGATTTTTTGAATTACAAAGAACGTTGAATACAATTTTCAATTTCATTATAAAATTGCCACTTTCATACGTTTATTATAAGAATCAAATAAAAATAATGTTTGAGGAAAGTTTGTAAATTGGAAATCATGAAACAGAACTATTATTATTATTCTGCTTAAAGAAGACTAACTAAGCATGCACACTACTAGAAGAGACATGCACACAAATACAGGGTGATGTGTAAACGCCGTCAGAGAAGAACAGAGGATGTGTTGCTGCAACTGTATCCTGAAGAGTAAGAAGTCATGTCTAGATAGAATAAAGGAAAGTTGTTGAAGACGCTCCTTTCTAAGGCAAATAAGGATATATGAAAATCAAGCTGAGTAAGGGCAGGTTTTGACAATAAAAGGGAAAATACTAAAGGAAAGTTTCTATTGTAATAGATCTGATGTTTTATTTAGTATAAGAGACATAAAGTAGTTTTAGAATATAGCCCTTAAGCTTACAATGGGGGTTTATCCTTTGAGGAATTGACTTATATTCATGAAATAATTGAGAAAAAATTCACATACCAGTTGGATGTCTTAATGGTGACCTCTAACATAAGTTTTTGAAAAGAAATTAATTTTCTAATGGAATTTTAGATTTAATGATTTATCTCCCCAAGTCAAGCAGTATCATTCTACAAATCGTTCTAAGCTCTGAGATTAAGTATTTTATTTTCCTTTAATTAGCCCTTATTTTAAACTGTGTGTGTGATTTCATGTATCATTTCATATATCCATTTTGTCATAAGCAATTAGGATAGTTAAGCTCTGCCAATTAATACTTACCCTTGTTAAATAAAAAAAAAAGTGTGACCCAAAAAGAATTCTGAAAAGGAAAAATTTTTAGTGAGGAAAGAACTAAGAGCTTTTCTCAATTTTATCTTCTAGATTTTTTTCTTCATTTGTTGTTCTCACACTTGTAGTTTTGATTCTTGTTTTTACCCTATCAGAATATAGGTATTTAATTATAGTTTTCATATGTCTCTTAAATTTTATTTTATACTAATTTTCCAATATTCATTGATCATTTTTGTTGTGCTGAACACAATGGCTTGTTACTTTTAGAAATTATCTCATTAGATCCTCACAAAACACTATGAGATAGCGCATACTCTTATATACTACCATAATCTCCATTTCTTAACCTGAGGAAAATTTATATTTCAAGAAGTTAAGCAATTTGCTCAAAATCACACAGTGAATAAGTACTCTTTCTGGGATTCAAATCAAGGGAACTCTCTGGGATCTAAACCAAGGGAGCCTCTTGCTGCTATTGCACATTGATTTACTCAAGTTTATATGTGTTTAACTTTTTTCTCAGATTCTCACTTCCCAAGATAGCGTGTGTGCTTTATTCACTGTTGTGTCTCTAGGGTCTAGTCTGGTGTTTCGTACATAGCAGACACACACACACACACACGCACAAATGCAGAGCCTGCCTTGTTCCATCAAGATTAAGAGCTCTGAGTAAAAATATCATTGTGAGAGATGATTTAATGAGAAAAAGAACTTGACAAAGGTCATTTTCAAAGTTCCTAAACATGAGTAGGACATTCCACTTGCAGAATTCCCACTTCTGACTAAGATGGAGTTAAAAGCAGATAGACCCTTATGCCTGAAACGCTAAAACGCTAGATAAAATGTCAGAAGAAAATGGTTCTAAAGATATTGAACACTGGGCGATAAAGGACAGAAATCACTAACATGAGAAACAAAAGTCATAAGATCTACAATTGCTCTGGCTTGTCTGAAAGTTTCTAGGCGTTGATGCAGAATGGAGGATCCAGCTGGAGTCAGGTAGCGTCTCTGCATTGAGAAAATGGGTCTTTGGTTCCAGGGAGGTAAAGGGGACCAGAGTTCACAGAGCTGAGCACAGGAGAAGAGAGTTGTCCAGAATGAGAACTCTGGAGACAGAAAAGAGTCCACCTTGAGGATTCAGCTGAGCACTGATTAGTACATTTGTTTGAAGAAACTACCCAAGGTCGTTGAAATAACTACCTAAAAGAATGAGGAAAAACAATCTCTGAAAGTCACATGGGGCAGTTCCTGTTTCTGTTCCAAGAAGAGTAGAAAACTTCATAATTGAAGATTCTTGAGTAGAGTCCTCGGAGGGTTTTTTCCTAGTTATTGTGAATAATTACACCCAGGCTAAATAAGTAATTTAGCCCCATTACAAAAAAGCTGGAAGAAATTTATAAAAATAAAATCTTTGTACCTGCCTTTTTACTTATTTATTTTAAATATATTTAATTACAGAAGAGATTGTATATATTCAAGGTGTACAAAGTGATGGTTTGATACATGTATACCTTGTGGAATGACTATTTCAGTCAAATTAATCAACACATCAATCACCACAAATGCTTTACATTAGAACCCCAGAACTTGCATATCTTGTAACTGAAAGTTTATACCCTTTGACCAACATGTCCCCGTTTTATTCATCTCCAAGACCTTGGCAACAACCATTCTATTTTCTGTTTTTATGAGTTTGAATTTTTTAGATTATCCTTGTAAGTAAGATCATACAAAATTTGTTTACTTGTGTCAGGCTTATTTCACCTAGCATAATGTACTCCGGGTTCATCCATGTAGTCAATGTAGTCACAAATGATAGGATTTCTTTGTTTTCATGCCTGAATAATATTCCATTATACACAGACACATACACACACACACACACACACACACACATACACACACCACATTTTCTTTATTCATCTGTCAATGGACATTTTGGTTGATTCCATATCTTGGCTATTATTAATAATGCTACAATGAACATAGGAGTTCAGGTATCTTGGAGATACCGAATCTACATAGTTCAGGGGTTAAAGCAGTGACCTTGTAAAAATAAAAATTTTAAATACAAACTCAAAAATGAAAAATTCACAATCTCTGACATCTAATTAAGTATTGTCAGTTATGCAAAGAATCAGGAAATGCAATCAACAAAAGGGAGAAAAATAAAATGAAACAGGCTCAGAAATAAGACAGATGAGATAATTGGTTGACAAGGGCATAGAAGGACAAGTATTGCAAGTATATTCTATAGTCACAATAATATAGATAAAAACATACACTTTAAACAGAAATACGAAAGATGGAAGACACAAATTGAATTTCTAAAGATGAAAACTATCATACCTCAGTAAAAACACATTGGATTGAAAAAATGACAGATATCACAGAAGAATATGTTAGTAATTATGAAGATTTAGTAATTGAAACTATCCAAAATAAAACACAGAAAATAAATTTTTTAAAAATAAACAGTGAATTGGTGACCTGTAGGAAAATTTCAAGTGTTCTAACATACATATTATTGGACTCCCTAAAAGGTGGGGCAGAAATGAGTATTTGGAAACATAATGATAAATAATTGCCAAATTTGATGGAAACTGTAAACCCACAGAACCAAGATGCTCAGTGAACTTCAATCACAGAAAACATGAAGGAAATTACATCAAGACATTTAATAATCAACTTATTTAAAACTATAAAATGATATTTTAAAAGTAATTGAACTGCAGGAAAGCACATTGTATAAAGAGTACAAAGAGGAAGACAGGTGAGAATGTCAGCAACATAACAATTTCAGTCAAAAGAGAGAGGAACATCTTTAAAGTACTGAAAGAAAAATACTGTAAATTAAGAATTCTCTACCTAGCAAAAATACCTTTGAAAAATTAAAGCTACAGAATAGCTTTTAGACATAAAAGCCCAAAAGAAGATATCACTGGCAGAAATGCAGTACAAGAAATACAAGGAGACTACTTCAGGCAACTATATATATATATACACATACATATATACACACACACACCAGTTGGGAATACAAAGAATCAAAATCATTCAAAAAGGTAATTCTTGACTAAATATAAAATTGTTTATTTAAAATACGTCCAGGTGATTGGACCCAACACCAGGTTGTGGGGTGACAAAGTCCGATGGAGTCAAAGGAATGAGAAAAGACAGTTTGAGAGAGAAAGCAGGTCCACCCAGCCATCGCTAAGTATGGAGGCTGCGAAGTCCCTGAGCTCTGGAAGTCCAGACTACTTATTGATGATCAAACAAAGAAACAGGTGGTGAGAATGTGGGAGTCGAAAGGGAGTGTTGCATTAAGCACATTATTTACGGCTGTGATGGTTTAGCATGTGCTCTGCTACTTGTGATAAGCATCATTCTGATACCCAAACCTGTCAGAGACACAACAATAAAAACTTCAGCCCAGTATTTCTTATGAACGTAAAAATTCTCAACGAAGTCCTATCAAGCCAACTCTAGCAGAACATCAGAAACCTAATCCATCATGATCAAGTAGCCTTTATTCCTGGGATGCAATATTGGTTTAACATATGCAAATCAATAAATGTGATTCATCACATAAATAGAACTGAAAACAAAAAACATGTGATCATCTAAATAGACACCAAAGAGGCTTTTGATAAAATTCAGCATCCTTTCATATTAAAAATCATTAACAAACTAGGCATCCAAGGAACATATCTCAAAATAATAAGAGCCGTCTATGACAAACCTGCAACCAACATTAAACCAAAAACTGAAAGTATTCCCCTTAAAAACCAGAATATGAGAAAATTATCCACTCTCACCACTCCTATTCAACATAGTATTGGAAGTTCCATCCAGAGCAATCAGACGAGAGAAAGAAATGAAAGGCATCTGAATAGGAAGAGAGAAAGTCAAAATATCTGTCTTTATAGACGGTATGATTCTATCTATACCTTGAAGACCTCGTAGTCTCTGCCCTCATCCTCCTAGAACTGATGAACAATTTCAGCAAAGGTTCAGTAGACAAAATCTAAGTATAAAAATCAGTAGCATTTCTATACACCAATGATGTTCACAGTGAGGCAAATGCAATCCTTTTTATAATATCCATAAAAAGAAATACCTGGGAATACAGCTAATCAAGGAGGTCAAAGATCTCTACAATAAGAATTATGAAACACTCCTTAAAGATATCACAGAAGACAAATCAATGGAAAGCCATTTCATGCTCTTGGATAGGAAGAATGAATACTGTTAAAATGACTATACTACACAAAGCAATTTATAGATGCATTGCTATTTCTTTCAAACTACCCCTTCTTTTCACAACATAAAAAATCACATGGATGCAGCTGCAAGTCATTAATTTTTAGCAAACTAACAGAGGAACAGAAAACCAAATACTGCACATTCTCACTTGTAAATGAGACTTAAATCATGAGAACACATGGACACATAGAAGAAAACACACACTGGGGCTCTTCAGAGGGTGAAAGTTGGAAGGAGAGAGAGGGAAAATAAGGAAAAATAACTAATGAGTACTAGGCTTAATACCTGAGTGATGAAATAATCTGCACAACAAACCATCATGACACAGTTTACCTGTGTAACGTACTTGCACTCATATACTTGAACTTAAAATAAAGATTAAAAAGTAATCAACTCAAGATGGATTAAATACTTAAATGTAAAACATTAAACAATTAAAATACTAGAAGAAAATCTGAAAAATACCATTCTGGACATAGGCTGTAGCAGGAAGTCTCCAAAAACAATTGCAACAAAAACAAAAATTGACAAATGGGACCTAATTAAATCAAAAGAAACTATCAACAGGGTAAAAGTAAACTACAGAATGGGAGAACATATCTTCAAACTATGCCTCTAATAAGGGTCAAATATTCAGCATCTATAAGAAACTTTAACAAATCAACAAGCAAAACGAGACAACCCCATTTAAAAATGCACAAAATATATGAACAGACACATCAAAACAAATCATACATGTGGCCAACAAGCATATGAAAAAAAAAAAAAAAAGGTCAACATGCTTAATCATCAGAGCAGTGCAAATTAAAAGCACTGTGAGATACTATCTCACACCAGTCAGAATGACTAGTAAAAAGTCAGAAAATAACCGATGCTGGTGAGTTTGCAGAGAAAAGGGAATGGTTATACATTGCTAGCAGGAATGGAAATTAGTTCAGCCACTGTGGAAAGAAGTTTGGAGATTTCTCAAAGAACTTGAAACAGAAACACCATTCTATTCAGCAATCCCATTACTGGATATATACCCAAAGAAATATAAATATTTCAACTATAAGGACACACGCACACATATATCCATTGCAACACTATTCACAATAGCAAAAGACCTTTTACTTTTAAGTAAAGAAAAAAGATGTAAAACAATGTATGCATATTATACCATTTGATATGATTTGGCTCTGTATCCCCAAATCTCACCTTGAACTGTAATAATTCCCATGTGTCAAGGGTGGGGCCATGTGGAGATAATTCAATCATCGAAGCAGTTTCCCCATACTATTCTCTTGGTAGTGAATAAATCTCACGAGATCTGATGGTCTTATAAATGGGAGTTTCCCTACACAAGCTCTCTTGCTTGCCACCATGTAAGGCATGACATTTTGCTCCTCATTTGTCTTCTGCCATGATTGTGAGGCCTTCCCAGCCATGTGGAACAGTGAGGCCATTAAACCTCGTTCCTTTATAAATTTCCCAATCTCAGGTATGTCTTTATCAGTAGCATGAGAAGAGACTAACACAATAAATTGGTAAAATAAATAAAAAATTGATACTTTGGGCCTTCTTGGTGAAGGGTGGAAGGAGGATGAGGATTTAAAAATTACCTGTCTGGTACTATACTTAGGAGAGTGATGAAATAATCTGTATGTCAAACACCTGTGGTAAGAAATTTACCCATGTAACAAACCTGCACATGTATCCCCATGAACCTAAAATAAAAGAAGGAAAAAATTACTTTTTTTTAAATCCGGAATCTAGAAAATTATTTTACAATTCTTAAGTGATAAACTGAAATATTCTAGGAAAAAAATGATGACTAAATACAAAGTTACCATTAATATAAGTGGTATAATATATAAATAATATAATCCACTTATTATATTATAATATAATATAATATAATTATATAATATTATATTATAATCCACTTAGCCATATCATAAACAATCTACACAGTATACTCTCTTTTAAAAGGTAAATATTTTTGATGTGATACAACCAAATAATTATATATTAACATTTCAATTATAAAGTATTTTTGTATATGTGCTATTTGATCCTTGAAACAAGTATGAGAGGTTTTCAATGCAGGTGTTTTTATGCCCATGTAAGAGTTGGGAATCTGATGCTTAGACATGAAAGGTGAGTGGGCAGTCACAAAGGCAGTAGAAACAGATTTGAGGTTGCTCAGATTCTGATAATTTTAGAGAAATAATAGAAAAGTCCAAATTATGCAAGAGTCTCCTTTGATGAATCAGAAAAAAAAAAAGCATGCCTGTCTCCCTTTACAAAATTGGCAGGTACATGGATATTAGAAAAGGAGGAATAGAGGAGATAATGTCTTAAGCATTCTTTATTAACTTGAATATCCAAATAACCAAATAAATTGAATAATCAAAATATCCTAGAATTTTTTTCAAAATTAAATGTAATCAATCCAATAAAAGGCATGACTATTGGAACATGGCTTCTAAATTTAGACCATTGTGGGTTCCAAAACCTTATTTTTTCACTTGGTTATTTTGCTCCAGAAATGCATCTTCTCTCAGAAACAGAATAATTATTACGTCTCATGTTAGCACTCAACACTTGAATTTGCCTGTGTCATCTCCAAATTAACAAAAAATCTAGTTATTATTTAAGCTACTGTTTTAGGGGAAACTTAATCTGCTATATATTCCTGGATGCCAGAAACACACTTTTCAATAATGTGCATGCTACTTGCACCCATTCTTCCAACTCCAGCTGTGCCTACAGCTTGAGAAAGGGCAGAGGAGGGAAAGGAGAAAGGGTTCATGAGTATGTGGGATAAGAGATATACATGAAGTAAAGGGTTTTCTTGTGCATGCACAAGGGGAAAGGTGTATGCAACCCCAATAATCACCTGTACAGGGTATACATGTATCAGGTTTTCCTAAGGTAGAAAATGCCTGAGCTTTGCATTCAAAGCAAAGCACTACAGGGTTAAAACTTTTAAAACTATGAATAAATTTCAGATTTTTTATTTAATGTGAGCAATGGTGGGAGTAATCATCTTTTCTAAGAATTGTTAACTAGATTCCAAATTCTAGTCCTCTAACCTGTGCTTCAATAACTCAAAAATCACCTCCTATTTAGGTAATGAGAGTCAAATATGGATCAATTTAGAGTAGGAGAGACAACAGTTGAACTCAAAAACTGTGCTACTTTCTCTATACTATTTAATCTAAGTATACATTGTGTTTCTTATATTCTTTCACTAACAATAAACATATATGCAATATATGTTGCATATATTATTCTTATTTTTTTTCTGAGATCCTGACAACATATAGAATATTAAAGCTAGGTAGAATGATGGCGAATGAAAAAGACTGTACCCTCGTTAAAAAAAAAAAGGGTGCCTTTTGAGTGGAGCATGACATTAAGATCCCTTTCCGCTTGTGGCACCCAGGTATCCTTGGCAGGAAAAAGATACATCTTTCCCACCTGCTTGGGTTCATAACCTTTTTCCTAGGCTATGCACCAAGGAGAGGGATTCTAGGATTATGCATCATGTTAATGCAAACCTTTTAAGTAAAGTAAAAAGGTGTAAAACATTGTATACATATTATACCATTTGATACGGTTTGGCTCTGTGTCGCCACCCAAATCTCACCTTGAATTGTAATAATCCCCACATGTCAAGGGTGCGGCCAGGTGGAGATAATTGAATCATGGTAGCAGTTTTCCCATACTGTTCTCTTGGTAATGAATAAATCTCATGAGATCTGATGATTTTGTAAATGGGAGTTTCCCTGCATAAGCTCTCTTGCCTGCCGCCATGTAAGGCGTGACTTTGTGCCTCATTCGCCTTTCTACCATGCTTGTGAGGTCTTTCCTGTCATGTGCAACAGTGAGGCCATTAAACCTCTTTCCTTTATAAATTACCCAGTCTCAGGTATGTCTTTATCAGCAGCATGAGAACAGACTAATACAATAAATTGATACTGGGGGTAGTGGGGTGCTGCTGTAAAGATACAGAAAAATGTGGAAGCAACTTTGGAACTGGGTAACAGGCAGAGAGTGGAACAATTTGGAGGGATCAGAAGAAGCCAGGATAATTCGGGAAAGTTTGGAACTTTCTAGGGACTTGGAGGGCTCAGAAGGCAGGAAGATTGGGAAAGTTTGGAACTTCCTAAAGACTTGTTGAATGGCTTTGAGCAGAGTTGTTAGTAAAATGTACAACAAAGTCTAGGCTAAAGTGGTCTCAGATGGAGATAAGGAACTTGTTGAGAACTGGAGTAAAGGTCACTCTTGCTATGCAAAGAGACTGGTGGCATTTTGCCCCTGCCCTAGAGATCTGTGGAACTTTGAACTTGGAGAGATGATTTAGCGTACCTGGAGGAAGAAATTTCTAAGTGGCAAAGTGTTCAAGACGAAGCAGAGTGTAAAAGTTTGGAAAATTTGCAGCCTGATGATGCAGTAGAAAAGAAAAACCCATTTTCCGGGAGGAAAGTCAGGCCTGCTGCAGAAATTTGCATAAGTAAGGAGGAGCTGAACGTTAATGACCAAGACAATGGAGAAAATATCTCCAGAGCATGTCAGAGACTGCAGCAGCCCCTCCCATTGCAAGCCCAGAGGCCTAGGAGGAAAAACTGGTCTTATGGTCCAGGCCCAGGGCTCCCCACCTGCTCTTTGCAGCCTCAGGGCATGGTGCCCTGTGTCCCAGCTGCTTCAGCTCCAGGTGCGGCTAAAAGAGACCAAGGTACAGCTTGGGCCATGGCTTCAGTGGGTGCAAGCCCCAAGCCTTGGCAGCTTTCATGTGGTGTTGAGCCTGCAGGTGCACAGAGGTCAAGAGCTAATTAAAACCAAAGGTGAATAGAAGAAATGATAAAATAAGAGTATAAATTATTAAAGTAGAATCTGAAGAAAATTTAATAAAACAAACACTGATTTTTAAAAAGTGTGTACAATTGATATATTTCTAGGGAGACTGATTAAGAAAAATAGAGAAACTCAAATTACTAACACTAAGTCTGACATACCTAGTATCATAGGGATATTACTACAATTTTCAGACGCTGAAAGGACAGCAAGATACTATGAATGTTGTGCCAGTAGATTTGACAGCTTAAATGAGATGAATGAATACTTTGAAGAAACAGAAAGGATTACAAAAAACTATGCTGTCCAATATAAATTAAAGAAATTGAGCTCAAACTTGTTCTTCCTTGTTTGTGGGAGCTAAGAAAAACTGAGAAGTACAATTGTGGTTATTAGAGGGTAGGAAGGATAGAAGGAGGGGAAGATGGGAAGTGGTCAATTGACAGTTACACCTAGATGAGAGGAATAAGTTCTAGTGTTCTGTAGCACTGTAGAGTGAATATGATTCACAACAATTTAGTGTATATGTGTTAAGCTGTTCTCATGTTGCTATAAAGAAACACCTGAGGCTGTGTCATTTATGAAGAAAAGAGGTTAAATTGGCTCATGGTTCTGCAGGCTGTTTAGGAAGCATGGCACTGGCATATGCTTGGCTTCTGGGGAGGCCTCGGGGAACTTTTGCTCATGGCAGAAGGCAAAGCAGGAACAGGCACATCACATGTTAAGATTGGGACCAAGAGTTGTAGGGGAAGGTGCTGCACACTTTTCAAAACCAGATTTCGTGTCAACTCAAAATGAGAACTCACTTATCACCAAGGGGATGATGTCAACCCATTCATGAGGGATCTGCCCCTGTGATACAAATACCTCCCACCAGGCCCCACCTCCAACACTGGAGACCACATTTCATCATGAGATTTGGAGAGGATACATACTCAAACCATATTAGTATATTTCCAAAAGCTAGAAGAGAGGATTTTGAATGCTCACAATACAAAGAAATGACAAGTGTTCAAGGTGAGGTGAGGGCTATGCTAATTACCCTGATTTGATTATTACACATTGTATACATGTATGGAAATATCACTCTGTATTTCATAAATAGGAATAATTTTTAAGTTTTAACTTAAAAAGGGGAAAAAGATATTGTACTCATAATAAAAAGACATTCAGGGCCCAAATGGCATCATTGAGGAATCCTACCGACCTGCCAAGGTGGAAATGAGTGTCCTTGCAGAAAATGGAGGAGTGGAAACCTCTCATCATTTTATCACCTCATGCTACCACAACAAGACAGAGACGTCAGTATAAAAAAAAACTACAAACTAATATTCCAAAGGAAATTAATAGGATAAGTGAGATTATCTACAAAAATGCAAGAGTTAACATTAAAGAAGTAAATTAATGTAATTTAACATACAGATGGAATAAAGGGAAAAACACATAGTATTATCTCAGTATATGCAACTACTATCTCACATATTTCTAGTAGGAAAGTAAAATTAACCACTTCGAAAAACAGTTTAGCAATTACTTTATAAAGTTAGAAATACATCTATCTACACAGGACTCAGTGGTTACATTCCTAGATTTTTATCCAAGAAAAATGAAAATATACGTCTCCTCAAAGACTGATACACACATGTGCACAGCAGCTTGATTCATAATAGCCCCAGCCGGAAGCAATCAAAATGTCCAAAACCAAAGGAACAGCTAAACAAATTATGTTATACACACAGTCAAATACTACTCAGCAGTAAAAATAAATGAAATACAAATACACAAAATCACATGAATGAATTTCAAAGCATCCTGCTAAGAAAAATAGCAAGACATAAAGAGTATATCCTAAGCAGTTTCATTCACATGTACTGTAGTTCTAGAATAGGTGAAAGTAATCTAGCGTCATTGTGGTTGTTTTGTGTTTGGACTATGGATGAAATGACTGTAAGGCAGCATAAAGAAATTTGTCAAAGTGATGGAAATATGGCATATCTTGTTTGTGATAGTGTTTATACCAAATATGCACATATTTGTCAAAACTCATGAAAATATACCCTTAAAATTGCTGTATTTTATTGTATACAAATTTTACATTAATAAAGTTGATTTCAAAGGACAACAGCTGCAAAGTTTTGGGGGATTCTCAGTGACCAAAGTTGCATGGTCAAGGTGATACGTGGCTCCTCCCTTCGCACAGTATAGCAAAGCTCTTCTTATTCAGCACCAACCAGCCAAGCAAGTTCTCCACCCAGGGTGCTGAGATCTTAATGAAACCAGAAGCCAAAAGGTGAGCCTAAGCTGCCCCACAACTGCTTACTCTGAAAAAAGGCACCAACACCCCTCCAGAGGTAATCTTCTTAAAGACATAAATTCACAGGAAACACTTTTTGTGGAGTTTCTTCCCTGTTCAGACATTCCTGTAGTGCCTGATTTTTTTTCTTGTTCTGAGGTTTTGTTTTGTTTTTAATCCTTCTCAGTATGATGATAGATTTATAGGCCAGTAGGGTGGGCAAGTAGCTAGATTAATAAATTAGTTCATTCAGTATGTAACAGACTTAATCAGTCCGAGAACACTGTGTGAGCAAAGGGTAATAAATGGACAAATGGGGAGCCTAAGAGATTTCATTAAAAATGCAAGTCGAAGGGAGCCCTAGTTTCCTGTCTTAATGTCACCATTATTCAACCCTCTTTAGGTTCATTTGCAAAGTATAGTGGCCAGGGAAAGAAAAGCTTTATTTGTGAAACATCAACACTCAAACAAGAATATTTGCACTAAGAAGTGGTAATCTGAGCAATATCAGAATTGGTATAGCAGAAAGTCTAGGACATTGTGGTTAGACAAACCTGGGTTTCTTTCCAATCTCTACTTTTTACTTGTTTAATGAATACCAATATTTTGCATGATTGGAAAATAAATGAAGTTGCTTTATGTCTTGTTTTGGAAATCTTATCAAAAAAAAATTTACAAATCAACATTATTGGAATAGTTAATTATAAGCAATATACTTTGAATATATTTGCTGCTTAATAATTTTTTATGAAATGAATTTAAAAACAATACACAAAGAGTCAGAGAGAAAGATTGTGGTCCAGATACCTCAAAATAATTGAGATTTGTTGAGTAATTGCTCAACTTTCAATATTTTCTAAATGTGAAAAATGCTTCACTTTGTTAAACTTGACCAGTTTGGTTCATTTACTTGATCAAGTTTCTTAACTTCCTTAGAGCTCATTTTTCACATCTGTAAAAAAGGCAAAGATTACCTAAAGTCCTGCAAAGTGCCCAGAACCATTTTAGTTGTTTGTATCAAGGTTTTTGAATGTAGATAAATGGATATAAAGAAGTAAGAATTTACTCTGCTTACTTAGCTTGACATTGACTGGAGGCATGTAGTTCTCTATCTGAAAAGTTTCTTCTGAGCATTCAAAGATCAGCTCCTGTTATCATATTATCTTGTGCTAGGACCTTGTCATTGTTACTACTGAGAAAGAGTCAGCCCTACCACTCAGATAACAACAGCTCAATGAGATGGTGTTTAATTTTCTTTTTTGCTGATTCTTTCTAGATTTCTTACTTATTAAAAAACAAAAACAAACAAACAAAAAAAACACTGTCTGGCCACCAAACTTTAACAAATTCAGTTAGCAAACTTAAGAGATGATTTAATCCCTGCTTACCATTGTGATTCAACTAGTTCCAAAGCTAACAATTGACTGACCAAACTTGCTCTATTAATATCCAAATTGGGCACTGGAGCATTGGATAATATAACATAGATAATTAGAAAATTTATCATTGAAATCTGTTTTTTAAAAATATATGTCTATGTAGCTGCCTTCTTGGTTCAGAATTACCTCTCCTCTGTACTTTGGACTTTCAGAAAACTTATGATTTTTAAAAGGAAAAGAGTTATAGTTCTACCTAGGATGTAGAAAATAGAGAGATGGAAGAAATGTTGCTTCCACATTACAAAATTGTTTTGTTTAATCACAAACATATGTGTGTATATCAACATATTATATTTATGATACATATATACATAATATATACCTAAGATATATATATACACATCATATAAATGCTACATATACACACATCTCATGTATTTATGTATAGCCTCACAGATTCACACAAGAATATCTTATATGAATAGTCTTGTATGAAAGACTCTGAGAGAAAGTGAAAGACTCTGTGTGAGAATTTTGAAAGATAGCATTCTGAGTCCCCAACTCTGTGGATTTTACACCTCCTCCTACAATACCTCAATAACTTACTGAGCAAGTAGGATGACTTTTAGTTAAGGTTTCCTGGAAATAGACAAAGAAGATCTGTGCAAAAGAAGTCTATTAAAGATTGCATTTAGGAATGATGCCTGGAAGGAAGGGAAAAGAAAAAGTTGCACTGTGATTAAGTCATTACAGAGGTCTCAGCCAAATCACTGGGCAGCTCTGAAGCTGGAATGGCTTTTTGCTGTTTCAAAATGAGGCAAGTTTCCAGAGCCTTCATATCCTATTAGGACTAGTTATTGTATCTGCTATGCCCGCAGTGAAGGAGTGTAACTTTTGTGGAAACACAAATCCATTCAGTCTAGGGCAAGCACCAGACAGGGTAGCAGCTATGCACCATCAAGCTAAGATTCCGAGACTTTTGGTAGCTAAGAGAATGAGTGTTTTACTCCTGAAAGAGAGATCTGGGTGATAAAAGTAATATCCACTACAAGTCATCTCTTGCATTGCTTCCTATAGTAACTTTACTCCATCTGTGGACAGCTTCTGCACGATGCTTATTGATATCATTCATGTGTAAGAGGAAGGTTGGTGACATGAAAGGTTGGTGACCAGCCTTTGCTGGTCTTGAAGCTTTAACTGATCCTCATTAGCTTCCTCCTTTACTATCTTCATCTGCGGCTATTACCTCTACTGCTCTAGGTTGCTCACCTGGTGGGTATGTCCTTCCTCTGGGAACCCAGATCTGTAGATGCACAGAGCCTAAAGTTTTGAAGAAGAAAAGCAAAAATGTCCTGGGTCACTGATAATAAGGACCAGCAGAGACATTCCTACTTCAAGTCTTGTTCCTATACCCAGGTGTTCTACCTACAGGGAAGCTAACATTATGTAATGGTTTTATCAGGGTGTAAGTGCATCCTGGAGGATAGCACACAGTACCTGCAGAATGGCACCTACTCCTACTTTCAAAAGGCTAAGTCATCCAACTATAGAACTGGCAGCTTCTGGGTGATACGAAGCAGTAGGACCAGTGAATCTCATTGTCCTAAGCCCATAGCAATATCTATACTGCTGTGAAGTCAACTGCAAGATCCAAGGCAATGTTTTATAGGATCTCATGTTGTGGGAAAAACCCCTTTAAGTTCTCTAAAAAGGAGTTGGCTGGGGTCTTGAACGTAGGAAAGGAAAATTTATATTCACAATAAATGTCAATCCTATTCAAGGTCAAATCATGCCCTCTCAATGGTTAAAGGTGTCTATTGTAATTAACTTTCCCCAACTGGGTGGTTGATATCCTTAAGAGATGATGCCATATCAGCGAGCACAGTATTGGTCCCAGTTGCTGTCATGTCAGACATTCAGTGGTGGAAGTAGCTAAATAAACTTTGGTAATTTTGAATCTATGCAACTGGGCTCATTCGTAGCCTTCATATCTGCCTCTGTAAATACTCCCTTCAGGCCCTGATGTACCAGCCTTGGAATAGCCACATTCAAAGCCCAGCTGACGTCAACTGTTCAAGTCATTCTGGCTCTTGATGGTTTAGTGCCTCCTACATAGGAGCTGCTCTCTGGTGAGAATTACTATACAATTTGCTATGTACCGGTGACTACTAGAGAGTACCAAAACGATTCCTTTTTGCCTCCCTTTTCCCTGCTTTGTGAGCAGTAATGTCTACAGTGATTACACTATGCTTATTTTCCCATGATATCATGGGGAATAGGGAGGTTATATTGTCTGTTGATTTTACAGCTCTAAAACTTAACTCCAGGAGCTGTAAATAAGAAGCTGCCCCCAAGGACCATCATCTGCACCTGGATGTGATTTAGACTTTAAGCAGATGCTGTACAAATATAGAACTTTTGGAGAGTCTTCAAAAAGGAGAAGTATATTTTAAATATGATATAAACGTAAAATAAATTGTGGGCAGAGAGCAAATTGTGGAGTTTTAAAAACATGTTTGTATGTTTTTTGACATTGCTTCTTTTGAAGAGTAAAGTTTAATTTCCACCCCTTTTGAGTATGAGCTGGATTTAATGACTCTTTCTTAATGAATGTCTTGCAGTAAAAGTGCTGGTGTGTAAGTCAGGTCATGAAAGACAATATGAAGTCAGCTTCTCTCTTGATCACTCACACTGGGGGAGGTCAGCTATTACTCTGTGAGTATACTTGAACCACCTTATGGAGCAGATCACGTGACAGAGAACTGAGTCTTCTGGCCAATGCCAGCAAGGAACTGAGACCTGCTGCCAACAGTCACATTAGTAATCATGGAAATGGATCCTGCAGCCCTAGTTAAGTCTCCAGGTAATTGCAACGGAGACTGACCCTGTTAGCAACTTTATGAGAGCCCTCCAGCCTATAGGCACTCCCAAATTCCTGAGTCACAGAAACTATGAGGTAATAGATATTTGTTGTTTTAAGTCTTTAAGTTTAAGGGTAATTGGTTATGCACTGGTAGAGCTACCATCATCACTGATTATTACAAGAGTGATATATTAGTTTAGCAGTATACAAAGTTGGAGGAATTTTATATTCAGCTTTCAGTGTCAAACTTTCAGTGTCAAGTGAAAATGTGTCAGCAAACAGGAGGCCATATTTTCCCGGCTAAAGTTATTACTGAATCTTAGTGTCCATCTAGAAACTCAAAATTATTTGAACTTCTTAAATATAAGCATAACAAATTGAGGCATTAAAGTCACATATAATATATCCAGTTCACAAATTAATAAAAATGCCACAAGGTTTTAAAGAAAATATGTTGTATATGATTTATCTTTAGCACATTCAATGAAATCAAATGGAATATTTAAAATTTTTACCTAGGTTCTTACTATCTATCTCAAATAAGATGCTTTTCTATTTTCAGGCTGATTTTTGAAGTTCCACAAATTGAAACAAAATGGTAAAATCTTTGACTAACCTTAGAATTTATGTGCCACTAATATCCAAATAAACCTTACTCAATTAAGAAGTATGTAATATGGCCGGGCACGGTGGCTCAAGCCTGTAATCTCCGCACTTTGGGAGGCTGAGACGGG
Source organism: Macaca thibetana thibetana (assembly GCF_024542745.1). Taxonomy (NCBI): domain Eukaryota; kingdom Metazoa; phylum Chordata; class Mammalia; order Primates; family Cercopithecidae; genus Macaca; species Macaca thibetana. Next base: position 7,347,883 of record NC_065579.1, on the reverse strand, counting down.
CGGATCACGAGGTCAGGAGATCGGGACCATCCTGGCTAACACGGTGAAACCCCGTCTCTACTAAAAGATACAAAAATATAGCCGAGCGAGGTGGCCGCGCCTGTAGCCCCAGCTACTCGGGAGGCTGAGGCAGGAGAATGGCGGGAACCCGGGAGGCGGAGCTTGCAGTGAGCTGAGATCCGGCCACTGCACTCCAACCTGGGCGACAGAGCGAGACTCCGTCTCAAAAAAAAAAAAAAAAAAGAAAGTATGTAATGTAAGATGTTAGATTGTGAAACAGAAAAACATAAGAAAAACAATTCCTAAGCCTCCGCAATTGCATTTATGTGAGCGATCTGTAAGCTAGTTACTCAGAGCACAAGAAAAAAAAGGAAAGTGCTTATATATTATTTTTGTTAGGTGGCAGAAATGTAAGACATTTATCTTCAGAGCTGTATTTTTCCTGGGAACAAACACAGGCTAGAATGTACCTAAAGATTTTTTGTGCTTGTGACAAAGTGAATAATGACTTCTTTGTACTATGTAATGTTGGGATCAAAAGAATCATTCTTGTAAAGATTATGTGTATAGGCTGAAAGAGCAATGCTACGTGATAAATCAGTGGAGACATTTTTTTCCAGAGATTGAGATAAAGAGGCCTAGGTAGTTCAATTTCAGTTTTAATCATCTTATAATATAGGAGTGGAACTTGGAGTCTACAGGAATATTAGCACAGTCACTTGTTCATTTGCCTGAAAAATCAAGTTTCATGCAAACCTTTGAAAGTGCTATATTGGTAGTCAACTCACAGAATTATTCTTTACATGACTGTTGTGCTGACATTCCATGTGACTGGTTTACGTGAATTAGAGAGAAACTAAATTATTACTTTTTTAATATCCAGCTTTATATTTTTCCACAGATGTAAATGTTCTCTTGGTTTTTATTACTCAGTGATGCCACAGTGGTCTCTTTAAGTAGTTTAGACCATAGATATTGTATTTAAAAATATATTGGCATGTATTGACCACTATGTGTGTATGTGCAAACATGTACATGGTTCTGTGTCTATATTCCAGATACAGCTAACATGATCTTCCATCATCTAAAGCTAAAGCTCAGAGCATAGCCTTTCCTTTGTGATTATTGAATCCAGAGTACAGACAGGGGTAAAAACAAAATCTGTAAAGAAAGGGTAGCAAACTAATAAGCAAATCAAAACATGTAGGAAAAAAGGCTCACATTCCTTCCTCAGCTCCCATGGCTTATAGCCCTAGGAAATAAGAAAATATATACAGCTGATCTTTGAACAATATGGATTTAAACTCTGTGTGTCCATTTATATATGGATCTTTTTTTCAATAATTATATTAGAAAAAATTTGGAGATTTGTAAACAATTAGAAAAAGCAATTAGAAAAAAGTATACAACCTGGAAATACTGAAAAAATTAAGAAAATGTATGTCATGAATATATAAAATATATGTGGATACTCATTCACTACCATAAAAAATACATATATTTATTATAAAAAGTTAAAATGTATCAAAACTTGTGCATACTCCTACAGATTGCATATAATAGGATTCACAGTTGATAGAAATATAAACAAGCATAAATATGTAGTAGTAAATTATAACTGTATAAAGTTAACTGTAGCAATACTGTGCCACTGTAATAATTTTGTAGCCATCTCTTGCATGAGCTCAAGTGTTGCAAACTGCTTAAAATGCCATGGGACACCAATCATTTCCATGTAAGCAGTTGTTTCTCCAGCAAATTGTGTATCACACTAAAAAGTGATCTCTCATGGTTCTTGCATATTTGATTAGTACAATACCATCAAACTTGAATAACATCATGGGACCCATACAAGGTGCCACTAGTGATTCTGAAAGTGCTTCCAAGAAGCAGAGAAAAGTTGTAACGTTACAAGAAAAAGTTGAATTGCTTGATATGTGTATCATAAATTGAGATCTGCAACTGCGGTTGACCACCATTTCAAGATAAATGAATACAGCATAAGAACTACTTCAAAACAAAGAAAAGGTAATTCATGAACGTGTTACTGCAGCTATGCCAGCAGGTGTGAGAACCTTGCACGTTTTGTGAAATATATTTTTATCTCATATTGAAAATGCAGCTTTTGCTTTTCGTGGGTGCAGGGTTTCTGTAAGAAAGGTATATGTATACATTCTAATATGATTCAAGATAAAGCAGTCATTACATGAGACCTTAAAAGGGAGGTAAAGAATCTAAAGCTGGCCAGGCGCAGTGGCTCATGCCTGTAATCCCAGCACTTTGGGAGGCCGAGACGGGCGGATCACGAGGTCAGGAGATCGAGACCATCCTGGCTAACACGGTGAAACCCCGTCTCTACTAAAAATACAAAAAATTAGCCAGGCGTGGTGGCGGGCGCCTGTAGTCCCAGCTACTTGGGAGGTTGAAGCAGGAGAATGGCGTGAACCCGGGAGGCAGAGCTTGCAGTGAGCCGAGATCATGCCACTGCACTCCAGCCTGGGCAACACAGCAAGACTCCATCTCAAAAAAAAAAAAAAAAAAAAAGAATGTAAAGCTGGAGAACTTGATGCCAGCAAAGGATGGCTTGATAATTTTAGAAAGAGATTTGGTTTTAAAAATGTCACAATAACAGGAAAAGCAGCTTCTGCCCACCAAGAGGCAGCAGACCAGTTCTCAGATGTCATGAAGAAAATCATTGTGGAGAAGGGACATCTGCCTAAACAGATTTTTAATGTAGATGAAAGTGCCATATTTCAGAACACAAAACAAAACAAAACATGCCACATGGGTCATTTATCAGTGAGGAAGAGAGGAGAGCACCAGGATTTAAAGCAGAAAGGCATAGGCTAACTCTACTATTTTGTGCAAATGCAGTCAGGTTTGTGATCAGGACTGGCCTTATCTATAAAACTTCTGACTCTGAGTCTTGAATGGAAGGGATAAATACCAGTTGCCAGTCTTTTGCTTGTACAATAAGAAGTCCTGGCCAATGAGAACACTTTTCTGGGCTGATTTCCCTGACACTTTGTTCCTGCAGTCAGGACGTGGGTTGCCAGGAAGGGGGTTGCCTTATAAATTTTTTGATATGGGACAATGCCTCTGGCCATCCAGAGCCCCAGGAGTTCAACACCAAAGGCACTGAAGTGGTCTACGTGCCCCCAAACACAACATTTCTAATTCAATCTCTAGATCAGGAGGTCATAAGGAACTTTAAGGCTCATTACACACAGTATCCTGTGAAAAGAACTGTCAATGCTTTGAAAGAGAGTACTGGTAGATAGAAGATCATGTAAGTCTGGAAGTGTTACACCATTGAAGATGCCATCATTATTATAGAAAAAGCTGTGAAGACCATCAGGTCTAAAACAGTAAATTCCTGAGGGAGAAACTGTCCTGATGTTGTGCAAAACTTCATAGGACTTACGACAGCCAATCAAGAAAATCATGAAGGAGTTTGTGGATATAGCAAAAAAGGGTGAAGGGTGAAGAGTACAATCTTCAAGAAATTCAAGAGCTAATAAGAGAGGACTTCACAGGAGACAACTTGATAAAGATGAGTGCCTGTTAACCAGTGCCAGGAGACGAGAAAGAAGTACAAGAAGCAATGCCAGGAAACTGACATTAGACAATCTAGCAGAAGGGCTATGATTATTCAAGACTTTTTTATTTCTTTGATGATATGGACTTATAATATGGGCACTAAAACTAAAGCAAATGGTGGAAGGACTGGCACCAAACAGAAACATTTGAGAGAAATGAAACACAAAAAGTCAGACAGAAATTATGATGTATTTCTGTGAAGTTCCAACCAAATGTACCTGCCTCTCCTGCCTCCCCTTCTACCTCCTCTACGTCTTCTGCCTCTGCCAGCACTGAGTCAGCAAGACCAACCCCTCTACTTCCTCTTCCTTCTAAGCCTACTTAAGGTGAAGATAATGAGAATACAGATCTTTATGTTAATCTCCTTCCAATTAATAAATAGTAAATATATCTTCTTTCTTATAGTTTTCTTAGTAACATTTTCCTTGCTTACTTTATTGTAAGAGTACAGTATATAATGCATATACAAAATATGAATTAATTGGCTATTATGTTACCAGTAAGGTTTCCAGTCAACAGTAGTCTATTAGTAGTTAAATTTTGGGGCACTCAAAAGCCATATGTGGATTTTCAGCTACGGGGATGGGTTGATACCCCTAATCCCACGATCAAGGTTCTACTGTACTCTAGTGACAATTCAGAAGAGATTTATCATTCTCTCTACCATATTTTTGAAAATATTTTTCTTCTTATTTTTCTGTGTATCTCTTTAAAATATCTTTTACTTTTCCACCCATGATTCTTTCACACTCTACTCCTGGTCTTCCCAAAATACTCAACTTCTTTTCTTAACTAGACCAATATAAACAACACATTAATAGGCATACTAGTCAATAACCATCAGTTATTAAGTGCTTTTTATATGCCAGGCGTTGTCCTAATAATTTTGCATGAATTTTTTCATTTTATTCTTATAATATTTCTATAAGAAAGGTATTAATACTATCTCCATTTTACTGAAACAGAAGCATTGGAAGTTTAAATAGTTTATCCAAGGTCATACAGCTAGTGAGTGACAGAGCCAACCTTTCTGCCTCTATAACGCCTACTTTTATCCTTGACATCATTTTGCATACTTGTTTTCATGTATGTTGTACTCTCACTGCAATGACATTGTGTGTTCTTTGTTTACAATTTTAACAGTAGGACTAGAGAAATAGTCACATTAGGCTACTAAAAACTACTGTCCAGTTTCAGTCCATTTTTAAAAACCACACATACATATATAATTTTTATGTTTTATAACTATTTTATGTAAAATGATTTTTTAAATAATTATATTATGTATTAAATAAACCCTGGCCCTCAGACTTGAGTTTAATTACAAACATATACTTTTGACCTTTGTTTTAAAGGATCAAATGTTATGATAGCAAATTAGAACATGAAGTTGGTTGGAAAAGTAAAATATATTGAATCAAATACTTGACTTTGGGTTTGTGCTTTGGACCCCATGACTGAATAAATGGATAGTTGTGGGTTGAGGATGGAAAAAGCCTGATCCACATTGATTTTATCACTCTTTATCTTATACTTGTACCTCTACTTTCTAAGTATTTGTAATAAATTTAATATATTATACTGATGAAGGCAGGTTAATTTACTGCCTTAGTATCACAGAAAGCACTGTCCTTCACAGTATCACAGTAGGTAAGGTAGCATGGTGCAATGAATAAAATCTGTATCTTTACATTTTTTACATTTAATTTTTGTGGGTACATAGTAGGTGTATATACTGATACAATTTAGCTCTGTGTCCCCACCCAAATCTCACCTTGAATTGTAATAATTCCTATTCTAGGGCTGAACCAGGTGTTGATAATTAAACCATGGGGGAAGTTTCTCCAGTTCTGTTCTCGTGATAGTGAGTGAGTTCTTGAAAGATTCGACGGTTTAATAAGGGGCTTCCCCCTTCACTTGGCACCCAACCTCTCTCCTGTTGACTTGTGAAGAGGTGCCTTCCACCCTGATTGTAAGTTTCCTGAAGCCTCTCCAGCCATGCAGAACTGTGAGTCAATTAAAACATTTTTATATAAATTACCCAATCTCCAGTATTTCTTCATAGCAGCATGAGAATGGACTAATAAAGTAAATTGGTACCAGGTAGTAGGGCACTGCTGTAAAGATATCTGAAAATGTGGAAGCAACTTTGGAACAGGCAGAGGTTGGAACACTTCAGAGGGCTCAGAAGACAGGAAGATGTGGAAAATTTTGGAACTTTCTAGAGACTTGTTGAATGGCTTTGACAAAAATGCTGATAGTAATATGGAGAATAAAGTCTACACCAAGATGGTCTCAGATAGAGATGATGAACTTCTTAAGAACTAAAGCAAAGGTGATTCTTGCTATGCATTAGTAAAGAGACTGGTGGCACTTTGCCCGTGCCCTAGAGATGTGTGGAACTTTGAACTTGCGAGAGATGATTTAGGATATCAGTGGAAGAAATTTCTAATTGGCAAAGTGTTCAATAGGAAGCAGAGCATAAATGTTTGGAAAATTTGCAACCTGACCATGTGATAGAAAAGAAAAACCTTTTTCTAAGGAGAAATTCAAGCCCTCTGCAGAATTTTGCATAAGTAACAAGAAGCTGAATGTTATTCACCAAGACAATGGGGAAAATGTCTCCAGGACATATCAGAGAACTTCACAGCAGCCTCTCCCATCACAAGTCCAGAGGCCTAGGAGGGAAAAAATGGTTTTGTGAGCCTGACCCAGGGGCCCCCTTCCTCTATGTTGCCTCGGGACATGGTGCCCAGCATCCCAGCTGCTTCAGCTCCAGCCATGGGTAAAAGGGATCAATGTACCACTCAGGCCATTACTTCAGAGGGTGCAAGCCCCCTTGTGTGTACACAGAACACAAGAATTGAGGTTTGGGAACCTCTGCCTAGATTTCAGAGAATGTATAGAAATGCCTGGATGTCCAGGCAGAAGTTTGCTGCAGGGACAGAGCTCTCATGGAGAACCCATGCTAGGGCAGTGCAGAAGGGAAATGTGGTGTTGGAGCCCCCACAGAGAGTCCTACTGGGCCACCACCTAGTAGAGCTGTGAGGAGAGGGCAACAGTCCTCCAGACTCCAGAATGGTAGATCCATCAACAGCTTGCACAGTGTGCCTGGAAAAGTCACAGGCACTCAATGTCAGTCCATGAAGGCAGCTGAGAGAGGAGCTGTACCCTGCAAAGCCACAGAGGTGGAGCTGCCCAATGTTGTGGGGGCCCACTTCTTGCATCTGGATGTGAGACATGGAGTCAAAGGGGACCATTTTGGATCTTAAGGTTTAACGACTGCCCAGTTAGATTTTTGGACTTACATGGGGCCTGTAGCCCTTTTGTCTTGGCCAATTTCTCCCATTTGGAATGGGTGTATTTAACCAATATCTATGCCCTTGTTGTATCTAGGAAGTAACTAACTGTCTTTTGATTTTACAGGCTCATAGGCAGAAGGAACTTGCCTTGTCTCAGATGAGACTTTGACTTGGACTATTGGGCTAATGCTGGAATAAGTTAAGACTATAGGGGACTGTTTGGAAGGCATGATTATGTTTTGAAATATGAGAATATGAGATTTGGGAGGCACCAGGGGTGGAATGATATGGTTTGGCTCTGTGTGCTCACCCAATTCTCGCCTTGAATTGTAGTAATTCTTACATGTCAGTAGTGAGACCAGGTGGAGATAATTGAATCATGGGGTGATTTCTCTCATGCTTTTCTCCTGATAGTAAGTTCTCATGAGATATGATAGTTTTACAAAGGGCTCTCCATCACTCGGCACTCATTCTCTCTCCTACCACCCTATGAAGAGTTGCCTTCTACCACGACTGTAGCCATGCGGAACTGTGAGTCAATTAAACCTCTTTTTAAAATAAATTACCCAGTCTCAAGTATTTCTTCGTAGCAGCTTGAGAACAGACTCATACATACATCTATGGAGTGCATGAGGTATTTTGATACAGGCATACAATGAATAATTAGCACATCAGGGTAAATGAAGCATCCATCATCTCAGGCATTTACACTTTATGCTACAAACAATCCAAGTATGTTCTTTTAGTTATTTTTAAATGTACAATAAACTATTGTTGACTGTAGTCACTCTGTTGTACTGTCAAATACTAGATCTTATTCATTCTATCTAACCATATTTTCAGACCCATTAACTATCCTTTTTTCTTCCCTGCGTACTACCCTTTTCAGCCTCTGGGAACCACCCCAAAAGCAAAATACTAATATTAATACTACTACTAATAATAATTCATTTTATAGGAACATACAATAAACATTTGATCGTTTTTCTTGTGTTGGAAATGTTTCTTTTTTCTTCTTTCGGTACAATTATAAAAAGAGTTGTAATAAACATAATCAGTAAATAAATATAGGGGAAAAAACTGCATCTTCATCCCATTAGGCTGGGATTAATTAATTAATTAATTAAGTTTTAGTGACAGAATCTGTCACTCAGACTAGAGTGCAGTGTTGTAACCATAGCTCACTCTAACCTTGAACTCCTAAGCATAAGTTATCCTCCTCCTTCAGCCTCCTGACTGGCTAGGACTACAGGTGTGCATCACTGTGCCTGCCTGTTTTTTTTTTTTTTAAATTTTTTGTAGAAACAGTGCCTTGATATGTTGCCCAGGTTAATTTTGAACTCTTGGCCTCAAGTGATCCTCCTGCCTTGGCATCCCAAAGTGCTGGGATTACAGGCACATGTCACCATGTTGAGCCCAGACCTGGAATTAAATTATCATCTTCTCTTTTACAAATCATGCAAATTAGACAAAGTCTTATCAATAATTTTGTCTTTGTTTCCATATCCATGTGTGAATCAAAACTTCTGATTATATCTTATATAAATAGCTTTGAAAAGTATAAGTGCTAAGTGTGCAATATAAAATTTAGTTTTATGTTCAAACATGGAATAGCAATTTACTTACTGATTTCTCTTTTACAAAATTTGAGGACACTAAATTTAATTTTCTTGAATTTAATTTTTATTCATCATTATATTATTAGGCAACTATCTTGGGTAAAACCATTATTCTCAATCGAAGTAATAGAAAAAACTTCTATAGCTGTCTAAATGCCTCCAATTGCCTTGGTGCTTAACTTATTTCTTTGGGCCAGAGGAAATTCTTTACTAAAATATGAAGTCAGCAGATTTCAGTAATATATTGTGAATCTAAAAAAAAAAATGGATTAGAAGGGTTTAAGACAGTTTTAATTACACAGAGTGGGGACACCTTCATAAACCCAAAGTCAGGGTTATGCTCCCCTTTGGTTTCCTCATTTCCTCTTCATCTGATAGAATCTTAATTTTTAAGAAGATAAAATAAGCTCAGAGATATAAAACATCAAAAGCATCGTATCTAGGGAGCCCCCTTCAGGATTGCAGAATGTGCAATCTTAGAAATCAATGGAATCCACAGAGCAAAATATTAAAATAAATAATAGAGGACAGTAAGCTTGCTCAAAACAGTGTCCACTTAGACAAATTAATAATCTACTGGAAAATGCAATTTTTCAAGGGTGGCATGTAATTAAAAAGAACTTCTCAAATGGTAATAAAATTATAAACTTTTTATGAATAAATATTACTGAAAGATATTCAAGGTGCTTATGGATAAAATCTAATTCAATAGAAATAGATAAAATAGTACATCAATGACATATCTATATAATGTTCATGGATGGATAGGAAAACACTGTATACAAATATGTTAATTCTTTTAAAATTAATTTATAAACAATAAATCACAAATCAGAATACTGAGGAAATTTATATGGAAAGGGAAAAAGTCAATATGAGCTAAGAAAACTTTGAGTAACACATATAATGTGGGGAGATTTTACTTATGTAAACATCAATATTTATTGCAAATTTAAGTAATAAAATTGGGTGCTCTTGGTACAAGTATAGAAAATAAACAATGAAAGATAATAGATAATAAAAAACATCTATGTATGTTACACATGTGTGTGTAACATATATATGTAATGGCATATGACAGGAATGGCATTTAAAATCAAGCAGAAGAGGATATATCAGTTTGGAAATAAATAGCTACAAGTATGAAAAGAATTAGATGTATAACTTACCCCCACACCCACACAAAGACGCACAATTCCAGATGGATTAAGTAGCCACATGTTATAAACAAAAATTTAAGCATTTAAAAGGAAATAAAAGGATGCTTATGAGTTGTTCCAGGAAAGTTTTCTTATACTAGACTGAAAACCACTAATAACAATATGATAAATCGCCAATATGTTTGAATTAATCAAACGCAATAACTTTACATAACAAAGCACTCCATAGAAAAACTTGGAAAGAAGTTCAGACTGGGAGAATTTATTTTCATCAATATCTCCAATAGCGTTTTTTATAATTCCAGGAAATAAACTACAGAAAGAAAATAATCCAATGTAAAGTTGAGTGAAGATCAAAGCAACAGATTTCTGATGTGACTGTTTAAAAAGCTGTATTTTTGCATAAGAAGTTGTCCCAAAACAAGTTGCTTAAAATAATAAGCAATTATTTATCATGTCAATCTTTTTCTTGGTCTGGAATTTGTAAGTGTCTTAGCTGAGTGGTTCTGGCTCAGTGTCTTTCATGAGGTTTCAGGCAAGACACCAACCAGGCCTAGAGTCATCTGAACGTTGACCAGGAATGGAAGATCTACTTCAAGATGGCGCATCATGTGGCTATTGGAAGAAAGCCTCAGTTTCTTGCTAGTTCTTGGCAAGAGGTGTCCATGGTTTGCTGTTTACTATCAAAAAGTCTCAGTTTTTGTCCATATAGACTTCATATGCTGCTTGAGTGGACTCAGTATGTGGCAGCTGCTTCTGTCCCCCTCTCCTTGCCACCAGGGGGGAACCAAGATAGCATGCGAGCAGAAAACTGCAGCGACAGATAGAACCTATTCTATGAAGGAGCATAACTTCCTCTACTTTTCTATTAATAAAGAGTGAGTCACAAAGTCCAGCACATCCTCAAGGGCAGCAAAACTGTACGCTATCTTTTAAAACGTGTGCCAAAAACTTTGTAGACACATTTTTAACCCACTCTGATAAAGATGCCATAAAGTCCAATAGACTTAATGAAATATACACCACCTTAATAGTAATCAAAAAATAAAAATTAATGACATAAGAAAATACCACTTCATATTTACCAGTTTAGCAAAAGTTTAAATCTCTGAAAATAGTAATTGATGAGAGGAGTGCAGAATATCTTACTATTGTAGAGATAGAAATTTTAGACAACAATTATTAAAGTTTTAAAACAACATGCTTTATGACCAAGCAATTGCTGTTCTAGATATACACCTAAAAAAATCTAATATAAGCGATCAAAAGTAATAAGTGGCTGGGTGCAGTGGCTCACGCCTGTAATCCCAGCACTTTGGGAGGCCGAGGTGGGTGGATCACGAGGTCAGGAGATTGAGACCATCCTGGCTAACACGGTGAAACCTAGCCTCTTTTTAAAATACAAAAAATTAGCTGGGCCTGGTGGCGGGCGCCTGCAGTCCCAGCTACTCAGGAGGCTGAGGCAGGAGAATGGCAGGAACCTGGGAGGTGGAGCTTGTAGTGAGCCGAGATCACACCACTGCACTCCAGCCTAGGCGACAGTGTGAGACTCTGTCTCAAAAAAATTTTAAAAAGTAGTAAGTTTAAGAATGCTTATTATAATAGCAAAAATGAAAAAATCTAAATGACCAATAATAGGAGAACAAATAAATTAATACTAATATATCTACATATGTTATTATGATACGAGTATAAGAATCAATGAGTCAGCTTATTTTTATCATTTTTTTCTTTTTCAGCTTTTGAAGTTCAGGTGGTGCACGTGCAAGTGTGTTACATGGGTAAATTGTGTGTTGCTGGGGTTTGGAGTACAAATGATTTCATTACCCAGGTATTGAGCATAATATCCAATAGGCATTTTTAACCCTTGCCCTCATCCCACCCTCCACCATCAAGTAGGTGCTGGTGTCTATTGTTGCCCTGTTTATGTACATGTGTACTCAATGTATAGCTCCCACTTGTAAGTGAGGACATCTGATATTTGGTTTTCTGTTTCTGCATTAACTCACTTAGGATAATTTTCTCCGTGTCCATCCATGTTGCTGCAAAGGACATGATTTCACTTTTTTTAAGGCTGCATACTATTCCATAGTGTATATGTAGTACATTTTCTTTATCCATTCCACCAATGGTGAGCATCTAGTTTGATACCATGCATTTGCAAATGCAAATAGGGCTACAATGAACATACACATGCGTGTGTCTTTTTGGTAGAACAATCTATATACCTTTGGGTATACACCCAGTAATGGGATTGCTGGGTAAAATGGTAGTTATGTTTGAATTTCTTTGAGTAATCTCCAAACTGCTTTCCACAGTGGTTGAACTAATATATAATTCTGCCAGCAATGTATAAATATTTCCTTTTCTCTGCAACCTTGACAACATTTGTTATTTTCTGACTTTTAATACTAACCATTCTGACTTGTGTGAGGTGGTATTTTGTTGTGGTTTTGATTTGCATTTCTCTAATGATAATGACGGTGGGCCTTGTTTTTTTTTTTTTTTCTTTTTTTGAGATGGAGTCCTGCTCTGTCACCAGGCTGGAGTGCTGTGGCATGATCTCAGCTCACTGCAATCTCTGCCTCCCGGGTTCAAGCGATTCTCCTGCCTCAGCCTCCTGAGCAGCTGGGAATAGAGGCATGCACCACCATACCCAGCTAGTTTTTGTATTTTTAGTCGACACGGGGTTTCACCATATTGGCCAGGTAACTCCTGACCTCCTAATCCACCGCCTCAGCCTCCCAAAGTGCTGAGATTACAGGCGTGAGCCACTGCACCTGGCCCACTTTTTTATATGATGTTGTCCATGTGTATGTCTTTCTTTGACAAGTGACTGTTTATGTCCCTTGCCCATTTCTTAATGGGGTGGTTTGTTTTGTTGCTTGTTGATTTAAGTTCCTTATAAATTATGAATGTTCGACCTTGTTGTATGCACAGCTGCAAATATTTTCTCCAACTCTGTAGGTTGTTTACTCTGTTGATAGTTTCTTTTGCTGTGCAAAGCCTTTTAGTTTAATTAGAGCTCACTTGTCAATTTTTGTTTTTGTTGAGATTGCTTCTGGAGACTTCATCATGAAATCTTTGCCAAGGTCTATGGTCTGGTTTGACTCTGTTCCCCTGCCCAAATCTCATGTTGAGTTGTAATTCCCAATGTTGGCGGAGGAACCTGGTGGGAGGTAATTGGCTCATAGGGGCAGATTCCCCCTTTGCTGTTCTTATGATAGTGAGCAAGTTCTCATGAGATCTGATGGCTTAAAAGTGTGTGGCACTTTCCCCTTCTCTCTCTTTCTCTCCTCCTCCACCATGGTAAGATGTCCTAGCCTCCCCTTTGCCCTCCACCATAATTGCAAGTTTCCTAATGCCTCCCAGTCATGCCTCCTGTACAGCCTCCAGAACTGTGAGTAAATTAAACCTTTTTCTCCATAAATTATCCAGTCTCAGGTATATCTTTATAGCAGTGTGAGAATGGACTAATACAGTCAATTGGTACCAGAGAAGTGGGGCATTGTTATAAAGCTACCTAAAAATGTGAAAGCAGTTTTGGAACTGGATAATGGACAGATGGGAACAGTTTGGAGGGCTCAGAAAAAGACAGCAAAGTAAGGAAAAGTTTGGAACTTCCAAGAGACTTACTGGATGGTTTTGACCAAAATGCTGATAGTGATATGGACAATGAAGGCCAGTCTGAGGGGGTCTCCGACGGAGATGAGGAACTTATTGAGAACTGGAGTAAAGGTCACTTTTGCTATCTTTAGCAAAGAGACTGGCAGCATTGTTCCCCTGCTCTAGGGATCTGTGGAACTTTGAACTTGAGAGAGATGATTTAGGATACCTGGAGGAAGAAATGTCTAAGCAACAAAGCATTCAAGATGTGGCCTGGCTGCTTCTAAATGCCTATGCTTATTTGCATAAACTAATAGATGACCTGAAACTGAAACTTATAATTAATAGAAAAGCAGACCATAAAAGTTTGAAAAATTGTCAGACTAGCCATGTGGTAGGAATAACAAACAAACAAACAACAACAATAAAAACACTTTTTTTCTGGGGAAGAATTCAGGAAGGCTGCAGAAATCTGCATAAGTAAACAGGAGTCAAACGTTAATAGCCCAGAAAATGGGGAAAATGCCTATAAGAAGTTTCAGAGACTTTCATGGCAGCCCCTCCCATGATAGGCCTGGAGGTCTAGGAGGGAAAAATGGTTTCATCCACTAAGCCCAGGGCCCTGCTTCTTATGCAGCCTTGGGACATGGCATTCTATATCCTGGTCACTCCAGCTCCAGCTGTGGCTAACAGGGGCCAATGTACAGCTCAGGGAATTGCTTCAGAGGATGCAAGCCCCAAGCCTTGGCAGCTTCCACACTGTGTTGGGCCTGCAGTTGCACAAAAGGCAAGAGTTGAGGTTTGGGAACTTCTGCCTAGATTTTAGGGGATATATGGAAATGCCAGGATGTTCAGGCAGAATTCTGCTACAGGGACGGAGCCCTATGGAAAACCTCTACTAGGGCAGTGTGGAAGGAAAATGTAGGGCTTGAAACTCCACCCCCTACAGAGTACCCACTGAGGCATTACTTAGTGGAACTGTGAGAAGAGGGCCACCATCCTGCAGACCCCAGAATGGTAGATCCACGGACAGTTTGCATTGTGTGCCTGGAAAAGCTGCAGGCTCTCAAAACAAGCATGTGAAAGCTGCCATCAGGGGTGTACTCTACAGAGCCACAGAGGCAGAGCTTCCCAAGGCCTTGGGAGCCCACCCTTTGCATCAGCATGTCCTGGATGTGATACATGGAGCCAAAGGAGATTATTTTGGAGATTTAAGTTTTAATGACTGGCCTGTTAGGTTCTGGACTTGCATGGGCCTGTAGTCCCTTTGTTTTGGCCAGTTTACCCATTTGGAATGAGAGCATTTACCCAACACCTATACCACCATGGTATCTTGGAAGTAACTAACTTGTTTTTTTTTTTTTTTTAATAGGCTCATAGGTAGAAGAGACTTGCTTTGTCTCAGATGAGACTTTGAACTTGAACATTTGAGTTAATGCCAGAATGAGTTAAGACTTTGGGACTGTTGAGAAGGCATGATTGTGTTTTGAAATGTGAGAAGGACATGAGGTTTGGAAGAGGCCAGGGGTGGAATGATATAGTTTGGTTCTGTGTTCCCACCCAAATATCATGTTGAATTGTAATTCCCAATGTTGGGGGAGAGACCTGGTGGGAGGTAATTGGATCATGGGAGTGGACTTCCCCCTTGCTGTTCTCATGATAGTGAGTGAATTCTCACCATAGTGAGTGAATTCTTACAAGATCTGATGGTTTAAAAGTGTATGGCACTTCCCCCTTCTCTCTTTCCTGCTCTGCCATGGTAAGACATGCTTGCTTCCCCTCTGTCTTCTGCCATGATTGTAAGTTTCCTGATGCCTCCCAGCCATGTTTCCCATTAAGCCTGCAGAACCGTGAGTCAATTAAACCTTTTTTATCTATAGATTGCCTAGTCTCCAGGTATGTCTTTATAGCAGCATGAGAATGTACTAATATGACCTATACCCACAATGGCATCCTTAGGTTTTATTCTAGGGTTTTTGTAGTTTTGGAAGTTACACTTAAGTCTACTTAAGTCTTTAATCTATCCTGAGTTATTTTTTGTGTTTGGTGTTATAAAATATTCCAGTTTCGATCTTCTGCATATGGCTAGCTAGTTATTGCAGTACCATTTATTGAATGAGGAGTCCATTCATATTGCTCATGTTTGCCAACTTTCTTGAAGATATTTTAGTTGTAGATGTGGAGATTTTTTTCACAGGTCTCTATTCTGTCCCATTGGTCTATGTGTCTATTTTTGTACCAGTACAATGCTTTTTTGATTACTGTAGCCTTCTAGTATAGGTTGAAGTCAGGTAGTGTGGTGCCTCCAGTTTTGAACTTTTTGCTTTGGATCATTTTGGCTATTTAGGCTCTTTTGTGGTGCCACGTGAACATTAGAATAGTTTTTTTCCTAATTCCATGAAGAATATTTTTCGTGGTTTCATAGAAATAGCATTGAATTTCTAAACACCTTTGTGTAGCCATTTTAATAATATTGATTTTTTGCATCCATGAGCATGAAATATTTTTCATTTGTTAGTGTGATCTCTGATTTCTTTCAGCAGTGTTTTCGAATTCTCATTGAAGAGATATTGCAGCTTCCTGGTTAGTTGTATTCCTAGATACTTTATTCTTTTTATGGCTATTTTCAGTTGTGTCTCTGCCAGTTCTTGGTATCAGAATGACGCTGGCCTCATAGAATGAGTTAGGGCAGAGTCCTTCCTCCTCAATTATTTGGAAAAAATTTAGTAGCATTGGTATCAGCTCTTCTTTATACATCTGGGAGAAGTTGGCTGTGAGTTCGTCTGGTCTAGGGATTTTCCTTATTGGTAGGTTTTTTATTACTGATTCAATTTCAGAACTTGTTATGGTCTGTTCAAGGTTTCAGTTTCTTACTGGTTCAATCTTGGGAGATTGTATACTTGCAGGAATTTATGTATTTCTTCTAGATTTTCTAGTTTCTGTGTGTAAACGTGCTCATAATAGTTTTGATGATTTTTGTATGTTTGTGATGCCAGTAGTAACGCCCTCTTTGTCATTTCTAATTGCATTTATTTGGATCTTCTCTCTTTTTTCTTTATTAATCTAGTTAATGGTCCAGCTGATGTAGAGAGGCAAGCCCAAAAGTGTATCTTAGCCCACAAGGTTCTTGGCTTTGCCCAGGAAATAATTCAATGGCAAGCCAGAGATTGAAGAAAACAGCTTTATTGAATAGGCAGTGTTACACCTTTGGCAGTGTTACAGCTCCTTGACTGCTCCTGCAGAGCAGGACTACTCCATAGGCAGAGAGAAACAACTTTCAGGGCAGTTTTGCAGTCATATTTACACCCACCTTTAATTGCAAGCATACTAAGGTGTGGTTTATGCAGAAATTTCTAGGAAAGTGGCAATAATCATTGGGTTATTGCCATGAAAAGGAGTGGTAACTCCCAGGTGTTGCCATGGCAGTGGTAAGTTGACATGATACACTGGTGGGTGTATCTGGTTGAAAGTGGTTTTCACCACAGTCCATTTTTAGCTAGTCCTAAATCTGGTCTGATGTCTGAGTCCTACCTCTAGAGTCAAGTCCTGTTTTCTACCCCATTCCCCCCTCAGAGATTAGATACTCTTCATTAATCTTATGGGGGCTTCAGAAGGGCAGAGATCTATCTTCTGTAACTGCTTTCTGTTGAGTTTATGGGGATATACACTGCCTGGCACTGGGGGAGTAAAAATCTCTGAATGCTTGATCAAAGGGGCTCAGAGACAGGATGCTTTGATCCTCCTAGTCAACAAGCGGGATGGGTTGGAAGCCTTGTGCCAGCATTGTTTTTATGGGGAACTATTGTAACCCAGAGACATAAATTTTACTAAGAAGTTAAACAAGCAAGTGCAAAGAATATTAATATGACAAGGTAGCTATCAAACGTCCTCAGAGAGGTAAAAACCAGGTGCAGGAAGAAGATAAAAATTCAAGGTTCTATTCCCACCCAGAGCATCATGTTACCACTTCTGGCTGAGTGATGATTCTTTTAAATAAGTAGTGGAGGTCCTTCAAAGGCTCACACATGTAGGTTGTGATGTCCTCCTTTTGTGCCTGCAGCTCATACAAAACAGGTTTAATACTGGACAGGTGTACCCAACTAGTTAATCCCTGAAGTTTAACAGCAGTGGGGATATTCAACAACACCGTATAGGGGCCCTTCCATTTTGGTTGTAATTGATCTTCAGAGTATTCTTCTTTTCAAGATTTTAGCAAGATTTAATCTCCTGGTTGAATAGAGGGTTACTTCTTTCCCTTGTGCGAGGGGGCAATATTTTGCTTCCATATGCATGGAGGTCCTTTTGAACCTGGTCTAAGTTGATAATATGGGTGAGCATTCTCTGTGTCTCCTCATCAAGCAGGAGGTCTGAAGGTAAATAGGGCCTCCCATAAATCATCTCAAATAGACTAAGTTTTAGAGTTACCTTTGGGGCAATCCTTATGCATAAAAGGGGTACGAGCAAGAGAGAAACCCAGGCCACTGAAATCTCCTGACAGAGTTTTGCTAATGTCCTTTTGAAAACATGATTAGCTTTTTCTACCTTACCTGAGGATTGAGGTCTCCAGGAGAAGTGAAGTTGATAGGTGATGCCTCAGGCTGAAAATACCTGCTGGGTCACTTTAGCTGTGAAGGAGGTCTGTTATCACTCTGCTGGCATTTAGGTCATCCAAACCTTGGGATGATCTCTTGAGTAAAAATTTGGACACTTGTAATGCCTTCTCTGACCTCGTGGGGAAAGCCTCAATCCACCCAGTGAAAGTATCTATAAATACTAGCAAATATTTTAGTCCCCTGTAAGGTGGCATCTGAGTAAAATCTATTTGCTAGTCTTTCCCAAGGTATGTCTCCTGATGTTGTACAGGTTAGAGTAGAAGTGGGGTATGTGGTGGCTTCCTGGGTTATTATGGGCACAAAGTTCGCATGCCCTGGTTACCCTCTTTACAGTCTGGAATAATTTCCTTCCTAAAAATATTTGAGAAACCGATTTGAACAGGGAGCCCCTTCCCAAAAGCGAGGAGTAATGGAAATACATAACTATATTCCATCACTCAGGCTTGGGAAGAAGACGTTTGTTGCTTCCTCATAACCATTCCAAGGGATTCTTTTGTAAGCCTCTCTGTTCTGCTCATTTACTTCCCTGAGGGGTATAGTATGGTACTGCTGACGTGGTTGGAGTGCCTGGCATTAGTGCAGAGGCCTGTAATAATGGTGTTTCTTTAGCTGTGGCCTTAGCTGCTCTGTCTGCCAGAGCATTTCCGTGGACATATTAGATGTCTCACTTTTGATGTCCCTTGCAGTGAATAACCACTACTTCCTTTGGGAGCTGGACAACATCTACAATTTTCAAGATCTCAGAGTGATGTTTTATGGGGAATCCCTTAGTTGTTTGTAGTCCCCTTTCTCTCCATATAGCAGCATGAGCATGGAGCATGAGGAATGCATACTGAGAGTCAGTATATATATTGACTCTTAAGTCTTTTCCCAATTGGACGGCCCTGATTAAAGCAATTAGTTCCACCTCTTGAGTGGAATTCTGAGAAGGCAAAGCTTTTGCCTTAATGATCACTTGCTGGCTAACTACTGCATAACCTGCCTTTCTTACTCTCTTATTCACAAAGCTACTCCCATCTGTAAACCACTCCACATTGGCAGGGGCTATCCGGGGCTCATCTTTGGGGTCAGCCTTGCTAGAGTAGTTCTGTTCTATGGTTTCCACACAGGAGTGAATAAGTTGAGAATCTGCTTCCTAAAACATAAACCCTGGTAACAGGTTAGCAGGGTTTAAAATTCAACATACTTTAAAAGTTACCTTTTGGGTGTCAAGGAGAAGGGCCTGATGTTTAAGGAAGTGACCTGCTGTTAGCTATTGGTGTCCTTTTAGTTCTAAGATTCCCTGTACTTGGTGGGTGGGCATGACATTGAATTGTTGTCCCAAAGTAAACTTACTGGCTTCTACCAATACAGCAGTGCTGCCACAGCTTGCAAGCCTCCTGGCCACCCAGCTGCCGCTGGTCTAGCTGTTTAGAAAAGTAAGTCACTGATTTGGGGCTATTCCCAACTTTTTGGGTTAGGATGCTCAAAGCCATCCCTTGTTTTTCAGTCATTTAGAAGGTAAAAACCTCTTTTTTTTTTTTTTTTTTTTTTTTTTTTTTTTTTTTTTTTTAAGGTAGGGAGTCGCAAAGCAGGGGCTGTTCCCAGCTTTTCTTTCAGGGTCAAGAATGCCTGTTGGTAGGCTCCATCCCAATTCAAAGGCTCGTGATCACTCCCATTTAAAGCTTCATAGAATATCTTTGCTATAAGACCAAATGTAGGTATCCAGATCCAACAAAATCCAGCCATTCCCCAAAATGCTCTTAACTCTCTCTTAGCCTGAGGGGGTTGGAGTGCTGAGATGGTCTCTTTTCACTCTTGGGCAAAAGTACTTTTCCCAGGAGTGAGAATATGCCCCATATATTTAACCTTCTGCTCAGAGGTCTGGGCCTTATGTGAAGATACCCAATACCATTGCTTTCTGAGAAAATTAACGAGCTGGGTTGTGTTTCTGCCAGTCTTCCCTAGTAGGGCTAGAAACTAGTAAGTCATGTACGTATTGCAAGAGGAACCCATTAGTGAGCTGTAGTTCCCTTAACTTTTTGGCCAACACATTTCCATAGAGATGGGGACTAACCCAAAAACCTTGAAGAAGGACTGTCCAGGTAAGCTGAGGTGCAGCATAAGTGTCTGGATCAGTCCATTCAATAACAAAGATATACTGGGAGTTTGAGTGTAAAGGTTTAAAAAACAAAGCCTCCTTTAAGTTTAACACTGTGAATTAATGATTATCTTCTGGGACTTCAGTCAATATTGCATAAGGATTAGAAACTATAAAGTAAACTGGGACTGCTGCCTCACTAACCTCCCTTAGATCCTGAACAAATCTGTATTCCCCATTTGTCTTCTTTACAGGCAAAATGGAGATATTACATGGAGACTGAGTTTTATAGATATCTCTAGTTACTATCCTGATTTCCTACCCACAGACATTTACCTGTTGGAAAGAACTGCTCACAAAACTTTTAATTTCCATTCTATAAATCTCCATCTTTTTAAGTAAGAATATTAGAATTCATTTTCCTCTAGCATCTATTTCCCTTTGTTGAAAGTCTTGCTTATTCATTAAAATACATACTCCGTGGGTGTCACCAAGAAAGTCCATGGTGGTCTTTGGCATTCCTAGACACACAGGATAGCACAGGGTTGTGAGGTTGCTTAGATACCCCAAAACCTGAAGAGCATTCCAGAGCAGGCATGAACAAGCCAAGTCCATTCTTTTGGAAATAGTGAACGCACACAATTTTTGTTTTTGTTATGTCCAGCCAGAAATCGATTCTGTGTCTTACAAACATATACAGACTTACACGTGTGCACACCAACCTTTAGGAGACATTTATCGGTGTAGCAGCTAATATGAAACATTTTCCTAAAAGCCTCCAATTTATGTAAGAACATCTGCCTCACAATAAAGTTGGCATTACATATTATGATATAGAAGATTATTAGCATTGTGTGTTGCCCTCACTCCTACCACCATTATCAAGTTGCACACACATGCCAGAATGAAGAAATAAACCTTTTACTGAACCAAATGCTACCTAGTGATTATGACTTTAACTGTGTAAATACCAAGATGAAGATTTCAAGATGCCACTTATAGGAGCTTAAGTTTTTAGACAAGACATTCATTCTCCCCAGCTTTTGTGGGGGTGGTGGAGACAGGAATGTTTGGGGAGGAAAATGCATTTTCTTCAGATTGGGAAGGGTGAAGTATGTTCTTCAGTTATTTGCTTTTATTGTTGCTGTTGTTGTTGTCATGGCTACTATTTATTATAACGTCAGTATACTTTCCATTTGGCTTTATGAAAGGAATATTTACCTTAAATTCTTATGTAATGGTTGGTATTTAGGTGAACACTTTATTCTTATGTTTTTACTCCTTTATTTTAGATATTTCATAATTCAAATGAATTGAAAAATATATACATATATATATATACACACACACACACCCCTATATGTATATATGGTGGTAACTGACTGGGATTCAAGAGATTTACATTCTAATTACTTGGCTTGGTAGTCAAAGAAGCAAAAAAGAGATTATCGTCATGCATTTAGAGAGAAAATATGGTTGACACACATACACGAGACAGAGAGAGAGAGAAAGAGAGAGACAGAGATAGAGAATTAAATGTGAAGATTTGATAGAAAACAAAGAAACATTCATCCTTAATCAAGCCAAAATCTGTGTCAGTTTTAAAGTGAATTGCTATCATCACAGAAAATTTGTTCACCAAAAGGCAAACCAATGAGTATCAAACAGATTAGATCGGATGAATGCCATCTTCACTTAGACACTTCAAGTAAGATTATTCAGGCTTTTCCATTTCAGGTATAATACTAAAATATTTTGGATTGATGAGCAACATCTCTAAAATTAGACTGTGCTTCTAGAAACTGGCAACTAAGCATTCCTTCTTTTAAACAAGTAAAGTTTTCTCCTACATAAAATGTGTATTTTTGCAATTTTTAAAACAGTCATTCCTTTAAATTAAATGATTGTTTACCAGGAGAAAGTTAATTGAAAAACATGTTTTTCTAACTAAATGGAAGCCTGCATCATGCAGGCAATAAACATTCTTGCTTGAAAGGAATTCTTGCTCCTTCTTTTAAGACTGCCATGGGAATAAAATAGAAAAAGAAAAAAGAAAAAAAGCCCCACAGAGTTGTGAAGTTGTGTCTGGCTTAGGAGCCAAATGGGATTTTGAAGCCTACAAGTTTTCTATTCACTTCTAAATTTAGCACCCACAAATTTCCCATTTGGCAAATCATGTTCCTCAAACCAAAGTGTAAGCAATTTTTTAGGAATGTTAGTATCTGTTTCCATTTGTTAACAACCATGGCTAATCCGCTGCACTGGACATTTGGCAAAAGTTTATTCTGTAGTTCCTGGATGCCCATACAGTGAAAGATGAAAGTGAAAGAAACCAGTTGGTCTATAATACCAGTTCATGAAATGTGTATGGGACATCTTTTCAAACACAAACCATCTATGGGTCTAGACTCAGGAGCAGGTAGACTTTACAAGATAGGCCTACCCCTAAATAGGACATTTTTTTCAGAGTCTTTGCTTTTGCTTCCTTTCTTTTTGATAGGGATGTGTAAATGGAATTACACACACCCTCCTATATGCTCTCCCAGCATTTTTCTTGAACCCTTCTTACAATAAGTTACCAAGCCCTGGCTCATAAGATTCACTGGTTTTTATGTCTGGCTATCCACTTTTCAATGAACCCTTGGTTTTATTCATTCCTAAAATCTACACAAAGTCTAGCATAGGGGTTTTCCTATAGTATATGTTCTGGTCATATTTGAAAAGGAATGAAAATGACTGCTTCCCTCTTCCTCTTATTTATCAATCACTTACAACCTACAAAGATCTGGTGTTTATAGTAGAGAAAGTGGTTTACAAGTAATATCATTCGCAAATTTATACTTGGGTCTTTGCACTTGGAGTGAAATATAACAGAGAAAAAGGTGAATGGATTCACTTTTATTAATGTCTCCTTTGTGCCAGGCACTTTGTCTCACTGAATCTTCCCCAAATCTTATAAATATATAGTATCACCTCCATTGTTCTAAACAAAGGAAATAAATTTCAAAAAGACAACATCACTTGCCCTAAACATGCAACTATTTTATGCTAGAGATAGAACTCAAACCTGGATTCCAAAGCATGCAATTTATCTGCTAAACATGCAATGGAGATAGAAAAAGATGTACATCATTGACATAAACAGAGGGCTCAAAATTAG
Organism: Macaca thibetana thibetana; assembly: GCF_024542745.1. NCBI lineage: Eukaryota > Metazoa > Chordata > Mammalia > Primates > Cercopithecidae > Macaca > Macaca thibetana. Next base: position 7,324,743 of record NC_065579.1, on the reverse strand, counting down.
TCTATTCTAAGAGAAAAACATAGGGAAATAAATTTGTACTGAGTGAGAATCTTCCCTTAATCCTTCCTGTATCAGTGGAACATGTTATTTTATTTGAATACAGAAACTGTATTAGGGTGGGGGGTCAAATTTTGCACATTTAATTGCTTAGAGTTTAATTAAGTGAGTAACATCTGCTATACTTCTTTTAAGGAAACAATTCTTTTTAACATTTACTTAACAAAATAACTACCTGATCATACCTGATTAAAGAAGATGCATTCATTAAAAGAGACATTTTTGAACATGACAAAAATAATCAAATTGGAGGTTTTTAAAAAAAACCTGACTATATAAGGACACTCCTTACCAATTTCTTTACTCACATAAAACTGAAGAGGAGCTCTTTTCTTAACAGTTCTAGATCTTCTACACCAAGAGATTATGCTTCTCAGGAGTTTAATTATATACACATATAGAGTTCCTCTATAAAAAACTGTTAGGGAACTTGCAAATTATTCAGAGAAAGTCATAAACAAAATGCCAGAGGCATAGAGCATCCAAGATGGTAGCCAAAGCTTTATTCATTTCAACAAAGTCTGTTTTGAAATTTAATCTGTATAAAACTGTTTTTAAAACACCTGTATAAGTCATAATATCTGTAATATTCCTATGAATTAGTTTTACTTTTTGTAAACTTGATGATTAAAGTTCATAGAAGTTTAGTGATTTATTTTCTTTTGGAAAAAAGAAGTAGATGTATACATAGATGGAAGGATAGCCAGGTAGTAGATAATAAATACATACATATATACACACATGATGGAAATAGAGAGTGAGGGAGGAAGGGAGGGAAGGAGGAAGGAAGGAAGGAAGGAAGGAAGGAAGGAAGGAAGGCAGGAAGGAAGGAAGAAAGAAAGAAAGGAGGGAGGGAGGGAAAGAAAATACAAAAAGGGAGGAAAGAAAAGGCGAAAGAAAAGGCAAAGGAAAAGAGATTAGGCATTCTCAACTAGGCAATAGAACTCCTGGTGAGTCAAAATTGATTCTTCAAGGGGTAAATAAAATCTTATTATTTAATGTATAAACTCAGATATATATAACATTATATGAACATATATACAGTGTATCTGCAGTATTAAAATTTCATGGTAGTATGATTAGAAAAATATTTAGAAGTCTTCTTAAAGTGGAAATAATTTTTTTAAAGTTTGAGAAACACTGAGAGGTTGGGGCAGGATGTGACATGCCTATTCAGCTGTTTTACTATTTAGATATAATTATTTTGCTATTCAGCTGTTTTACTATTTAGATATAACTATTTTGCTATTCTTCTGTTCTTTGGGATGCAGGAAGTTTTTCTCAGCCCCTAAAGAAAAGCTGACAATTAAACCGAACTTTTACTTGAAGATAAAAAAATGAGTTTCCAATTGCTATGTATTCATGATCTCATCCTAATGTACAACCCAGTCTACTGTGAGAGAGAAAGAGGAGTACTGGGTTTGAGAAGAGAGGTACTTCCGAGGGAAGTAGGGAGGCAAAATGAGGTCAGTGGATGAAATGAAGAGTTAAATGAAAGGCATTACTGAAAGGGAACCCCAGAAACTCAACAAAATGAACTGAGAAATTTTGCTAAAAATGGGAGCTTTATAGTCCATTAGGAGCCAAATAAGTGTGTCTAGTAAAGGAACACTGTAAGAAATGACATTCAGAAGGTCAGGAGCCAAATAAAATTGCTTCTCCTATTCAAAACTCATTGTGTTTTATTTGTTTGACATTCTCTTCCTCCCTTCCTTAGCTGGTGAACACTTCAACAACTATCTCAAATGTTCCTCCTTGAAACATTCCCAGATTCCCACAATGGACCTTAGTCTCTGACTAATCTGCGAGCACCTTGTAATTTTTACTTAAGATCGCATTCATCACATTAGTTATCATTGTTTATGCCCATAGAGAGTGACCTTCTTAATTTGTGAACCGGATGATTTTTATATCAGATTGTTTGTTGGCAACTATAGAGCTTGCACATAATGATGAAGAGAACATTCTCCCTTTAGTACCTGAGCAAGAAAAGGTTATTCTGGGCAGGGATAATTTTGCCCAGTCTTCCCAAACTTATCCATATTCATCAGTAGAACTGAGAACTCATAGCTCCAAAGTTTTAAAAAAGGAAAAAAAAAACACCTATATTTTTATGAATGGTGCAGAAAGTGCAGCAAATAAGGGCCACCTAGTCCTTCAGGCAGGAACTTTCACAATCTGAGAATTCTGAGAATTCCCTTGCAGAATGAATGCAGCTGGTGATGGATGCAGTATCGAGGTTTTTCTCCTAGCCTGTGTGCTACTGGGCCCCTATTTTCAGTAGCATATTAAAATGGAGATGTTAGGAATTGAATTGGGTTTCAAAGCATCATTCTTATGGCAGTGTCTTATATATTGGAATTAGAGTTTGTCTCTTTCTTGCTCCTGTTATTATCATAGCTGATGGGACATGATTTCACTGAAATATTTCTTCAAAATCTTTTGATCAGAAGTGGTTGACTATTTAGTACTGGCTTGTTTACTTAAAATATCATTTCCTGTGAAATGTGGTCCTGTATATTCATTGAATAACTCATTTGTTTAAATGAGCTTGGTGAAGCAAAATTTAGGACCACATTCTTTTGGTCAGTGATTCTTAGTCATATAATATTGTTAATTGTTTTCTTTTCATAAACATGATATTTTTTCTATTTTTGTTTTCTTTTCACAAAATTTATACTTGTTTTATTTTTTTTCCCCAAGAATGAAAATCAAAATTGAATTTTTTTAGAGTTTTTTAAAATATACAACAATATGTAGCACAAATATAAAAATAAGCAGGAAAAGGTAAATAAAGAATTCAAGTAGATGGCCATGGCTGAGGAAGACGAAAAGGGAATATAATCAAAGTTGGATACCGAGATACTCACAAACATATTTGTAATTTTCTTTCTTTAATAAACATCTGAGCCCAAGTTGATACTTAAAACTGAGCAATTCAGTACACAGGTGTTCAGTATATTCCTATCAACTCTATAGGCAGTACATTATGGCTGATACTGATACTTGCCTTTGCAATGGCTATTTCCCATCTTTTATCTAGCTAACAGATGCCTACTTTTGTTTGTGTTTGTTGTTTTTGAGACAGGGCTTTACTCTGTCATCCAGGATGAAGTGCAGTGGCACAATCTTGGCTCACTGTAGCCTCAACCTCCCAGGCTCAAGCAATCCTCCCACTTCAGCCACCTGAGTAGCTGGGACTACAGCTGTGCATCACTGCAGCCTGCTAAATTTTGTTTTGTTTATTTGTTTGGTTGGTTTATCGTTTGCTTGTTTTTGTAGGGACGAGGTCTTTCTATGTTGCTCAGGCTGGTCTCAAACTCCTGAGTTCAAGTGATCCTCCTGCCTCAGCCTACCAAAGTGCTGGGATTACAGGTATGAGCCACTGCACCCAGACTAATTTTTTTTACCTCCTCGGAGCAAACTCATCCTCCAGGGTAGGCCAGGCCTCTCTCTAGCTGTAGGGAATAAATCTGATGAATCTGAACATTTCTTTGTCAATGATTGTTTTGGACAAAGGGGCATAATGCAATTTTGGCCAGCACTAGGGAAGGGACATTTGAGAGGATTCTGGGAAAAGTTGCTAATTTTTAAATAATGACACAAGAAGAAAATGTTTGTTTTCTTGCTTCTGGACATTGCTGTGTGCATGTGATTTATAGAACTACTACAGTCGTTCTGATACTTGGGGAGCCCAGTCTTGAGTGATAAATGAATACACAAAAAAAGGAACAGCAAAAGAAGGGGGACAGGCTAGTTAATTATTGAATTAACTAACCATATAATTGTTGTCTTTACACTTCCTATTATGTACGATGACAAATACTTAATCTATTTTTAAATTGACAGCTAAATGCTTTCTAATTGACAAATACTTGTTTGTTAACTTATCACACTGTACTATTTATTTAGAATAAATTCCCAGTACTAGAGTTATTACTCTTGCTTGTTCTTTTTTGTTTGTGTTTTTGTTTGTTTTGTTTGAGACAGGGTCTGGCTCTGGCACCAAGACTGGAGAGCAGTGGTGTGGTCATAATTCACTGCAATCTTGAACTTCCGGGCACAAGTGATCCTCCCATCTCAGCCTCTCAAATAGCTGGAACCACAAGCATGTGCAACCACACCCTGCTTTTTAAAAAGTTTTTAATTTTTTAAAAGAGATGGAGTCTCTTATGTTCTTTATATCTTTTTTATTATTATGCTTTAAGTTCTGGGGTACATGTGCAGAACATGCAGTTTTTTTACATAGGTATATACGTGCCATGGTGGTTTGCTGCACCCATCAACCTGCCACCTACATTAGGTATTTCTCCTAATGCTATCTCTCCCCTAGTCCGCCCACGCCCCGACAGGGGGTGATGTTCCCCTCCTTGTGTCCATGTGTTCTCACTGTTCAACTCCCACTTATGAGTGAGAACATGCGGTGTTTGGTTTTCTGCATCATTCTTTATGTTCTTTAGGCTGATTTCAAACTCCAGATCTCAAGCAGTCCACCCTCCCCAGCCTCCTGAGTTGCTGGAATTATAGGCAAAAGCCATTATGCCAAGCTCAGCTCTTGAAATATATTTTAAAATTACTCTCCAATATAATAACCTTAAAATTCAACCACCTGGTAAAATGCAAAGACTGAATAATAACAAAAACTATGATAATAATATTTTTATGGATAACAAGCCATGTTAAAATCTGTTAAAAGCTATTGATCTCTGATCCAGAAAAAGTATCAAAGATGGGCCCAAACTCACAAAACTGCTTGAACTTCAGGAGTACTTATGCCTTCAAGACCCCATTCACTGTCGAAGTTATAGTTCAGAAATCCTTGCTGCACAGCCTTTTATAATATAAAATACTTCCACATCAGTTAATTTTTCTAATGGCTGGTTACGCTGATCTTGTAACAATTCCAATGATAACTTTTATTTTTATTTATAAATATTTTTCTCTCGCTGCCACCGGTTGGAGGCCTTTGAATTTAATGTGTTATTACCTCTCGCCCCAGAATTAAGGCCATTTTATCCTTCTGCACTTTTCTTTTAAACTTCTTTGACTGCCCGGTCAAAATTGTTTATGTGAATACTGTTCTTAGACTTCTCCCTACTCTTATCTTTTTTGTGTCGAAGAAGGTGGCTCTGGAATCTTTGGCAAACACCAGGCATTTTTAATTATCATTAGCAAATTGTTGCAAACAGAGAATACAAAGGAGCCTCTGGTTGTCAGAGCCATTAATGCTGATTAAAACAGGCTGTGTGGGCCGGTGGTTTAAGTTTGTTTGTTTTGAAGCATTCACTCTAAGGAATGCAGGCCAGCCTTCCCTATTACCATGGCAATGTGCAGGTTCTCCTGTGCATAGGATGGGTAGAGTCTCTAACAACTGAAACCTGGTCCAAAATTGTACTTGCATAAACAAAAGGGGGAAAAATTAAAAGGTTTCGGTATTTGTGGAAATTTAATAGCGTCTTTTTGCCGACATGAAAACAAACATCCCTCCCTCCACAGATTTATTTACATGCGCTAACATTGATAAAATGTTCAGTGTGTGTGTGAACAATCTCTTTAGCCTTTGTCCCTGAGCGGTGAAGTCCCTTTATGTTTTTCATTGAATACTTTTATTATTAATGGATGGGTTATTAATTAATAGACAGAGAACTAAGCTGTTGTTATAAAAAAAAACAGTTGAATATTGACCACATGTATGGTGCAGTGCTAAGTCCTTTATGTATGTGATATCATTTGATTTAATCACTTAAAGAACCCTGTGAGATAGGAATTATTATGGTTACTTTATTTAGAAAATATTGTAACTTACGGATACTAATTAAATACTTCAAATTCAATAAAACCAAGATTCAAATCCATATCCACAGTATACTGAAATATATTTTTCTATTTAAAAATGCATATTATATGTGTGTGCTGCATCTTGTCTATTAAATGCATATGTGCAGTTGTTTGTATGTATATTTCTCTCACACCCTCTCTTTTTCACCTCATTTTTTACATGAAAACCTATTTTTATTGATCTAACTGAATCTTTAACATGTACATCTGTGGTTAAGTCAGTCTCTAACTTTATAGAATGCTTTATCTCATAGACTATAAAGATATAAAGAAAAAATTGCTCTTACAAGCTGTTGATAATGTAAACCAAAGTCTACTGAAGTTTAAAGAGACTAATTTTTCCTTTTAATTTAGAATCTAACAGCCATAATGCACATACACATAGTATTTTAAAACTAATACTGAAATTTTGACATACTAAGTTCACATATACCGTATAAATATCTAAAATTGCCCTTTTCTGTGTGCGTGTGTGTGTGTATGTGTGTGTGTGTTTTCTGTTGGGGTTAAATTGAATGTGTTTGCCTTTCTCTGACATCACCTCATGACAGCATGATGAGAAACGAGTTTCTTCTCAACAAACAAATATCGCCTTTCAACTTTTTGTTCTACTTCAAAAATTCTAATTGTTGAAGGGGATTGATTCTTTAACAGATTGCTTTGATTCAGGTTATTGGAAGAGATTCAGGTTCGAATAAAATATCAAAATTCTGACACTAACTGATCCAAAGAGCCAGCAGCTTCCACTAGCTGCTTGAATGAACCAGGACTGCAAACATGCAACAGGGGTGGATCCCTTGCTTAAGGATTTGCTTGTTTTTCACCACACCTTCTGCACAATGTAGGGTGGATGTCTGACATAGCAAGTGAATATATATATATATATCTCTCCAATTTTCATTAATTTGGTATTTTTGAAAATGTCTTCAACAAATTTACGTTCCTTTATGGAAAAGAAAAAGCCCCCAGTACTTCTCCTTCACTTTCCTGCACATTTCTTATCTCATTCATATATTCAGGTTACAGAGGAGGAATTGTCATCTCTTTTCTCTAATTTGCACTACACAAAGCCAGAAATAATGATGTTTTCTGCTTGAATGCAAACCAATCATTTATCTGGATGCCCCTGAAAAGACTTAATTTGCTCAACTAGTCAGTATTCTGCCTCTGTTAAAGGATCCCAGACGCACACTCGGACTTTCTTTTAACTCACGTTTTTCCCCTGTTCACCCCCACATACCACCTCCTCAAGCTTTCCCAAATGAGAACTGGCTGCCAAACCCTCAGCTTCACTCCCCTTCACCTCTTTTAGGCTATTATTCTGTGCTCTAGTTACCACCAGCACTGTGTCTCAAACCCAAGGACTCGCACTCGCCTAAAATAAATAATAAGCGGAAGAAACAGACACCCAGCCCGTTTTTGTCACCTTTTCTGGGCGCATGAGGTAATGCTGACCTATTCAGCAAGTGCTGCAAATGGCTGACAGACATTTCGAGAATCTCAGTGGTGAGAGATCAGGAATGTCCCAGCTCCGCCTGGCAGGAGAGTCCAACCTCACACACAAGAGGCTTTTAAAAGGCACAGTGGGAAGAATTTTTAATGTTTCCATTCAGACGGGGATTTAACTGCTCTTTGACAAACCACCTAGACATTTTGTTATGCTTGGAGCAAGAATGTTTCTTTTCGTTTCTTGGATCCTTAAACTATTCTGCATAATTCTGAACAGGATCAATACTACTAAACCTCAGCATGTTCTATTGGCATTTCTTATTTTTGAGCCTGATGAGAGACAGAGAGAGAGAGAGAGAATGAGAATTAAGAAATTGAAGGAGTACATTTAAATTAGTATACTGCTAACAAGAATGATTTGTAAATGCTATCTATTAATAGTTTGGGAGTCTCTATATAATTACTTTGTAAAATTCTTCTCCAAATTAATTCAATATATTTGGTAAGTAGAGAACATTGTATATTTAGAACCAAAGGAGATAAGAACAATTTCAAGAAGGTGACCAACTAAGGGAGAGTATTATATATGTGTATGTTATATATACATAAATATGTATTAGTGTATATATATAGATGTAACTCAAACATGTATGTATGTTAAATGAACATATTTAATAACATACACAATATAACATTACATGTTATTCCCATTTATCTCATTCTTGGTGTCTCAGAATTGCTTAAATTTCTAAATAAGATTGTCTATTATCGATCTTCCAAGTTTCTTTCTGCCTTTAACTATAGTGAATCAGTAAGCTTTAAAAAAATTAAATTTCACAGATATTCAAAGAAAATGTTATGAGATGGGATGGTTACAAAAAATGGGCATGGAGGAAGAACTTAAGCAGTGTATTGAAGGGTAAATAGAATGTGCTGGGAACTACATAACAGGTGATATCTGATAATGACAAATATTCTAAAATATATGTGTAAAAATGCAAAGGGTCAAACTAACTAAAAAATATTGATTTGAAGCAAAATTGAAGGAGCAACAGATTAGAAACAATACATCTATACATATATAAATACTTGGTGTGTGAATTACTGTAAAACAAGAGATATGGGCTTTTCACATGGTGCTGGTTTAATTGAATATCCATAGTTTTAAATATGTGAATATGGAACTCTACCTCACACCATACCCAAAATTCAACACCAGAAGAAGTGCAGATCTAAAAGAAAACAGTATAACAAGAAGAAGAAAAAACCTTCAGAATAACAGAAGAAAAGCTCATGTTCTTATAGTATTCAAAGATTTCTTAAGCAGATTTCTTTTTTTTAAATTATTTTTTATTTTTTATTGTTTATTTATTTTTTATTATACTTTAAGTTCTAGGGTACATGTGCACAATGTGCAGGTTTCTTATGTATGTATATATGTGCCACGTTGGTGTGCTGTACCCATTAACTCGTCATTTACATTAGGTATATCTCCTAATGTTATCCCTCCCCCGTGTCCCCTGCCCACAATAGGCCCTGGTGTGTGATGTTTCCCTTCCTGTGTCCAAGTGATCTCATTGTTCAATTCCCACCTGTGAGTGAGAACATGCGGTATTTGGTTTTCTGTTCTTGCAATAGTTTGCTGAGAATGATGGTTTCCAGCTGCATCCATGTCCCTACAAAGGACATGAACTCATCCTTTTTTATGGCTGCATAGTATTCCATGGTGTATATGTGGCACATTTTCTTAATCCAGTCTGTCACTGATGGACATTTGGGTTGATTCCAAGTCTTTGCTATTGTGAATAGTGCCGCAATAAACATACGTGTGCATGTGTCTTTATAGCAGCACGACTTATAATCCTTTGGGTATATCCCCAGTAATGGGATGGCTGGGTCAAATGGTATTTCTAGTTCTAGATCCTTGAGGAATTGCCACACTGTTTTCCACAATGGTTGAACTAGTTTACAGTCCCACCAACAGTGTAAAAGTGTTCCTATTTCTCCACATCCTCTCCAGCACCTGTTGTTTCCTGATTTTTAAACTATTGCCATTCTAACTGGTGTGAGATGGTATTTCATTGTGGTTTTGATTTGCATTTATCTGATGACGAGTGATGATGAGCATTTTTTCATGTGTCTGTTGGCTGTATGCATGTCTTCTTTTGAGAAGTGTCTGTTCATATCCTTTGCTCACTTTTTGATGGGGTTGTTTGCTTTTTTCTTGTAAATTTGATTGAGTTCTTTATAGATTCTGGATATTAGCCCTTTGTCAGATGAGTAGATTGCAAAAATTTTCTCCCATTCTGTAGGTTGCCTGTTCACTCTGATGGTAGTTTCTTTTGCTGTGCAGAAGCTCTTTAGTTTAATTAGATCCCATTTGTCAATTTTGGCTTTTGTTGCCATTGCTTTTGGTGTTTTAGACATGAAGTACTTGCCCATGCCTATGTCCTGAATGGCATTATCTAGGTTTTCTTCTAGGGTTTTTATGGTTTTAGGTCTAATATTTAATACTCGAATCCATCTTGAATTAATTTTCGTATAAGGAGTGAGGAAAGGAATCAGTTTCAGCTTTCTACTTATGGCTAGCCAATTTTCCCAGCACCATTTATTAAATAGGGAATCCTTTCCCCATTTCTTGTTTTTGTCAGGTTTGTCAAAGATCAGGTGGCTGTAGATGTGTGATATTATTTCTGAGGGTTCTGTTCTGTTCCATTGGTCTATATCTCTGTTTTGGTACCAGTACCATGCTGTTTTGGTTACTGTAGCCTTGTAGTATAGTTTGAAGTCAGGTAGCGTGATGCCTCCAGCTTTGTTCTTTTTGCTTAGGACTGTCTTGGCAATGCGGACTCTTTTTGGGTTCCATATGAACTTTAAAGAAGTTTTTTCCAATTCTGTGAAGAAAGTCATTGATAGCTTAATGGGGATGGCACTGAATCTATAAATTACCTTGGGCAGTATGGCCATTTTCACAATACTGATTCTTCCTATCCATGAGCATGGTATGTTCTTCCATTTGTTTGTGCCCTCTTTTATTTGACTGAGCAGTGGTTTATAGTTCTCCTTGAAGAGGTCCTTTACATCCCTTGTAAGTTGGATTCCTAGATATTTTATTCTCTTTGAAGCTATTGTGAAAGGGTGTTCATTCATGATTTGGCTCTCTGTTTGTCTGTTACTGGTGTATAAGAAAGCTTGTGATTTTTGTACATTGATTTTGTATCCTGAGACTTTGCTGAAGTTGCTTATCAGCTTAAGGAGATTTTGGGCTGAGGTGATGGGGTTTTCTAAATATACAATCATGTCATCTGCAAACAGGGACAATTTGACTTCTTCTTTTCCTAACTGAATACCCTTTATTTCTTTCTCTTGCCTGATTGCCCTGGCCAGAACTTCCTTAAACATTAACCATATAATATTTAATACAACAAGCTGTGTTAAAATCAAACATTGTGGTTCATTAAAAGACATTAAAGATGAGAAAAATCTATTGACATGTTGGGAAAATATTTGCAATACACATGTCCTACTTATACTGAAAAACATGTGAATAAATAATAAAAGGGTATAAAACCCACTTATCCCAGCAGTTTGGGAGACCGAGGCGGGTAGATCACCTGAGGTCAGAAGTTCGTGACCAGCCTGGCTAACATGGTGAAACCTTGTCTCTACTAAAAATACAAAAATTAGCTAGGCATGGTGGTGGGCACCTGTAATCCCAGCGACTAGGTAGGCTGAGGCAAGAGAATCACTTGAACTTAGGAGGCAGAGGTTGCAGTGAGCCGAGATCAGTCCATTACACCCTAGCCTGGGCAACAAGAGACAAACTTCGTCAAAAAAAAGAAGGAAGGAAGGAAGGAAGGAAAGGAAGGAAAGGAAGGAAAGGAAGGAAAGGAAGGAAGGAAGGAAGGAAGGAAGGAAGGAAGGAAGGAAGGAAGGAAGGAAGAAAGAAAGAAAGAAAGAAAGAAAGAAAGAAAGAAAGAAAGAAAGAAAGAAAGAAAGAAAGAAAGAAAGAAAGAGAAAGAAAGAAAGAAAGAAAGAAAGAAAGAAAGAAAGAAAGAAAGAAAGAAAGAAAGAAAGAAAGGAAAGAAAGAAGGAAAGAAGGAGAAAAAGAGAGAGAGAGGAAGAGAGGAAGGAAGGAAGGAAGGAAGGAAGGAAGGAAGGAAGGAAGGAAAAAAGAAATGAATAGGCGAAATAATAAACAGTGACTCTTGAAAATAGGATATACAAATGCCCAATAAGCCTGTCAAAATGTCTCAAGTCCTTAGTTATCAGGAAAGTGCAAGTTAAAACCACAATAGGCCATCACTACCTTCCCACTAGAATGTGTAAGATTAAAAAAAAATCACATCGAATGTTATGCTGGATGTGGAGTAACTTGAACTCTATATACTTCCAGTGAAAATTTGAATAGATACAACAACCTTGATAAAGATTTAGCAGTATTTACTAACCTGAATATATTATACTACATGACTTATTCATTCTATTTCTATGTGTAAGCTCAATAGAAATGAGTAGCATATGCACTAAATGTATGAGAATATGGATAGCAGCTTCATTCATGATACCCAAACTTGGAGACCAAATTGTGGCAAATTCATACAACGGAATACTATTCATAAATGTAAAATACAGATTAGCTGCCATTCAACGGCAAACAGTTATAAATTGTAGACACATGAGAGTACACCTTGTACAGATATACATACGATTCTTTGTCTACAAAGTTCAAGTACCATCAAATCTAATATACGATGATAGAGGTCAGAAGAGTGCTTATTTTAGGGGATGGTGTTAACAGTAATTAATAGGAATTGTCTGTTTTATTATATGCATGTTATATTTCAATGTAAGAAAATTAAGAAATAGATTTCATTTCAAAACATAAGAAAATTGAGTCCATTGTTATATAGAAAGGTAAGAACATAACCTGGCGGAGTTTGTTTTTCAGTACAAGATTGGTTTAATTTTCAAAAATCAATGTTGTTTAACACATTAACAGAAAAAAGCAGAAAATATTATCTCAGTATGTATAGAATAAGGATTTGATAAAATTCAATCCCACCCAAAACTTAAAAAGAAAAGAGACATATGAAGCTAGGACTACCTGATAACTTCCTTAACCGCTTAACTAACCAAGTATTCATTTAAAAAAAGAAAAAGGTTACAGAAAGAAAACATATTTAATCATAAAACATTGAAAGTTTTCTCCCTGAATTAAAAAAAAGCAAAGATGCTTGATATCAGCACATCTGTTCAACAGTGTATAGAATATTATGTTTAAAAAAAACCACACACAAGAAAAAATACAAATATGTTTGGAAGGAAAAAATAAAACTGGACAATATTATTAGACAACAGACTGTACACATTAAAAATTCAAAAGGATCTACAGAAAAAATTAGAATCAATAATTTTAACATTTTAATGGATAGAAATTGACATGTAAAATTAATGATATTTTTTCTATAGCAGCAACCAGAAGAAAAAAATCTTTAAACTACCACCTGAAATAGAAAAAACCCTCAAACACCTATGAATAAATATTTTTAAAAATATGTAAAAGTTCTTTACAAGAAAAACTACAAAAAAATGTTGCAAGAAGTTTTTAAAAAAGTTAATAAAGGAAGAATCCACATTCAGAACTATGAAGACACCATTTTTCCCAAAACGTTTTACGGGTTCATTTCTAACCCAGTCCACATTCTAGCAGAGGTTCTTTTTTTTTTTTAGGTTGGCAAACGGAGTCAAAATTTGTATAAAGGCCGGGTGTGGTGGCTCACATCTGTAATCCCAGCATTTTGGGAGGCCGAGGCAGGCAAATCACTAGGACAGGAGTTTGAGACCAGCCTGGCCAATATTGTGAAACCCCGTCTCTACCAAAAATACAAAAATTAGCCTGGCGTGGTGGTACGTGCCTGTAGTCCCAGCTGCTCAGGAGGCTGAGGCAGGAGAATCACTTGAACCCGTGAGGCAGAGGTTGCAGTAAGCCAAAATAGCGTCACTGCACTCCAGCCTGGGCAACAGGGCAAGAATCTGTATCAAAAAAAAAAAAAAATTATATAACAATTTCAAGGGGAAAGATGATCTCCAAGAAGAACAAAGGTGAACTATTTACATTCCCACACATCAAAGCTTATTGTAAAACTAGCAATAATTTAGACTATGTAGTATTTATGGAAGAATAGACAAAAATGTGATGGAACAAGAGTTCTGAAAGAGGCCCACTCGTAGAGACTTGACTTATAATGTTAGAAAATGACACTGAAGAGCAATGGGATGAAGGTAACCTTTTTCATATATGATGCTGTCAGTGGTATACCCGCATAAAGACAAAAATAAATCTAATCCTGCTTTTTTATATCTCATCCTTAAATGCATTCGCACTAGACTGTAGATCTAAAAAAAAATGAGAGAATATATTTATGCCCTTACAACAGATAGATTTCTTAAATTGTACACAAAAAACACTAACCATAATGGAAAACAATGATAATTCAGACATGTCAAAATAAAGACAGTAAATTCATCAAAAGACACTCTTAAGGTAAAATAATAGATTATAATACAAACAAGCACCAGAGACTCCCCTATACACTATGTAAATATCTTCATCAAATCAGTATAAAAATGTGGACAACTGAACAGAAAAATGAAAAAAAGATTTTAAAGGTACTTCGCACAAGAGAATATCCAAATGCCCAATAAATAGATAAGATTTTAAACACTATAAATGATTGAGAAAATGTACATTAAAACAAAATGTGACACACACACACACAAACACACACACACATACACTCACTCTCTCTCACCAAAAGTGTTAAAATTAAAAAGACAGATGGTACTCTTTCTTGCCCAAAATGTATTTAAATGGTAAGCGTCTTAATTGTTACAAACACTTTGCAAAACTGTTTTGTACTATTTATAATCCTTTGGATTCAGTTTCCCATTGCTTCACAGGTGGCTCAGGTGTGCTAACTCACTCTTAATTCCAGGTCTGTAGACATGCAGTAGCAGAGCTGCAGGGCGCTCAGGAGATGACAGCTGAGAATCACTGAGGCCAAAAAGGGGAAAAATTAAATTAACTCAAGCTATTATATTCATCACCTCACTTACTTATTTTTCAGGGTGACAACTTGAAATTTACCCTTAGCTATTTTGAAATACACGATGCATTATTGTCGACTCTAGTCACCCTGCTGTGCAATAGATCTCAAAAACATATTTCTCTTAACTGAAATTTTGTACCCTTTCATCAACAATGCCCCATTCCCTTCTCCTCTGCACCCTCTCAACCCCTATCTCTGGTAACTGCCTTTCTACTCTCTACTTTTTTTAGTTCAACTTTTTTTAGATGCCAAATATAAATAAAATATGTGATACTTGTCTTTCTGTTCTTGGCTTATTTCACTTAGAATAATATCTTCCAGGTTCATCCATGTCATTGCAAATGACAGAATTCCCTTTTTTATGGCTGAAGAGTATCCCATATTCGTTCTTTCCAGAACATCCTGCCAAGTCACTGCCAAATATCATTGCATATTTTTACCTCAGGCCTCTTCCCACTTAAAGGTAAATAATCAAGTTCATAACTCACAACTTTGTCTACTGAGTTTTAATTTTGTTTTTCTTCAAAGGCCTATGTTATAAAAGCAATCAATCTATAAAACCAGCAGAAATATTTTCTTTCCATGAGTCTGCTATAGGGAATATTCAATAAGGCCACAGAGGTAAAGTTGAGTGAGTGGCATCAGGCAACAGAAGTAAGTGACTTGGGAACCTGGGCTCTCTGTACATACTCAGGCCTAATTTTCATGCATTATTTCCCTTCTACAACATGTTGTTGATGCACTCACCTGACCTTATAACATGATGCATCTTAAATTAGATTACTCACTATTAGCAATTCTGTTTCCAGAATCTGTGGCTTAGTTTGGAAGGGGCTTGGCAACATGTCAAGAGATAGTCTTCAAATGACAAGTAGTTCTCTGCTTTAGAAGGTATGGCTTGTTTCAGAAACTCAGAGTTTGCACTACAATTTCCTATAGGGCCTTTTTAGAGCTTCAATATACATCTTTTAAAACATTTTTTATTTCAATAGTTTTTGGGGAACAGGTGGTTTTTGGTTACATGGATAAGTTCTTTGGTGGTGATTTCTGAAATTTTTCTGCACCCATCACACCAGCAGTATATCCTGTACCCAATATGTAGTCTTTTATCACTCACCCTCAACTCATCCTTGCCCCCAAGTCCTCAGGGTCCATTCTGTCATTCTTATGCCTTTGCATCCTCATAGCTAGCTCCCACTTATAAGCAAGAACATATGATATTTGGTTTTCCATTCCTCAATTACTTCACTTAGAATAATGGCCTCTAACTCTATCCAAGTTGCTGCAAAGGCCGTTATTTCATTCTGTTTTATCGCTGAGTAGTATTCCATGGTGTAAATATACTACATTTTTTAAAATTCACTCATTGGTTGATGGGCATTTAGGTTGGTTCCATATTTTTGCAGTTGTGAATTCTGCTTCTATAAACGTGTGTGCAAGTGTCTTTGTCATATAATGACTTCTTTATTTAGTATGATGGGGTATGCTGAGGCATATGGCCCAATTGAAGGAGCGGTTTGAATTATGGCCTGGTAACTTCTAATACCATCACCTTGGAGACAAGGATTTCAACATATGAATTTAGGGTGGACATAAACATTCATACCATAGCATGCTGTCTCCAGAATCCAAATAAATTTGTCCCAAATGGATATTCCAACTGACTCCAGGCCACTGGACCCCTAAATACTTCCTGATGTAGTTGACCTTTGAATATTTATGCAGTTATCTCTTACCTCTTAGCTATTTTTATATACATATATGACATATATGATATATATATCATATATCATGTATGGTATATATCATATAATATATATATAGTACTAAGGCACCTAGGGTATTTGCCAAAAGTTTGATTAAGCTATCAGCTATCATTAATGTAGTGGTACAGCATGATATTATGTAAAAAGTCAAGATAACCAAAGTCTTGCAGACTATAGCATAACAAAGAACAGGAATTAATTTAGACATTGGAGGAAACAACGAATGTATAATCTTTTCTTCCCACATAAACATGATTTGATAGGCCTTGATAAAAATGGATTCTCCAGATCATTAGTCACATATAAATTGCCAGATATTTTGTTGATCTATTTCAGTAAACAAACTGTATTTACCAGAGGAGCCACATTTGAGGCTGCCAGTGTTTGAGTTTTTATTAGTCTACCATGATTTGCCAGATGCAACTGTTTTTTGTAGGAGCCAAACAGAAGTAACTGAAATGGGTATATGATGAGGACTCCGACGTCTGTACCTTCTAAGTTTTTGTTGGTGGCATTAATCTCTTCAGTTACTCCCGGGATACAGTATTGCTCCTGTTTCACTGTCTTGGCTTGGGGTATATGGGGTTGGGGGAACAAGTTTTAGAGACTTTCGCTTGACCATTTTTACTATAATGGTTCTTACTACACAGGTCAAGGAACCTGAAGGAAGCAAGGGAGTAGGCTATGCAGAATCTCTTAGTGTATTTTATTTGTAGATTCTAATCATCATTCTACACCCCCACCTCTTTCCCTCCCATGTGTGCATTGGTCCCAGGGCTTGGAGGCACTCCAAGCACAATGAAATCATGAAAAGACCAGCACCACCCATCCCTGTTTAACTCTCTTATTCACCACCATGCCTGCCATCTCCTTCCCTTCCTGCCTCCCGTCTTCCCACTATTCAAATTTAGTTCTAACACAAAGTAAACTTTGGCATTGGTCATCAGCAACCTTTCTTCCTCATCCCTGCCCTCCCCATTTTACCAGTGCTCCTCCTTCACACCAACCTCTCCCAGTGCTTAGAGGCTTGTGAGAGGAGATTAAACTAATCCCATCCATGGACAAGCTCACTAAGCAGTTCCTGAGTAAAGTCCAAAATTCCTGCCAAGCAATAGAGCCAGGGGTGGAGGGAGAATTAATGTAACAATCAGCACATTATAGAAATAACTTTTCCATGAAAATTCTTTCCCTTTCAATAATCCCAGACAAAGTCAGGAGAAAGTATGAAGCATGGAGTGTATGTGGGGAGTGGGAATATAAAGACAATTTGTTTTACTTTTCTTTTTCTTATTAAACATAAATTAAACAACTAGGTATGTTGGCACCACCACACTGTTTTTGGAAAAGTAATTTAACATACCCCCTTTCTTCATGAAAAGGGAATGAGTATGTAAATAGCCAAAATTTAAGTGGTTTTGGATTAGTTCATTTGCTAATTAATACTTAAGAAAGTAGCATCAGAACTACTGGACAGGCATAAAGCAATTTGGGAGCATTTTGCCAGCAGCATATTGATACCCATATCTGTAGCTCCAGTTCTGAGATAAGTCATCACTCCATCTGCGGAGAGCATAACAGCAGGTTTCTCACTGTTCTTACTCCACTACCTTGGCTCGTTGATCCAGCGTACATGAGTCTCTCCGGAATAGAAGCTGGGAAAAATAATCTGATAGGCAACATTTAAATCAGTACCTTGAATCCCTTCAGCTTTCCCCACGTTAGGACTCTATTTTTATTTTTATATTTTTTCAAGGAACTACTGTGGAATGAATTTGAGTCTCAAAAGCTGAGGTAGGCAGAGGCAGTCATTGCCAGTGGCTGTGTAGGGGGTAAGAAATTTCTATTCAAATAATGGTGAATGCAACTGGTGGTGTTAAAAAAAAAGTGTGAGGGGTTCAGAGCAAAGTTTAGCCTCAAGGGTAAACTCCATGGTTCTTGGCATTCATTATGCCCAAGAATTCCATGTTAAAACAAAATGGAAGCATTAAAAATAAACAAACAAAAAGAGCTCCAAAGACACAACTGAAAGGCTGAAGCCATATTGAGGGTAAAACCAATAGAAGTATCAGATGGTACTTTCTAGAACAAGTAAGAGAAGGTCTTAAGTCACTCTGCTAGCCTTTAAGAAAAAGTGATTCTAACAGTCCCGCTCTCTCCACCCCTGAAAAATAGAGAATTGTATTTAGAAAGGCATTTAGACCACAGTTATGCAATGTCAGACTGCCCAACGCTGGCAATGAATCATTTCCAAATACTCTCATGGTTTCCTGAGAAACTTTAGAAAGAAAATATCCAAATACTTCATTTGATTTTCACTTTATTATATATATGTTTCTGGTCAGCCAGCCTTGAAAAAAGTCAGGCCCTGGTGAATCCTTGTTGTATCTTGGTTATGCATAGGAAAAAAAAATAAAAAACATTACAATTTCAACAAATGTTTACTGGACACCTATCTTTGGGAAATCACTGTCTTTGAGAAAAGATCTCTGAACCCAGGAAGTACAGATATGCAAATACTCCTGTATTATACTTGTTTTTATAGTTACATTTTTAAACATCAAATGTATACAAAATATTCTTCTACTTTGAATAGAGGTAGTATGAGGGTAAATGATATACTATATGGATTATTTCAGGCATATTTCATGTAATCAATGGGAGGAATAATTTGATATTTTTGTACAATATTCTTATATTACAGTTGTGAAATTCCAAGTATTGTCAGCCACACAAATTTGCCTGGAACAATGCAATTCATAATGCACTTTGACATGTACTGTCTTTATTGATTTTTATAACAATTTCTGGAATACAAAGAACATGAAATAACTATTGATGAGAACACCAATGAATATAACAGAGCATTTTTTATAGGTCCTGTGATCTGATTACAACCTGCTGAGTGACAACTAAGGAGGACTCATTAGCTGGCTCTAATCCAACTGATATGTCCCTCCTAGCAGACAGCATCTTCAGGTTAACTTTGGGTGCTCTGCAGGGAGGATAAAGAGAAGCCTCAGGGAAATACTCTCCTTAGGTATATTCTTTATTTCAAATAATGCTGCTAGTTTAATCATCTCTTTAAGTCTCTCTCTCCCTTGTTACCTTCCTTTCTTTCAGAAATATTTAACTCATATGATGAACCAGCCTGAGGATACAGCACTGAACACAGCAAAGTTCCTCCTTGATAGAATGTATAAACTCATACAATAAGCCAATAAACTGATAAAAGCATAATGTAATAGGTAGTGACAAATATTGTGGAGACAAATTAATATAAAGGAGCAAGGAAGGGATAGAATTATAATGTTTTAGAGTGGTCAGGAGAGGCTCCTCTAATGAGGTGACATTTGAGCGGAAACCCAGTAGAAGCAAAAGGGAAGAAATTATGCTGTTGCTTAAAGAAGAAATTTCAGACAGATGGAGCAGGTGCATACCAAGAAGTAAAAGCACGTTTCCTGTTTTTGAGGAACAGGAGGGAGCCACTGTGGCTGAAAGGGAGTCAGAAGCAGGTCAGGGGCATGGGGACATGTGGGTGTAAAGGCACAAGTGCAAAGAGCTTGGGTCACAGAAGGCCTTGTATGGCTTTGTAAAGACTTTGGCTTTCACTCTGAATGAGATGGTGAACCACTGGAGGATTTTGCACAAAGGAGAGATGTGATCTGATTTATTCTGTTCAAGGATCTCTAGGGCTGCTGGCTGAAAACAATCCGTAGGTGGCAAGAGTGGAAGCACCCTGCCAAGTGGCTACTGCAATGCTCCAGATGGGAGATCATGGTGACTTCAACAAGGAGAATAGTGGTAGAGATGGTTAGAAAGTGTTTAGATTTTGGATATATATTAAGCTGAACCATTTGAAATGAATGTTTTTATAGGTTAAAGATGGTCATAGATTGGCAATTTCATATGGTTCCACATAATACTTGAAGGTAATGCCAAAAATATCTTGCGATGGATTGGACTTACTGTGTGAGAAACAGAAACACCTCAAGGTTAACTGCAAGGTTTTTGAACTGAGCTCAAATGAACTGCAAGGTGTTTGAACTGAGCTCAAATGGAAGAATCTCTAAGATGGAAAGGGATGGTGGAGAATGGGTTTATAAAGGATAATCAGCAAGTTATCTTTAACATATCAATTGAAAATATCAAGTGGGCAGTTAGATAAATGATTCTAGAGCTTGGAGATTTGTCTGAGTCGGGTATATAAATTTAAGAGTATACTATATAGTCATTTCAAAGCCATGAGATAGATCAACAGAGAGATAGCATGAGATTGCCTATCTCATGAGTGTACATAAAGAAGATTATCATTAGGAAGACTAATCTCTAAGATTCTGGTTCCAAATCCACCTATGCCACTTACTATTTGTGCTTAAGAAGATCCTTAAATGTTCGTGTAGCTCAGTTTCCACATCTGTAAAATGGGTTTAAGGATATTAGCCCTCACATCATATGGTCAGTGTGAGAATTAAATGAGTTAATGTGTTTAAAGTACTGCTACTGTTTGAATGTATGTGTCCTTCTAAAATTCATATAAGGAAGTTTAAACCCAATGTGAAAGTATTACGAAGTGGGCGCCTTTAAGAGGTGATTAAATCCTGAGGGCAGAATCTTCATGAATGGGATTATTAATTTTATAAAATGAAGCAGGCTAGCCCCTTTTGCCCTTATTCTCTTTTTCCTTTGCACCACGTGAGGACATGGTGTTCACCCCTTCTGTCATGAGAGGATGCAGCAAGAAGACTCTCACAAGACATCAAATTCCCCTACACGTTGATCTTGGACTTCCAGCCTGTAGAATTATTAAAATTAATTTCTCTTCTTTGCAAATTACCCGCTCTCAGGTATTTTGTTATGGCAGCAAGAATGGACTAAGGCAATTATTTAGAATAGTGCCTGATGTATAAGTGCTAGGTAGTTATTATTTTTTACGTTATATCCCTAGCATCTAAGAGATGGACAAAACTATGCCAGGTGATTCAAGACTAATGCTATGTTAAAATAAAAAACTATAAGGCACTTCACCTTTAACCATAACATATTAGCATTTTTATAAGAGATAAATCACAATTCTCGATTCATTTCCATAGTTCTTACAGTTAGAAGAATCAATAGCAATATGATGGTTTTCCATCCCAGCTTTGAGGGCTCTGAGTCTCTGTCTGTTTCTATGCCTCCATGGTGTTATTTTGCAGTAAAGCCAGAAGAGAATCTACCACATCATACTCACCAGATGCCAATTTAAACCAAAAACTTATGTGATATTGTGGAGATCAAAAAAACATCATTTATTAAGCTTCTGCTCTCTGTAGGAAACTGTGATAAATAGGTAGTATTACGAAGATAAACATGATCCCAGTGTAGTATGGTGATATTGAGAAAATACTTTTTAGTCAAACAGAACTGTAACTGAGTCCTGGCTTCATCAGTGACTCCTTGCCATGGGGAAATAAGCTTAACATGCCTGAGCCTCAGATTTCTCATCTGCAAAATAGCAATAATAATTGTAGTTCATAATGCAGTTGTCATATTACATTAAATAATGCCTGTGAAACTTTCGATATAGTGGCTAGCACATTGTAGTTACTCGGTACAAGTTTGCTTTAACAGGATAAAAAAGAAAGTGCCACAAAAGCAAAATACTGTTCAGACTTTGTTACAAGTTAAGTAATTAATGAAAAAATACGTGTGTGTGTGTGTGTGTGTGTGTGTGTGTGTGTACACACACCAGAGGAGTATAGGAGAGAAAGACATGTTTTTTCCCAGGAGTTTTCAAAGATAAAGTGGGCTCCAAATAAAGATAGAACTATGTAGTTTATTGTAACGGAGATAGCATCAGCAATGAGAAATAATTCTCAGGGTGTTTAACGGTGAAATATATATATATTTTGGCCAAAGTGAAAAATGTTTGTGGGTGAGAATATAGTGAGATATAACATTGGAACATGATTGATGAGAAACAACTTTAATGGGTATTATTAGTTCTAATAAAGATTTTGGACTTTATACCTGTATTAGGGTTTGCCAAAGAAACAAACAATAAGATGTATATATTCAGAGATTTATTATAAGGACTTGGCTTAATCAAATATGGAGACTGACAAATCCCAAGATCTGCAACGAGTCAGCAAGCTAAGTATTCAGAACTGATGATTATTCTAGTTCAAGTGTGAAGGCCTGAGAATCAGGAGACCCTATAATGTAGTTCTAGTCCGAATGTCAGCAGGATTAACACCCAGGAAAAATCAATTCATTGGATAGAGTCCAAAGGCAGGAAAAACCCAATGTCCTGGTTCAAAGGCACTCAAGCAAGGGGAATTTTCTCTTACTTAGTGAAGAGTCAGTCTATTTGTTCTATTCGGGGCTCCAACTGCCTGGATGAGGCCTATTCATATTAGGGAGGGCAATCTGCTTTAATTAGTCTATTGACTTAAATATAAAGCTCATTCAAAATCACCCTCAGAAAAACACTCAGAATGATGGTTGATAAAATATCTGGGCATGCCATGGCCTAGACAAATTGATGTATAACCTTAACCATCACAGTACCTTTGTCATTTGAAAGTCATTGAGGGCTTGCAAGCAGGGAAGCGTATCATGGACCAAAATGCATTAGGAAGGAAATTATAGAAGTGGATTTCTGTGCAGTGAGCTAGACGGAGAAAAGGCTATTGTAGAAGTCTAAAATGAGGTTATGATAAAATCAATTCACATGGAAAAAGTCAAAGATGAGAAAGAACGTGAAAATAAAATATAAGTACTGTCATTTGCATGTATCATGTATTTGTCATTCAATGAGTCTTTAGGACTCTATTCTTTGCCTTGTGAGCCAATAGATTTATAAAAGGCAGGAGGACACAAATTCTAGACAGCAGGCATGGAATCCCATACAGAATGCAGATTCCATAGTTAGTTTCAGCTGACTATCCAACAATCATTTTCTCCACTATTTCTTGTTGAAATAATTTGTGCATTTATTAAATATTTTTGAGTGACTCCATATACAAGAAATGTTTTTGTATCCAGAGTACAGATCAAGATCTACATAGAAATTAAACCCCTCTCCAGTCCCATGGCGATGATTTTAACAAGTCTAAGTTGGTTCTGGTGATTTCATTCCCTTAGTCATTTAATGGTTTAAACATGGACACAAAATACAATTTTTTCCAATGAGATCTAATTAACCTGCAATTAGGTAGCTGACTAAATACCGCAGGGAATGGTGTTATATCAGGAACTCAGTGTTCTCTGTTGCTGGCAGTTTGCCTACTCAGCCGTGGCTGTAGCCAGTGCAAATATATGTTTTAGCGTGAGTGCAAATACATGTTTTTGCATTACAAATTTTGGGCAGTACAGCAAAGTTCTTCCTCCAGAGGATCTGGTCTCCCCTTTATTCAAAGAGTCCTGGGTCCGTAAATTGACTTAAGTTTGGCAATTTATTGGCCATGGATCTGTTTTATGATACATGTTAGACTTTAGTTCAGTTGATCTAGAACTTTTCTGCTATATTGACCAAGGAACAATTTAATAGATTATTCATCTACTTCACTTGGAATACAGTGATCAACTAACCTGTGCCATAAGTCTCTAGGAGTCAGCCTCTTCTAGTTGCTGCTTTGACGCTACAGTAACCACACCTTTGGTGACCAAGTGCTCCTACTAGGCCTCTGCTACTCTGGGATAAGATTATCTCTATTACATTTATATTTCCCAATCAGAGGCAGCAGTTCTCAATTTAATCTCTGACCTACGGAAAAGAACAACCACAAAGCTCTTCAGAGATACAGGTGCTCCTCTCCCAAATTTATTTCTCAGCCGTGGTGAAAGATGTGAAATCAGGACACTCCAGGAGGAAGTGAGCAGGCCTTGCATGATCAATCCTCTCTAACTTTCCAGTCTCCCTAAGCCTTTGGATTTATTCAGTGTACATTAAGCCAACTCTGGCATTTCAGTTTCATTTCATGTAGACGACCTTGTGATATGCATTTCAGCCAGCCAATTACACAAAAAGTTAGAGATGTTTCTAATCATCCAAGTTACAGCATTATATCCAGAATATTTGCTTAGTATACCGATATCAATACATTTACCTGATTCAACTTTATGTTCCTTTCTCCACTGTCCCACACCTTCCATATTCATTCCCATAAATATCCCCTGGATATCTATCTACATAAAGTAGAAAAGCCCTTTCAGGGCCTGCTGGGACTTGAGCCTAGTTACAGGCCTAAAAAGGAAGGAGGGATATTAGGGATGGGTCTTGAGGAGACTCAGCAGTGTTTTGCAAAGCAACTGCCTAAGAGGAAACCATATACATTTCTCAGGAATGCCAGAGTTAATCTCCTGAGACAGGGATAGAATGGCAACTTCTACTGATACATGAAACTCATCCGAATTTAGGAGTTTAGTGTCTCTGGTTTTATCAGAAACTTCACATCTGTCCCTATTCCCATTTTCAGGACCCCATCCTACCCCAATCAAATATCCTTGTTTTAGCAGCAAAACCCTGAGACGCTGGTGATTCAGTTTGTGTTATAATTCAGCCACTTGCGGAATGAGGCTATGGGTTTGATTTTCAACAATCTCAGCTCTGCTGCTGTAGGATATATGGATTTCTTTCAGGGAGGAAGTAAAATCTTTCAGGTCATGTATGCAAGGGCTTGAGCTGGAAATTTGAATTCCTGAGCTTACTGTTTTCTTTCTTCACTTTGTCTAGCACAATTAGCAGTAACTTTTCAATCTCATTATACTTATTAGTTCGACAAAAGTGTTTTGTTATCAAATACTCTGTGTTTATGCATTTCTGTGCACACACATATACACTCCCACTTTCTTTCTGTTATATGTGTTACGAAATTTCAAAAAAATGTTTTCAGTTTGTTTTCTAAGGACATAAGGTCATCTCTTTGAACTCTTGTGAGTTGTGTGATAGGTAGATTTTTTTTGTTTTTTATTTTTTGAGATGAAATTTCACTGTTGTCGCCCAGGCTGGACTGCAATAGCACGATCTCGGCTCACTGCAACCTCCACCTCCCGGGTTCAAGCAATTCTCCTGTCTCAGCCTCCTGAGTAGCTGGGATTACAGGCGGCCGCCACCACACCAGTCTAATTTTTGTATTTTTAGGTAGACATGGGATTTCACCATGTTGGCGAGGCTGACATCAGGTGATCCACCCTCATCGGCCTCCCAAAGTGCTGGGATTACAGGTGTGAGCAACCGCGCCTGGCCAAGATGGTATTTTTTTTAACTTCTGCAGCCATCTTCTAACTAAGACGGGATGAGACCTTACAATTAGAAAGAACCTGAGCCCTTGATGATTTCATTGATTTACTGACTCAACCAATCATCACCCACCCTACTACTGAACTTTCTGTTACAGGAAATGACAATATCCCTATTGTTTAAGCTAGTTTGAGTTGAGTATTCTGTTACTCGCATTAGATTATTTTAACTGTTACAAATATTTTAAAGAGTTGGCCAGAAATATTTGAGTCAATACATTTTAGGGTAGGAGAAAACCTTTGGCATCATGTACTGTCATATGATATGTCATTGTAGAGTAAGTGTGTGACGGTGCCAGTGCTAAAATCCAGATAATCTCATTCCAATTTCATTGTTCTTTCTTCTGCATTAGGCAGTGCATAATTTTTCTAATATCCTATCTTTAATCTAATATAAAGGGTTTATTATCCATATTTGTTTGCCTTCAGTTCTTACCTGAAAGATTACCTGAAATCATTTGAGAAAGATTTTTTCTGATTAGTAACTAGTGTGATTGAGATATATATATATATATATATATATATATATATATATATATATAAAATCTTATTGTACCAAAGAGGTTAATTCTTTTTCTCTATATCCTGATATTACACAAAATAAAAGCTCTCCTAGTGAACTCACACTGTTTCTCAGCTTTCCATCTCACAAATGGGTTGTCCAAAACTCTCATCTGTTTCACATAGAACACATCTATCTTGTTCTTTGAAAGTTGCAAAGAATAACCCAAACTGAACTGAAATGAGTTATTTGTCACAGCTTTCAAACCTGTCAAATGAGGAGGATGAAAGATGATTGGCAAATAGTGTGGCTTGTCAACTCCTCAATCATGTGCAATAAAATCTAAAATGATAGATGTTGTGATGGCCAACATTTTTATATACTGTATTTCACTTATGAAAAACACTGGAAAGTTTACAAGGTCATAAACATTCAGCATAGTTATGCTACTTTTCTTAGAAATTTTAAGAACTTTGTCTCTGTCTGTTCTATTAGTTTTAGGATCCCCCCCCCCCACACACACACACACAAAAAGGAGTTTAAAAATATTAGACACGACTTCAGTGTTAGAGATCACTGGGTCTAGACCCAGACTTTGAAAATGGAAGAAACTGAGATGTGACAAGGAGTGATATGGTTACCTGACAAGAAATGCCAGCAGTCACCGGAAGCTGGAAGAGTCAAGCAACATCCTCTATCCAAGAGTCTCTGGAGGGAGAATGGCTCTGACAACAACTAGATGACAGTCTAATGATAATGATTTCAGGTTTCTGACGTCTAAGTCTATGAGAGGATAATTTTCTGTTTTATTAAGCAACCAAATATATGGTAACTGTTACAGTAGTCTAAGAAACCGAATACACTATTTTATCCAGCTGTATAATGTTTTCCAGGTGTTCTGGTGTAGGCACAGAGATGATAGATAGTTGAGTTCTTTTTGAAATGATGATGAAGAGAGCAAAGGGAATGGAATGCTGTGTGTCTTCAAATAAATGACTACAATCGTGAAATGTGGAATCTAAGCTGGCCAAGAGGGAAAATGAAGATAAAATGGGGCTGATGGATAATGAAAATATAAAAATATCAAACTTTAGAAGCCATGACTTGCTTGAAGAAACATTATGAATGCACAGTACCTGTTAAAAGACATTACATGTTGAATGAAATTAAATAACAAGGTCAGGGTTCGTTTTGTATAGACAACCTCAAAAATTTAGTGGTGAATAATAATCTGGAGACATTTAAAAATTGGAGGTGTTGTACACTGGAGACATAATGAAGGAAAGCACTTTCCAGATGTATATCAGGAACTTCACCCTCTACAGTAAAAACTGAACTATTAAATTACCAGCACATATATTTACAAAATACTGGGTTCAATTACTCATTGAGAACCAGAAGAATGAAACACCTCAACAAATATTTTGATTCTGTCAATACTCCTTTTCCTTTACATAAGGAAAGTCCTTTAAA
This sequence comes from Macaca thibetana thibetana, assembly GCF_024542745.1. Classification (NCBI taxonomy): domain Eukaryota; kingdom Metazoa; phylum Chordata; class Mammalia; order Primates; family Cercopithecidae; genus Macaca; species Macaca thibetana. The sequence continues at coordinate 7,297,264 of NC_065579.1, read as the reverse complement.
TTTTAATGTTCTCTATTTTAAGTATGAATTAGTATATGCCTCTGGGATTCACTTCATATAAAGTTTCTAGATAATATTTTCATAAAGATGTTAGAGATCATCAAATTACTTTTGGTTATAAGCACATTCTATGATACTTGAGTCTTTTTTTGTGTAAAGTACTGGACATGGGCTTTAATTCTATGCCAGATAGATTCATTTGATTCAATTTGATACAAAATCTGCATGCAGTATTTAATGAGCATCTATTCTGCCTAAGGCTCATCCTGGACCTATACAGCAGTTCCCCCTTATCTGCAGGGGATACAGTCCAAGACTCCCAATGGATGTGTAAAACCATGAATAGTGCCAAATCCCACATACACTGTGTTTTTTCTTATACATATGCACCTATAACATTTAATTTAATTAATATGAAGCTAATCTGGCACATGTTGCCACCAGTGATGTTTTCTGTTTGTGTCTCATCCCCAAATTGAATGTATTTCACATTGGATCTATGCACTTATCACACACTGTGGCCATAACTTTTGCAGTTTAAGGCGCAGCAGCAAAACTACCATGAATTTCTTTTTTCTTCTTCACAATTTCACAAATAGAAGATTAACTTTTAGATAGATGTTAGCCACCTCAGCATACAACATTTTTTTCTTTCCTTATTAAGTCAAAACCTTTTACCTTTTCACCTAAAGAAGGCACTTTACTGCTTCCGCTTGGCATCTCTGACTTGCCAGTAAAACTACTCGTGTGCTTTGGGGCCACTATTACATAAAATAAGCGTTCCTTGAGCAAAAGTATTATAATAGTGTGACAGTTCATCTAATAACTGAGGGGCCGCTAATTGACTAAAAAATGGTTCGTGTTTAGTGTGGATATGCTGGACAAAGGAATGATTCACTCCCTGGGTGGGACAAAGCAGGATAGCAAATTTCATCCTGCTACTCAGAATGGCATGGAATTTAAAACTTAGGAGTTGCTTATTTCTGAAATTTTCTATTTAATATTTTCTCCGCAGTTGACTATGGGTAACTGACACTGAAGGAAGCAAAACCATGAATAAGGGGCAACCACTCTATCTTGAGTAGAGTTGATCCCCTGTCCATAATCATCTTCCACTTAAGTGAAGGTGAAGCTTAAAGGAATATGATGTAAACTGGACAACCGATATCATAAATGTGTTTTTTTTTTTTTTTTTTTTTGAGACGGAGTCTCACGCTGTTGCCCAGGCTGGAGTGCAGTGGCGCGATCTCGGCTCACTGCAAGCTCCGCCTCCCGGGTTCCCGCCATTCTCCTGCCTCAGCCTCCTGAGTAGCTGGGACTACAGGCGCCCACAACCGCGCCCGGCTAATTTTTTGTATTTTTTAGTAGAGACGGGGTTTCACTGTGGTCTCGATCTCCTGACCTTGTGATCCGCCCGCCTCGGCCTCCCAAAGTGCTGGGATTACAGGCTTGAGCCACCGCGCCCGGCCATAAATGTGTTTTTCATTTGGGTCAGCTATCTTTACTCTCTCTGTTGCTTCACAGATCAGAAAAAATATTACTCTCTGGCCTATCTGGTGGTTAATATCCTTCAGAGTAACGAAGAGTAGTCCTCTCCAAATGTGTCAAGAAGTTCTCATTTCAAAAGAAAGAGGTGGGTGGCTTCGGCTGGGTTTTGGAGTCAGAGTGCTACGCCAGATCCATATCTGAATCCTTTGTCTTATTCTCTAAATGTTTTATGTCATTCAGAGATACATACATACAATCATACTGTCATTGTATCATTCAAAGTTCATATCTATAAAGAGCCAACTCTTGCCACTTTGTCATTGAATAGAGTGCCTTGAAATCTAAAATTTCTCCCTGCAAAGAGTGATGGGCTGATGGATATTTAACAATTTATTCTGTGATGCTGACCTGAGCCCCTGCTAGTAATAGTAGCCAATTTCCGTGGCTTGAATACAATCACTGTTTCAATTTGTCAAGCCAGAGTCACTGAGTGCAAAGTTGTAAAGAGATGTGCAGTAGTTCACTGTTGCATAGTATGAATTATTTCTAACATAGAGATACAAAAGAGGTAAATAATTTCAAAAGCATTGATAGGAATAAAATGTATTAAAATAACTAAGACATATTTTGAGTACTCATTATCTCTGTTTCTAAATGTAATTTATTTGATTGTAAATTTATGTAATTTTATTTTTAATGTATATATTTTTTAATACAGGGTCTCACTTTGTTGCCCAGGCTAGAGTGTAATGGCACAATATAGCTCACTGCCACCTTGAATTTCTAGGCTCAAGTGATCCTTCCACCTTGATGTGTCCAGTAGCTGGGGCTACAGGCACTGGCTACTACATCTGGCTAGTTTTTTTAAAATAATTTTTATGTGGAGCTAGGGTCTCACCATCTTGCCCAGGTTAGTCTCAAACTCCTGGGCTAAAGCTATCCTTCTGTCTCAGCCTCCCAAAGTGCTGGGATTACATGCCACCGTGCCCAGCCAATACTGTATTTAAAAACTGATCTGCAACATTCTTGAAATGTTATCAGCTCTCATGATATCGTATGAACTGACACCAGTCTACTGACTACAACCTCATCAAAATGGTTCTCCTGGTATATACCTCCTCTTTTGTATCATGACTCCCTCTGTCTTAGTTTTTTGCCATGTTTTGTGTGGGAGCTGACTTGCTTTGAAAAGGCACGAGGAGAATGAACTTTCTGAGGCTTATCATGCTGTCTACTCTGGTAGGAAGAATTCCAAGATAACCTTCAAATAAGTGAAACTCTTAAATAATCCTCTCTGCTTATTGTGGATGGAAACTAACTTACTTCTAGCAAAGGTGGTGCAAGAGTCAATCTTGTGACTGTCAGATGCCATCTTTGAAGACTGGAGAGATCCTCCTGCTGGCATTGAAGAAGTAAGCTGTCATGCTGTAAGAGGGCCTGTGAGAGGGTCACATGGCAAGAAACTGAATTCTACCAATAACTATGTCAGTTTAGGAAATGACCCAGAGCTCCAGAGAGAAATACAGGCACAACTGGTTTTGCTGTGCTTTGCTTTATTGTGTTTAAGATGTATTGCTCTTTTTTAATTGGAAGTCTGTGGCAACCCTGTGTCCAGTATGTTTATCAATGCCAGGTTTTCAGCAATATATGTCCACTTTGGGTCTCTGTGTTACATTTAGTGATTCTCCCAATATTCAAACTTCTCCACTGTTACATCTGTTATAGTGATCTGTAATCACTGATTTTTGGTGTTACTACAGTAATTATTTTGGGGTGCCATGAACCATGCTCACATAAGACAGTTAACTTAATTAATACATGTGTGTGTTTGTTGTTTAATTTTTTTTAATTTTTATTTTTAGTGGGTAAATGGTAGATATATGTATATTTATGGGGTACATGAGGTATTTGGATAGAGCCATGTAATGTGAAATAATCACATCATGGAGAATGAAGTATCCATCTCCTCAACCAATTATCCTTTGTGTTAGAGACAATCCAAATGCACTCTTGTAGTTATTTAAAAATGTACAATTACATTACTATTGACTATAATCACCCTGTTGTGCTATCAAATAGCAGGACCTATTCCTTCTAACTATCTACTAAACCTCCCACATCTACCCCACCACCCTCCACCCCTTCCCAGCCTCTGGTAACCATCCTTCCACTCTCTATGTTCTTGAATTCAATTGCCTTGATTTTTAGATCCCACAAACAAGTGAGAATATGCAACATTCATCCTTTTGTGCCCGCCTTATTTCATTTAGCACAATGATCTCTAGTTCTACCCATGTTGTTGCAAGAGACAGGACCTCATTCTTTTTAGTGTCTGAATGGTACTCCATTGTGTATATATACCATATTTGGCTTATCCATTCATGTGTTGATGGACACGTAGGTTACCTCAAATCTTAGCTATTGTAAACGGTGTACAAACATGAGAGTGCAGATATCTCTTCAATGCACCTCTATCCTTTCTTTTGGTTATATACCCAGCAGAAAGATCACTGGATTATATTGGTAGCCATATTGTTAGTACTGTTCCCAATAGTGGTGGTACTAATTTACATTCCCAACATCAGTGTACAAGCGTTCCCTTTTCTCCACATTCTCGCCTGACCTTTGCCTGATATTTGGATATAAGCCATTTTAACCAGGGCGAGATGCTATCCCTAGTTTTGTTTTGCATTTTTTTTTTTTTTTTTTTTTTTTTTTTTTTTTTTTTTTTTTGAGACGGAGTCTTGCTCTGTTGCCCAGGCTGGAGTGCAGTGGCCGGATCTCAGCTCACTGCAAGCTCCGCCTCCCGGGTTCAGGCCATTCTCCTGCCTCAGCCTCCCGAGTAGCTGGGACTACAGGGCGCCCGCCGCCTCACCCGGCTAGTTTTTTGTATTTTTTTAGTAGAGACGGGGTTTCACCGTTTTAGCCAGGATGGTCTCGATCTCCTGACCTCGTGATCCGCCCGTCTCGGCCTCCCAAAGTGCTGGGATTACAGGCTTGAGCCACCGCGCCCGGCCTGCATTTTTCTGATGATCAGTGATGTTGAACACCTTTTTCATATGACTGTTTGTCACTTGTGTGTCTTTTTTGAGAAATACCTATTCAAATACTTTGCCCATTTTTTGATCAGATTATTAAATTTTTCCCTATAGTGTTGTTTGAGCTCCTTTCTGATTATTAATATTCTGATTATTCTGAATAATATTCTGATTATTAATCACTTGTCAGATGGGTAATTTTCAAATATTTTCTCCCATTCTGTGGGTTGTATCTTTTTTTGTTGATTGTTTCATTTGCTGTGCAGAAGCTTTTTAACTTTGTGTGGTAGGATATTGTTCAAGAAATTTTTGCCCAGACCAAGGTTCTGGAGATTTTCTCCAACAACTTCTTGTAGTAGTTTTGTACTTTGAGGTCTTAGACTTAAGTATTCAATCCATTTTGATTTCATTTTTGTATATGGTGAGAGACAGGCCTAGTTTCATTCTTCTGCACATGGATATCCAGTTTTTTCAGCCCCATTTATTGGAGAGATTGTCTTTTCCCCTGTGTGTGTTCATGGTGACTTTGTCAAAAATGAGTTTACTGTAGGTGTGTGCATTTGTTCCACTGGTCTATGTCTATTTTTATACTAGACCAATGCTGTTTTGGTTACTCTAGCTCTGTAGTATAATTTAAAGTCAGGTAATGTGATTTCTCCATTTTTTTTTTCTTTTTGCTCAGGATAACTTAGCTATTCTGGTCTTTTGTGGTTCCACATAAATTTTAGGATTGTTTTTTCTATTTATGTGAAGAATGTCATTGGTATTTTGATAGGAATGGTACTGTATCTATAGATTGCCTTGGGTAGCATGGAGATTTTATCAACATTAATTCTTCCATATAATGAATATGGAATATATTTGTGTTATTTATGTCCTCTTCAATTTCTTTCATCAGTGATTTATAGTTTTCATTGTAGTAATCTTTCACTTCTTTGGTTAAATTAATTCCTAAGTATTTTATTTTATTTGTGGCTAATATAAATGGGATTATGTTTTCTATCAGATTGTTCACTATTGGGGTATAGAAATGCTAGCGATTTTTGTATATTGACCTTGTATCCTGCAATGCTACTGAATTTGATAGTTCTAATAATTTTTTTGTTGAGTCTACAGGTTTTTCCAAATATAAGATCACATCATCTGCAAACAAGAATAATTTGACTCCTTCCTTTCCAATTTCGATGCCCTTTATATATTTCCTTTGTCTGACTGCTCTAGCTAGAACTTTCAGTACTATGTTGACTAACAGTGGTGAAAGTGGGCAGCCTTGTCGTGTTTCAAATCTTAGAGGAAGGGCTTTCAGTTTTTCCTCATTCAGTATGATACTAGCTGTGGGTCTCCTATCTATCACTTTTATTATGTTAAGGAGCATTCCTTCTATATACAGTTTTAAAAATATTTTTGCCAATAAGAGATGTGGAATTTTATCAAGTGCTTTTTCAGCTTCAATTGAAGTGATCATATGATGTTTATCCTTCATTCGGTTGATATAATGTATCATATTGATTGATTTGTGTATGTTGAACCACCCTTCCATCCCAGGGATAAATCCCACCTTGTCATGATGAATGGTCTTTCTAACGTATTGTTGAATTGAGTTTGCTAGTATTTCATTCAGGATGTTTACATCAATTTTCAACAGAAATATTGGCGCTGTAGTTTTGTTTTTGTGGTGTTTTTGTCTGATGTTGGTATCAGGGAAATACTGACTTGTAGGATGACTGTGAAAGTATTCTCTCCTCTATTTTTTGAAATAGTTTGAGTTGGGTTGGTATTAGCTCTTTTTTAAATGTTTGGTAGAATTCAGCAGGGAAGCCATCAGGTCCTGGACTTTTCTTTACTGGGAGACTTCTTATTACAGCTTCAATCTCCTTACTTGTTATTGGTTTCTTCAGGTTTTGGATTTCTTCCTGACTTAATCTTAGTAGGTTTTATGTGTCTAGGAATTTGTACATTTCCTCTAGATTTTCCAATTTATTGGCATAGAGTTGCTTATAGTAGTCACTAACAATCCTTTGAATTTCTGCAGTATCAATTGTAATGTCTCTTTTTTCTTATTTCTGATTTTATTTACTTGCATCTTCTCTTTTTTTTCTTAATTAGTCTGGCTAAAGGGTCAATTTTGTTTAACTTTTCAAAAACCAACCTTTTGTTTCCCTGATCTTTTGTATTGTTTTCTTCCTTTCAACTTTATTTGTTTCTGCTGTGACCTTTATTACTTCTTTTCCTCTACTGACTTGGGGTCTGAGCTGCTCTTGTATTTCTGCTTCTTTAAGATGCATCATTAGATTGTCTATTGGAAACTTTTCCTCAATTTTTATGTAGGCACTTACAGCTTAATCATTTCTGCTGTTACAGGACTCTGATGCTTTTTTCAGTACGCCAATTCCATCTTTCAGCTTCAGAATTTCTGCTTCATTCTTTTTAGTTGTTTCAATCTCTTTGTTAATTTACCTGATATAATTCTGAATTTCTTCTGTGTTATCTTGAACTCCTTTGAGTTTTCTCAGCACAGTTATCGTGAAATCTCTGTTTCAAAAGGCACACATCTCTGTTTCTCCAGGATTGGTTCCTAGTGGCTTGTTTAGTTCAATTGGTGAGGCCATCTTTTCCTGGATGGCGTTGATGCTAGATGTTTGTTACCGCCTGAGCATTGAAGACTTGGTTATTTTTTGTAAACTTCACTGTCTGGGCTTGTTTGTAGTCATCCTTCTTGGGAAGGCTTTCCAGATATTTGAAAGGGCTTGGTGCTGTGACCTAAGCTGTGTCTTTTCAGCTCTAATAGGAGAGCACTGAGTTTAATGCCTCACAATTGCTGTGTTCTCCCTCTCCGGCACCCAGCGATACTTTCCTCACCAAGCCTCTGCTGCTGGGGGGTGTGGGAGGGGTGGTGTCAGCAATTCAAGACTTTTTAAAACATTTCTTCAGTGACTCTTTCAGTAATATAAAGATAAAACCAGGTACTATGAGTGCTAACCTAATTTTTGATTCTTACAAAGGTGTTTTTCTATGTTGATAGTTGTTAAATTGGTGTCCTTGTAAGGGGAGCCTTTCATTCTGCCATCATGCTCCATCTCTCTCCCTAAATGGGTGTGTTCTGACTACACCACCAAGCAACCATTCTCCTGTCTCTCTCCCTCCCTCTCTATAGTAGTCCTCCCTATTCTCTGAGAGACAATGATATTGAAATTAGGCCAATTACAGTAATAAACTTACAGTGGCCTCTCAGTGTTCATGTGAAATAAAGAGTAACACACCTTTTACTTTAAATCAAAAGCTAGAAGTGATTTAGCTCAGCGAGGGATGCATGTCAAAAGCTGAGATAGGTTGAAACCTGGGCTTTTTGCACCAAACAGCCAACTTGTGAAAGCAAAAGAAAAGTTCTTGAAGGAAAACTACTACTCCAGGAAACATAATGATAAGAAGTAAAAGGTAAAAAATGTAATTGCTGATATGGAGAGTTTTAGTGTCTGGATGGAAGATCAAACAACAACATTCCCTTAAGCCAAAACCTAATTCAGAGTAAAGCTCTTCAATTCCAAGGTTGCGAGACGTGAGAACGCTACAAAAGAAAGGTTTCAAGCTGGCAAAGATTGGTTCATGAGGTTTAAGAAAAAAACATTCCCATAACATAAGAGTGGAAGGTAAAGCAACAACTACTGGTGTAGAAGCTACAGTAAGTTATTCAGAAAATCTCTCTAAGATAACTAATGAAGGTGACTACACTAAACAGTGGGATTTCAATCTGGATGAAACAGCCTTCTGTTGGAAGAAGATGCCATCTTGAACTTTCATAGCTAGAGTGGAAAAATCAATACCTGGCTTCAAAGCTTCAAAGGACAGGCTATCTTGTTAGAGGTGAACGCAGGTGGTGACTTTAAATTGAAGCCAATGCTCATTTACCATTCTGAAAATCCTAGGGCCCTTAGGAAATATGCTCAGTCAAGCCCCATCATGTGGTGAACCTCCACCCTAACAAAGTAGGATGGGGTGGGGGGCTAAATTAATTGGAGTGGGGTGAGGAGAGAGCCAGAAAACATAGATCTGGGGGCAGCAGTGCTGGGTGGAGAGAGCCAGAAAACAGATCTGGAGGCCGCAGGGCTGGGTGGAATTGTCGAGGCTGTGGCATGTTGGGTTTCTCTCTCTTTCTTTTCTCCTTTGATTATGTAAGAGCTGTTTCATTTTAACTTATTATGGTGATTATACAGGCAAGAAGACAAAAAGAAGAGAAAATGTACCTCTTCTACTGGAATAATGTTTATGATTACAAGTGAGATATGGTATTTTTATCAATATGAAGGCAACCTTGGCTGATACAACCACTGTAGTGAATACTCACATCTTTACTTCACTCACTATCAATAATAAATATATTTTCTGACAAAGACTGGCAAAAAAAAAAGAAATATGCTCAGTCTACTCAGCCAGTGCTCTCTAAATGGAATGACAAAGTCCAAATGACAGTACGTCTGTCTACAGTAAACCTGGTTTACTGAACATTTTAAGCCTGCTGTTGAGACCCACCTCTCAGGAAAAAAAGATTCCTTTCAAAATATTATTTCTCGTTGACAATGCACCTGGTCACCTAAGAGCTCCAGTAGAGATGTACAAAGAGATAAATGTTATTTTCATGCCTTCTAACACAACATCCATTCTGCAGCCTATAAAGGAGTAATTTTGACTTTCAAGTCTTAGTATTTAAGAAATGTATTTCATGAGGCTATAGCTGCCGTAGATAGTTATTTCTCTGATGGATCTGGGAAAAATAAACTAAAACTCTTCAGAAAGGATTTACTATTCTAGATTCTATAAAGAACATTCATGATTCATCAGAGGAGGTCAAAATACAAACCTTAACAAGTATTTGGAAGAAATTGATTCCAACACTCATGGATGACTTTGTGAAGTTTGAAACTATAGTGAAAAAGTAACTGCACATATGATGGAAATAACAAGACAATTAGAATTAGAAGTGGAGCCTGAATATGTGACTGAATTGCTGAAATCTAATGAGAAAACGTGAATGAATGAGGAGTTGCTTCTGTTGGATGAGCAAAGAAAGTGATTTCTTGAGATGGAATCTACTCCTGGTGAATATTGTTGGAAGAAGGTGATTTCTTGAGATGCAATCTACTCCTACTATGAATATTGTTGAAATGACAACAAGTGATTTAGAATATGATATAAGTTTAGCATATAAGCAGCGGCAGAATTTGAAAGGACTGACTCCAGTTTTGAAAGAAGTTCTACCTTGGGTAAAATGCTATAAGACAGTATTGCATTCTATAAGGAAATATTTCCTGAGAGGAAGCATTCATTGATGCAGCAAACTTCATCATTGTCTTATTTTTTTAAATTGCCACAGGCACCCGGATCTTCAGCACCCACTATTCTTATCAATCAGCACCTGTCAACGTGCAGGAAGGCCCTCCGTTAGAAAAAGATTGCAACTAGCTTAAGGATCAGATAATTATTAGCATTTTCAGCAATAAAGTATTTTAAAATTGCGGTATGTTTATTTGTTAGACATAATGCCGCTGCACACTTAATAGACTGCAGTACAGTTAGACATAACTTTTACATGCAATGGGAAGCAAAAAAGTTGTGTAACTCACTTTATTATGTTATTCACTTTATTGCAGTGAATTCACAATATGTCCATGGTGTGCTTATATAATATATAGCCTAGCCAACATCTAGATAGTAGCTATTAGATGCCCTGAGCTAAGGACTCAGCTAAACTATGCCTGGTGCTATAATTTGAATATGGTTTGTCTCCACCAAAACTCATTTTGTGGCTTAGTCCCCAGCGTAACAGTGTTGAGAGGTCGTGGGACTTTTAAAAGACATTTGGGTCATAAGGGAATCACCTACATGAGAGGATGAAAGCCATATCATAGAAATGATTGAGTTCTAGTTCTTGCTGGACCCGATTAGCTATTGAGAGAGTAGATTATTATAAAAAAATTATGTTGGCCTTTTCAGCTCTCTCCTGCTACCCCTCTTGCCCTGTAATGTTGTCTGGTGTTACAACAGATACATCATAGAAGTCGTCACAGAAGTGACCAGATTCAGCCTGATTATAGTACTATTATAGTCGAAGCCACTATTCTACTTTATGTCTTGGTACATTTACTACCTCTGGATGTTTTACATATATGGTATTATACATATGGGATCATATATATGGGATTATACAATAGGGTATTCTGTGATTGAGTTTATTTAGCATAATCTTTTTAAGGTTCATCTATGTTGCAGCAAGTATATGTACTTAATTTATTTTCACTGCCAAATATTCTGTTATGGCTATCTAACATCTTATTTATCCATTCACTATTGATAAACATTTAGATTGTTTTATATTTTATCTATGATAATACAGCTATGAACATTTGTGTATAGTTTTTGTGTGAACGTATGTTTTCAATTATCTTAGGTATATATACATGGGGATGGAATTACTGGGTCATTTAGTAAATCCGTATTTAATCTTTTAAAGAACTGGAAGATTACTTTCTGAAGAGGCTAAAGCTTTTTATATTCCCCCAAGCAGTGTAAGATGATTCCAATTTCTCCACATCCTCACCTTGTTTCTATGTGTCTTTTTTATGGTGGGCATCGTAGTTGGTGTGATGTGGTTTGTCATTGTGGTTTTGATTTGCATTTTCCTGATGGATTAATGATGTTGAGCATCTTTTAATTTACATAGTAACCATTTGTGTATCTCCTTTGGAGAAATGTCTACTCAGATCCTTTACCCGATGTTAGTTGGGTTATTTCATTTTTATTATTAAATTATAAGAGTTTTTTAACTATATATTTTAGGTAAAAGTTCATTATAAACATCTATGATGTGGAAATGTTTTCTCCCTTTGGCATGTTGTCTTTTCGCTATTTGATGATCTTTTGGAGCACAAACTTTTTTATATATTGAAGATGCCCAATGTATTTTTTTGTTTTTGTTCTTTGTGCTCTCTTTTTTTTTTTTTTTTTTTTTTTTTTTTTGAGACGGAGTCTTGCTCTGTGCCCCAGGCTGGAGTGCAGTGGCGCGATCTCGGCTCACTGCAAGCTCCGCCTCCCGGGTTTACGCCATTCTCCTGCCTCAGCCTCCCAAGTAGCTGGGACTACAGGCGCCGCCACCTCACCCGGCTAATTTTTTGTATTTTTTAGTAGAGACAGGGTTTCACCGTGTTAGCCAGGATGGTCTCGATCTCCTGACCTCGTGATCCGCCCGTCTCGGCCTCCCAAAGTGCTGGGATTACAGGCTTGAGCCACCGCGCCCGGCCCTTTGTGCTCTCTTTATCATGTATAATAAAACATTGCATAATTCAAGGTCAAACATATTTATGCCTACATTTTCTTCTAAGGATTTTATAGTATTACCTTTGAAATTTAGATCTTTGGTTCATTTGGGGTTAACTTTTTAGTATAAGGCAGGGGTCTAAATTAATTGTTTTGCATGCAGCTATTCAATTGTTACAGCATCATTTGTTAAAAAGACTATTCTTTCCTCATTGAATTGTCTTACTATTCTTGTCAAAAGTTAGTTGACAATAGCAAAGACATGAAATCAACTCAAATACCCATCAATGATAGACTGGATAAAGAAAATGTGGCACATAAACATTATGGAATACTATGCAGCCACAAAAAGGAATGAGATCATGTCCTTTGCAGGAACATGGATGGAGCTGGAAGCCATTATCCTCAGCAAACTAACACAAGAACAGAAAACCAAACACCACATGTTCTCACTCATAAGTGTGAGGTGAACAATAAGGACACATGGACACAGGGAGGGGAACAACACACACTGGGGTCTGTTGAGGGTCAGGGTGAGGGAGAGCATCAGGATACATAGCTAATGCATGCAGGGCTTAATCCCTAGGGAATGGGTTGAAAGGTAAAGCAAACCACCATGGCACACATTTACCTAAGTAACAAACCTGCCCATCCTACATATATATCCCAGACCTTAAAATAAAATAAATTTTTTTTTAAAAGTCAGTTGACTATAAACATAAGGTTTTGTTTCTGAGTAATCAATTCTACTGCATTGATCTATATGTCTATCCTTATTCCAGTACCACACTATCATGTCACATCGCTAAAATCAGACATATAGATCAGTGGAGTACAATTGGGATTCCAGAAACAAACTCTTACATTATGGTCAGTTGACTTTTAAAAAAGTGTGCTAAGATAATACAATGGGAGAGGCTTTGGGTCTATGCTTTTCTTGTGGGCTGTTTAATGTTACTAATTTAACAGCTTTATTTATTATAGACCTGTTCAGAATTGTGTTCTTTTTGAGTCATTTTAACAATTTGTGTCTTTTTAGAAATTTCTCCATCTCATGTAATTTGTTGGCATCCACTTTTTTTATACCACTTCATTTTGTGTTACCATTGTTATACATAATGCATCTACATTTGTAACAAGCTCAATAACACATTGCTATAATTGCTCGTTTATATAGTTTTATGTTTCTTAGAGAAGCTGATGAGAAGTTTGCTTTCATTATTATTCCTTTGAATTTCATTTGCCACTGGTGTCATTTTCTTGTTCTAATACTACTTTGCCCCCAAATACCTCCTTTGTGTTGTTTTTGCCAAATGTATTATATTGTATATGTTATAAGTTCAGCGTTGCATTATATGCTTCTCATTTTATACAGTTGTTTTTTGAAATCAGTTAAGAAATAAAGGAGAAGAGATATGCTATTTAAATATTTATGCTATTTTTTGCCAATACATGATAAGCTATACTATTACTCTATTTTTTCATGTGACTTTGAATTAATGTGTGGAGCTGTCTACTTTCAGCCTGAAGAACTTCTTTTAGTATTTCTAGTTGGTTCTTTAATCAAAGAATTCTGTCATTTTTGTTTTTCTGGGAATGTCTTTATTCACCTCTATTTTTGAAATATGGTTTTTCTAGATATAAGATTCTTGGCAGATGTTTTTCTTTCAGTACTTTTAATATGTTACCTCACTGCTTTCCAGCTTCCACTGTCTCTAATGAAAAGTCAGCTAATTCTTCTATTAGGGTTTCCTTGTACATGATGAGTCATTTTTCTCTTGCCGCCTTAAAAATTACCTCTTAGTCTGTGGCATTTAGAACTTTTATTATGATGTGTGTGTAAGTGCATTTATCCTACTTGGTGTTTGCTGACTTTCTTTACTGTGCAGATTAACGTTTTTCATCAGATTTGGAAACCTTTCAGCTAATACCTTTTCTAATATAATTTTCTGTTGCCTCCTTCCTCTGCTCTCCTTCTCATACACTCTGTGCTTAGGTGAGTGTGACTATGGTGCTCTACATTTCTCTGAATCTGTTTGTTTTTATCATTTATTCTCACTGTTCTTCAGGTAACATAATCCACATCGATCCACTTAATACTTCACTGATTTTTTTCTTCTTCCAGTTCAAATCTACTCTAGTATTTCACTTTTGTTATTAAACTTTTCAATTTTGAAATTTCCAATAGATTATGTTTTATAATTTCTGTCTCTTTATTAGATTCACTATTTGATGAGATATTGTCATCTTAGCTTTCCTTACTTTTAAAAATTATTTCCTTGAGTTAATTCAATATATTTTAATGCCTACTTTGAAGTCTTCAGTCTTTGTAAAAGTCTACATCTAGGTCCTCTCATGGGCAATTTACCTTGCCTCCTTTTTTTCTACTGTGTGTGAGTCATCCAGCTCTGTTTATTTATATGTCTCATAATTCTTTGTGGAAAGTGTGATATTTTAAGTACTATACTGTTCTAATTCAGGATGTTGATTCTCCTCACTCTCTTCTGGGGTTGCTTTGCTGTTGTTTGTTAATTGTTTGGTGAACTGGCTGGATTATTTTAGGAAAGTCTGTTTCTCCATCAGTGTATACCTTCTGTTATGGCCCCTCCCGGGGTACAGGCTTGGGCATATGCACAGTCACCCAGAGATGACAGCAGTTTTTGTTTGTTTGTCTGTTTTGAGAGAAGTCTCGCTCGAGATGACAGTAGTTTTAGCAGGATTCCCTTCGACTTTCTCTAATCTTTTTGTTAAACTGTCTTCTTTGATATTACAGTCATCTGTTAGGCTTCTCTAATTGCTGGCTGATTGCTCTTGTTTTCAATAGAGCATGAGGCCTAAAAAGGATGCAATTAATCCTGGTCCAATTAAATCTATGCAGAGGTAGTTTTTGAGACCAATCTTTGGTGTTTGTCCTGACCCCACAAGGGTTCTTCTTAGCTGTCTCTTTCCACGGTTCTCTTTTGTAAGCCAGCTGGCCTGTCCTTTGTCTTTTTACCTGCTGTACAGCTTTTTACCTGCTGTTCATTTAAAAAAAAATGTTGGACCAGGAGCGGTGGCTCACACCTGTAATCCCAGCACTTTGGGAGGCCGAGGCGGGCAGATCACCTGAGGTCGAGTTCCAGACCAGCCTGGCCAGCATGGTGAAACTCTTGTCTCTACTAAAAATATAAAAATTAGCAGGGTGTTGTGATGGGAGCCTGTAATCCCAGCTACTTGGGAGGCTGAGGCAGGAGAATCGCTTGAACTTGGGAGGTGGAGGTTGCAGTGAGCCTTGATCATGCCACTGCACTTCAGTCTGGGCAACAGAGACTCAGTCTCAAAAAATAAAATAAAATAAAATAAAATAAAATAAAATAAAATAAAATAAAGAAAAAACAAGTTGCAGGTCTCAGCTGCAGATGACCCGTTCATACTCTTTTGTAAAACATTTAAAGAAGAAGATGAGTTTATTTAAATCATGCCAACTTTCACAAACACAGGAACACATATTCACAAAAACTTTCTCATCAGCCTCAAATTCTCCTGAAAATGAAATGTGTTGAGCTGGCAGGCCCCTGAAAATGTTAGTGGGGTTTCCCTGACAAGATGGATATTCTCACATAACACTGGCGAAGCATTGAGAAAATGGCATTTTTACATGGTTGGGTAAAAAAAAAAATGGATTTTGAACCATCATTACTAGATGGATGTAGCAAGATTTTGGCATGTTTATCTTAGTGTTTGGAATGAAGAGAAGTTTGCATTAAAATTGTGAGAGTTTGGGAAATGAAAAAATTAAAAGAAGATTTTTGTAAAAGTATGACAAGGGGCTTAGAACAGGCTTTTGAGAAAATCTTCAAAGAAAATCTTCAAAATTGAGTCTCTGACAGCTATGCTCTGTTCTCTGTCCTAAGGCTGTCTTTATGTTTCTTTTCGTTAGTGTGACAAGGATATTTTACAGGAGAAAAGTAGTCCCACCATCTATCCCAGTTCAAGATACATCTGTCTGGGGAAGGTTCAGAAAGATGGTCTGTCTGTCACGTTACTTAACTGTGAGGGGAAAAAAAAGGCTTAAAGTCAGTTATATAAAGATGTACATAGAAAGTGGTGTTTTATAGTTGGTCACATATCATCCTGTAACCTAGGGCACAATACAGAGGATGAGGGTGGTGGTCACAGCTGGAGCCTTGAGTATTTATGAGTTTGTATATGCTTGTGTGTATATAAGAAGAAGGGTATGTGTGTATTGAAAATAGGAATAGAATTAGTGCAGAGAATCTAAAGGCATTAGAAAACAACCGGAATGTCAACTCTGAAATGGTGTGGAGTAGAGATGGTGAAATTTCACTAGTTCCCTTTCCCCTGTTATTGAATGGAAAAGCTAAACTAAATGAAGCATCCACTGTTAGTAGACTTCATTAACAATCCTCCCCCTGGCTTTATAACCAAATCTCACTTACAAAACGCTATGTTCTTCTACCTCTCTTAATCCCCACTTTTATTTACCTTCATCTGAAGTAAATGCATAAATCTAGAAAAGCAACAAGTTGTTACTGTTTCTCCTTCAGAGACATTTGCAGCCCACACGTCAGCACTTTCAGACATCGGGTAGCATCTCTATCTTGGTTCAGCTGTCCTGTGGATGCTTTTTGTCATTCCCAACGGTGCTGAGTGATCAAAAGTGTGCTGTAGTGTGGTGCCTAACAGCCACCAAGCAAATGTCTTTTGGATTAGGACAATCCCCACACAACACCAGTATAGGAAAAATCTGCATATGTGCCCCATTTCCATCTTTTATCCACAGTTCGAGTCCTGTATCCAATTTACTTTCCATGTAAGTTTATAAGTGAGAGACAAGCCAGATAAATTATCTAAATATTTTGTTTCATATTCTGGATTTAAATCACTTTCTCAGAAGAAAGATACAGTGGCTTATATGGTTTTCCCTTTAGCTCCACTTTTTAAATAACTGTTAAATGGCGCCACCATGTGGTTGAAAAATATATTTTATTTACAGAAACCTAACACTGCAACAATAAAATTAATCTAATTATTGTCATTTATTTATTCATCTAACAAATGTTAACCTAGTCTATTATGTGTCAGGCTATGTCCTCTGCACTGAGAACACTGGAAACAAAACTAATACAGTCCCTGACTCCTTGGATCTCATGATCACTGTTTATCTTTTCCATGGCTGAGTAGCAGACTGTACCTAACATTAAAATAATTATAAAAGCACATCTTTTTAGTTGTTTTTTATTAGATACTATAAAAAGGATAAAATAGGCTTTGGTTATGGCTCTGTAATTAACTGTAAAAATACTTTTCCTCTGTGGGACTCTGGTTATTATAGGCTGTCCTAGATAAATGGCTCCTAACCCTGATAATAAGATAAAACAATGACATATTATTTCTCACAGAAAAAAAAGCACATTCCAAAGTTTGTCTATAAGGTTGGGGTGGGTGTGTCATAACCTCCAGAAATATTATTTACGTTTAGTATGTGTTCACATACAGGTAAAGTATATTATATGTACCTATTGGAATAGATACTCTCTAATGTCCTTTCTAGCTATAACAATCTTTGCTTCCCATGATCAGGAATAATTGATTTTAAAAAAATCAATTCCAAAGAGAACTAGAGCTTATATTCGAGGCTCCTGTCTTCCAAACCTTCCCAACACATCAACTGAACACTGTAGTTGCTGCAGTATAGCAGTTTCACCTTATTGCTTCGTGCTACCCTTACTCAGGAAAAAAAGTGCTGCATGAGTGGGGTGATCATAAAATGTACAGTGCAAACCAGGACAGTTTTGAGAATGAAGTAGAAACTTGCAGTAGTACCTATTTATGCTACAATTTTACTGTAAAAAATAAATTAGTTAAGGTATTAAATGAGCACAGAATAGTGGTTGGCATATAATAAGCACCCTACACATTTCAGTCTTTTATCATGGACAACTGGCTATATATCTCTCTACTTGTTTTCCTCCTATTCCCTCTCTCCAACTCACCTTCCACTCTGCTTCCAAAGGAATTTTTGTAAAGTGCAAATATTCAGGTCCTTTCCCTCCTGAGAAACCTGTCAACGGATATTCCCACTGCAAATGGAACATACAAATTCTCTCCTATTGGTTTCTCACTATGTACTCCCAACACTCACCCTTTGATTCAACTATAGCTCTTGCAAGCCCAGCCTTCTCCCTTCTACCTGCATGTATTTGAATGCAGCTTTTGCTATTCTTCCTCCTAAATTTTACCCATCGAAATTCTTCTCATATTTTAAGTCCCTTTGCTCAGGCTCTTCTAGGGAATGTCAGACAGAAATTTGTCTTTCTCTATTTTAATAATTACATTAATTTTAGCTATCATTTATTAAACTCCTTTGTCAGGCACTATTCTAACTAAGCTCTTTACATACCATTATATTTTTTTGTTGGAAACACAGATCTAGACACATTTAACCATTGTTCAGTGCACAGAGTACTAAGACTTACGACGGAAGTTAGAACTGTGTTCAGTGCAAGGCAGAACACTATAGAAGTTGAGCCTGTAAGGTCTGAAATAAGACAGCCAGTTTTCTAATTCTGACTCTATAATTTACTAGTTGTATGACTTTGGGCATGTCTCTTTTTTTCAATTGAAACTGAGTAAACTTAGTTTCTTTATGTGTACACTTTGTAGTGACAGTTGACTCACGCCTGTAATCCCAGCACTTTGGGAGGCCGAGGCGAGCAAATTACCTGAGGTCAGGAGTTCGAGACCAGTCTGACTAACATGGTGAAACCCCGTCTCTACTAAAAATACAAAAATTATCCAGGCATACTGGTGGGCACCTGTAATCCCAGCTATTCCGGAGGCTGAGGCAGGAGAATTCGGTTGCATTCAGGAGGTGGAGGTTGCAGTGAGCTGAGATGGCTCCATTGCACACCAGCCTGGGTGACAAAGTGAGACTCTGTCTCTAAATAAATAAATAAATAGGATTGCTCTGGCACTTAAATTGTGAAAATCTGAAACAGAAGATTGGAATTATTTTTTGTTATGTTTCCCACAATGTATTCTCACACTCAATATAGTGCCTGCTTAGGAGAGGCACTTTTCAACTGTCATACAAATATTTCAAGTATCACCATGGGGTTATATGGAATACTCATGAAAGGATTCATGGATGTTTCCTGGGTGGGAACATGAAAATATCTAAACATAAAATCCTGTCTTCAAATGGAAAACTTGTAAATTTAGATGCAGTGAGATATGGATGCAGTTCTGCTGACTGGATTGCCCCAAGTTGTGGTTTCTTTAGATGGCTCTTTGTCTTGCTTACAGTGTGTCCAATGGAACAACTGCATCCATTTTAAAAAGTGAGAGAGAGAGAGAGACAGATACAAAACAAGACTGAATGGATTTTCAAAGGTTACTAAGTCCTTCACAAACTCATTAAGAAGATGCTGAACAAACAGAAATGCAGTTACTTGACAAATGGTTTCAAAACTGTCTCATGCAAACAGTGTACTGTGAAATGTCTCATTATTAGGCTGCAACAGGGCTAACACATGGCAGGGCAGTTGGAGGAGGGTGTGGGTAGAAATTTCTACTTTCATTTCATTATGGCCAGAGAATATATTTTGTATGATTTAAAGACTCAAGTTTATTGAAGTTTTTTTTATTATTATTATTATACTTTAAGTTCTAGGGTACATGTGCACAACGTGCAGGTTTGTTACATATGTATACACGTGCCTTACTGTGGATACACAAAACATAAAAAGCAATAAATTAAATTATACCACCAAAGAAAATGACCATCACTAAAAGGAAAACAGGAAGGAAGGAAAGAAGAAAGAGAAGACCAGAAGAGGAACAGAAAACAAATAACAAAATAGCAGGAGTAAGTCCCTGCTTATTAATAGTAATACTGAATGTAAACAAAACATTCCAATTGAAATAAATAGTGTAGCTGAATGGGTAAAAAACAAGACACAATGATCTGTTGCCTACAGAAAACACACTTCACCTATAAAGACACAGACAGACTGATAATAAAGGGATGGAAAAAGATATTCCATGCCAATGAAAACCAAAAAAAGAGCAGGAGTTGCCATACTTATATCAGACCAAATAGATTTCAAGACAAAAATTATTAGAAGAGATGAAAATTTCTTATATGATGATAAAGGGGGTCAATTCAGCTTGAGGACATAACAGTTATAAATATATATGCACCCAACACTGGATCATCCAAATACATAAAACAAATGTTATAGATAGGGACATAGATTCCAATGCAATAATAGCTGGATGCTTCAACACTCCACTTTCAATATTGGATATATCTTCCATATAGAAAAATCAACAAACATCAGTTTTAATCTGCACTATATAACAAATGGACCTAATAGATATTTATGGAACATTTCATCCAATGGCTACAGAATATAGATTCTTCTCCTCAGCACATCAATCATTCTAAAGGACAGAACCTATGTTAGGCCACAAAAACAGTCTTTAAAATCCAAAAAAAAATTAGATTATATGAAGTAGCTTCTCTGACCACAATGGAGTGAAAACAGAATTCAATAGCACAAGGAATCTTGGAAACTATACAAACACACGGAAATTAAACAATATGCTCCTGAATTATCAGTGGGTCAATCAAGAAGGAAACTGAAAATTTTCTTGAAACAAATAATAATGGAAACACCACATACCAAAAGCTATGGGATACAGCAAAAGCAATACTAAGAGTTTATGTCTTTAAGCACCTACATTGAAAAGTAGATAAACTTCATTAAACAACAAGTAATGCATCTTAAAGAACCAGAAAAGTAGTAGCAAACCAAAGACAAAATTGGCAGAAGAAAAGAAATAATAATCAGAGCAGAAATAAACAAAATTGAAATGAAAACAATATGAAAGATGAATGAAACAAAGTGTTGATGTTTTGAAATGATGAACAAAATTGACAAAACTTTAGCCAGAATTACTAATAAACAAGGGTGGAAGCCTTAAGTAAATAAAATCAGAGATGAAAAAGAAAACATTACAACTGATAGCACAGAAATTCAAATGATCATTAGTGGCTACTATAACCAACTATATGCCAATAAATTGGAAAAGTTAGAAGAAATGGATAAATTCCTAGATACATACAGCCTACCAAGATTGAACCAGGAAAAAATCCAAAATCTGAACAGACCAATAATAAGTAACAAGATTAAGGCTGTAATAAAAAATCTCCCAGCAAACGGTTACACTGCTGAATTTTATCAAACATCTGAAGAAGAACTAACTGCAATCCTATTCAAACTATTCCAAAAGAAAAACAGAGGAAGAGGCACCACTTCCAAACTCCTTGTCTGAGGCCAGCATTACCATGATACCAAAACCGGGCAAAGACACATCAAAAAGAGAAAAATACAGTTCAATATCCCTGATAAACACTGATGCAAAAAAATTCTCAGCAAAATACCAGCAAACCAAATTCAACAGCATATTAAAAAGATTACTAATGATGACCAAATGAATTTATCCCTGGGATGCAAACGTGTTTCAACATGTGCAAATCAATGAATATGATACATCATATCAACAGAATAAAGGACAAAGAGCATATGATTATTTCAATTAATGCTGAAAAACATTTGATAAAATTTAACATTTCTTCTTGGTAAAAACCTTCAAAAACTAGGTATAAAAGGAACATACATCAACATAATAAAAGCTGTATACAAATGACCCACAGCTAATATCATACTGAATGGGGAAAAACTGAAAACCTTTCCTCTTTGGTCTGGAACATAAAAATGTCCACTTTCACCATTATTCAACATAGGACTGGAAGTCCTAGCTAGAGCAATCAGACAAGAGAAAGTAATAAAGGTCATCCAAATTGAAAAGGAGGAAGTAAAATTATCCTTGTTTGCAGAAGATATAATCTTGTATTTGGGAAAACCTAAAGACTCCACCAAAAAAATCTATGAGAATAAATAATAAACAAGTTCAGTAAATTTCAGGATACAAAATCAGCATACAAAAATCTGTAGCATTTCTACATGCCAGAAATGAACAATCTGAAAAATACATCAAGAATGTAATCCTGTTTACATTAGATAGAAACAAAGATAACTAGAAATTAACTAAAGAACTAAAAGATTACTGTAATGGAAGCTATTAATGAAAGAAATTGAAGAGAACATCAAAAAATGGACAGATATTCAATGTTCATGGATTGGAAGAGTCAATATTGTTAGCATATTCATACTACCTAAAGCAATCTACAGATTCAATGCAATCCCTATCAAAATACCAAGGACATTCTTCACAGAAATAGAAAAAACAATCCCAAAAATTATATTAAAGCTCAAAAGACCCAAAATAGCCAAAGGTATTCTCAGCAGAAAGAACAAAATTGGCAGAATCACATTACCTGACTTCAGATTACACTGTAAAGCTATAGTAACAAAAAGGATGTGGTAGTGGCATTAAAAACAGACAGATAGAAATATGGAACAGAATAGAGAACACAGGAATAAATTTATACATCTACAGTTAATTCATTTTCAACAAAGTTACCAAGAATAAACAATGGAGAAAGAACAGTCTCTTCAACAAATGGTGTCAGGAAAATTGGATATCCATATACAGAAGAATGAAAGTAGACTTCTATCTCACATATTATAAAAAATCAAATTAAAATAGATTAAAAACTTAAAAGTAAGACCTCACACTACAAAACCACTAAAAGGAAACATTGGAGAAACTATCCAGGACATAGAATGGAGCAAAGATTTCTTGAGTAACAGCCCATAAACATAGGCAACCCAAGCAAAAATGCACAAATAGGATTATATCAAGTTAAAAAGCTTCTGCACAGTGAATGAAAAAATCAACAAAGTAGAGATAACCCATAGAGTGGGAGAAAATATTTGCAAACTACCTATCTGTCAAGGGATTAATAACCATAATATATAAGGAGCTCAAACAACTCTATAGGAAAAAATCTAATAATATGACTTAAAAATGCATAAAATATATGAATAGATATTTCTCAGAAGAAGACATACAAATGGCAAACAGGCATATGAAGAGGTGGTCAACATAATTCATCATCAGAGGAAGGCAAATAAAAACTAGAATGAGACAGCATCTCACCCGAGTTACAATGGCTTATATCCCAAAGACAGGCAATCACAAATGGTGGTGAGGATGTGAAGGAAATGGAAACATCATACACTGTTGTTGGTGATGTAACTTATTACAGCCACTGTGAAGGACATTTTGGAGGTTCCTCAACAAACTAAAAATAGAGCTACCATGTGATCTAGCAATCCTACTGCTGGGTATACACCTAAAAAGAATGGAAATCAGTACATCAAAGAGATATCTGGAGTCCCATATTTATGACAGCAGTATCTATAATAGCCAATATTTGGAAGCAATATAACTGTCCATTAGCAGATGAGTGCACAGAAAAAAATGTGGCGTACAAAATAATGAGATCCTGTCTTTTGTAATAACATGATAGGAGCTGGAGGTCACTATGTTAAGTGAAATAAGCCAGGCACAGAAAGTCATATTTCACATGTTCTCATTTATTTGTGAGAGTGTTTTTTTTTTTTTTTTTTTTTTTTTTTTTTTTTTAAATGGAACTCCTGGAGATAGGGAGTAGAACAATGTTTACCAGAGTCTGGGAAGGGTTGTTGGGGAAAGGAGGAGAGTTAATGGGCACAAAAATGTAGTTACAATAAATATGATCTAATATTGATAGCACAACAGGGTGACTATAGTCAACAATAATTTATTGAACATTTTAAAATAACAAAAAGAGTACACGGGCTTGTTTGTAACATAAAGAAAGGATAAATGCAGGAAGTGATGGATACCCCATTTACCCTGATGTGATTATTATGCATTGTATGCTAGTATCAAAATACCTCATATACCCCATAAATACATACACCTACTATGTACCCACAAAAATTAAATACTAAAAAATATATATATTCTGGTTGATAAAGGTTGCTAAGATTTTCCAAGATGGGAGACTTTGCTCTATCTTTAAAAAACTTTTTGACTAGGGTCGGGCACGCAGTGAGTCACGCCTGTAATCCCAGCACTTTGGGAGGCCGAGGCGGGCGGATCACGAGGTCAGGAGATCGAGATCATCCTGGTTAACACAGTGAAACCCCGTCTCTACTAAAAATACAAAAAAATAAAAAAATTAGCAGGATGTGGTGGCAGGTGCCTGTAGTCCCAGCTACTCGGGAGGCTGAGGCAGGAGAATGGCGTGAACCCGGGAGGCGGAGCTTGCAGTGAGCCGAGATCTCACCATTGCACTCCAGCCCCGGCGACAGAGTGAGACTCCGTCTCAAATAAATAAATAAATAAATAAATAAATAAATAAATAAATAGTTTGACCAGACGTTTTCTTTGTAAGAAAACTATTACTTAAACATCACACATGTATTATTCTATTGTATGTAATAACCTTTTTATTTCCTCCAATTACCTTAAAATAGTAAGTGTGCCTTTTATTGCAAATAAGAGAATACAATGAAAATAAGTTTCATGGCAAATCTGTGAGATTTTCCCTACTTGATCTCCACTTTCATGCTTTATAATTTGCACAGAATCCTAAGAACAATAACAACTAAATGCTTATTCTTGTTCCATTTTTCTTCTTTATTCCTCTAGTTGGAACTTTTAAATACACAGAATGACTTTTATAATCATGTAGAGAAGATGGTTCACTATTTATAGCAATCTCAGTTATCACAAAGGAAATACTATATTGTTTTGGCCTGCAAATGTGCAGAACAAACTTCCTCTAAAGTTAATATCATGGTCTTTGAGTGAAAAATTCATTCTTGTTTAGGGTTTATATTTTTCCACATCAGGAGGCACTCTTTCCCCTGCCAAGACAAAATGTGGCATGGAACGAATTCAAAGAAAATAACCTTTCCTAAAGCATCAATACTTTTGATAAAAAGGATGAATAAAATGTAAAAATAGATATGGATCAAAAATAAGAATATGAAAAATAGTCATGTATTTCTATTCTCCCATTTGACTTTTCAAACACTAGACTTACCCTTTTTAAAGTTTTACTAACACTTTCAAACCATGAATTCAACAACTTATTTACTTAAGATGAGGACTCATAAACATAGAAATCAAAATTTTGATCATAAACATTTAAATTTAAATATTATCATCTCTTCCATTTATTCACTTGTTAATTTTTTTATTTTATGTTTGCTATCTGCAGGCATATGCTAGGTGTTTGCAATACATTGTTGAACAAAAGCCATGTAGTACCTACCTGCTTTGAACTTCTATTTGCTCAAAGGTTTTAAATCTTCATGAAGTCACAGATCTTTGGCCTATGCATTTTAGTTCCCCTCATGTCCAGCATAGGACTATCAATTTATCTTATTTATTTATTTCTTCACTCTTTTTTCAAAGAAATTTTCTTCTTTTTTTTGAGGAGATTGTTATCTACCTTGAGGACAGGAAACTTGTGTGTTTTGTGTGTCTCTACAAAGTCAGTATTAGAATAATGTCAAGGACAATCCAGGCATATATTGGGCACTCAATAAATGCTCATTAAATAAATAGATGGATAAATGTAATTCTTATTTTAAAAATATTATCATCTGAGCACTTCATCTAAACTCTTATCTTACAGATGAGGAAATTGAAGTCAAAACAAGTAAGTCATTTGTCCAAGGCCACGTAGTTGATTAGCTGCTTTGAGGTAGAACTCATGGACCAAATTCCTAGTAATAAACACTAATAGGCTAACAACTCTTATCTTAGATTGGTTTTGCCATCTTTGATGCCTAGTCTAGAGAGAGGAACCGGTAGCACCTAATGTAAAACAAGGGTACTTCTGCAAGCCATCAAAAGATGCATAAAGCATGCTAATTTTGCATGTGGCTATTGGTCAGTCACTTATTGCTCCAAACCCCCCAGACTAAGGTATCCTTAACTGGAAAAAAATGCTTTGAAGAAACCATCATGAAGGGCCCTTTTTGTTTTGATATTCTATGGTTCTTTAACCTTGCTTATTCAAAAGTTATATTTAATAAATGCTTATTAATAGATGGATAAATGTAGTTCTTATTTTTAAAGTATTATAATCTGAGAACTTCATCTAAACTCTTACCCTACAGATGAGGAAATTGAGTCAAAACAGCAAAAGAGAGCTAGAAGGGACTTCAAAAATAATCTTTCCTAAGATTATATTTAAGAGAAGAGTATGTGAAGAGAAGATGACTTCCTTGAGGGTCGCATGGTCAGTGGAGAAATCTGATATGAATCCCGGTCTTTTATTAATCAAACCAAGATACCTTCCATCATACTACAACCACGGCAGTATTCAACTTGGTGAATTTTAGAACTTTTATTTTGTTAAACATTATTATTTTCACTAATTTGACATTCTCTTTAAGGAGAATTATTTTACCAGTTTACCTTGTTTTCAAAGTGGAAAATACGTAATTGATTTTTGGACACTGTGTTAGAAAAGGCAAAATCCCATCCAACTGCAGCCGTTCCTGAATTTGTAATCAAATCCGAGCCTTTGGAATTGAACATAGTTTCGTCTTGGAAATAAAGACTTACGTGATACAATGAGCACTGGACTTAGAGTCAGATAATTTGGGTCCTGATCACTCACTTCTGTGAGTTATGTGACTACAGGCTTCAGTTGTGTTCCCTCTCTATAAAAAAGGTTAACTCATCAACCTTACAATGTGGCATTTAAGAGTGCATCAGAGAGTGTATGGGAAAGCAGTTTGTAAACTGTAAAGTGTTTTACAAAACTTGCAAGGAATAGATTCATTATTTTTAAGTTAAATTCAGAAGTATTTGATATCAAAACGCAAAATACGATATCCCCATTCAAAATAAAAATAATTCTAAACAATCTGAAACGTGGGTTAGATTTTTTTGAGTGTATATTAGTGGAAGTTCTACAAAAAAGATTCATAGTCAAAATAAACCCAAAACAATCTTTTTGTCATCCGTTATTTTATAAATTTTAAAACGAAAGGAATAAAAACATTCTTTCAATCTAATCAGAGTCAGTGATTTTTAAAGTCCTGTACGATCTTCGTACCATATCCTTAATGTTATGAAACATTTTACTTTTGATTCATCTTTATTAAGCACTTATGGTGTACAGGCAACTGGTATATTCCATCATTAATATAATAATCCCATTATAACCTGTATCTCTAGAAAGTCTATACCTCACTCTGCTCGGAAATGGAATTATGTGTCTATATCCCTCATTAGATTTTAATGACTTTTAAAGATTGCACCCATGCATTTTTCTTAAATGAGCCTATTTAAATATTTAAGAAACTTTAGAGAAAATTTGGCCAACTGTCTTTCTTTTGCATATCCAGAAAACTGAAAAAGAAATGTAGCATCAAAAGTGGCAGACACTGCCTACAAAGATGCCATTTTACATTTCAGAACTCTGACTCGACGCACTACTTACCAAACAACAATATGCTCAGCAGAGATGAGTCCTCCACTGCCTCAAGAGGGTGATTTAAGTCTAAACCAATCAATGTAACTCCACGTCCTTTGCTGGTGATTAATTTAGGCATATGCAAAAGTCATAGTCCTGGGCAAAGATATGAAACTGGTCTTTCTCAGATATGAAACTGTTCTTTCTCTCTCTCCTTCTCTCTGTTACTATCCCTCTCCCACTCTCTGGCCTCACTGAGCTACTAAATTAACAAACAGCTTTACCTCTATATCTATTGTTACATAAGAATATAAATTCATTTGTCTCATGCCAATGGAGTTGAGTTCTTTGCCACTCACAGACAGAAGCAGCCTGACTGAAGTAGAATTTAACTGATAGAGCAGAAGTGTATCGTTTGTTGCATAATGGTAAGTGCACTATGATAGGGAAATCCTTTAACTGTTTCTGAAGAAGGTTATATGTTGAATTTGAACAATAAAGAAGAAGTCTAGAGTAGACTTTTTTCTATCCAAAATCACATCTTTTTTTCTATAACTAAGGAATCTTCCCCCTTATAAAGGGAAGCAAAAAATAATAATAATAATAATAATAATAATCCCAAATACTGATTTCCTTGTCCTTCTTTCTTAAACGGACTAAAGTATAGGCACATAAACTTGTATATTGGTTCAAGTGTGGATTTGGGAACCAGCTATGTAGAAGAGAGAAATAAATCATGCCTGCAAGGGAGGCTTTCAGGTAACAGTAAACCCAGGGTCCAGTATGGATGGCATTAATGGTAGAATCCTAGTATTATTGTGAGAATCCTTCTGTGACATGGTTTCAGGCTTGCTTTAGCTTCGTAGCCTCTAACATTAGATCTTGCATCTTCTTGAAGATATAGAATATCCTTGTTTTCATATCCTTTCTCAGATTAAATGAGTCATATTTAATTTTGTTGCTTGCAAAGAAAAGCTTTGACTAAAGCATTAAATTAATTTCTGAGAGCCTCACAGGAAATTATTCACAGAACTCAGATGCTCAGATGAGAACCTCGTTTCTGCTTTAATTTAATTGAATGTAGAGATCAAACAAAAAACAAAAAGGGAGCAATGCAAGCATTTAAAAAACTGACTATGTAAAAGAAAGGCAAATCATGCACACTAGCACCGCACCAAAGCAAGGCAGTATTGTCAGTGTGTCAGAGGAGGAGTGCGGGCAGCGGCATGCCAAGGTTCTGAGGAGAAATCACATCTCTGAGACTGTTTGAGATGGTTTTCAGACTGAATTGAAATGTTTCTTGGAACACTTTTTAAGATGTCTGATTTCACAGGTTTTAGTATGGTTAAGATAACCATTATGAGGTAATCAATTAAATCCAGGCAAAGGTAGAGTTATAGTGGCTAGGCTGAGAGATCAGAGTACTTTATAACCCCAAATTGTGAAATTTATAATTTTGCCTGTCTTTTTAGGTTATCCCATCTCCGGCTCGCACCTACAACTCCTGGAATACCAGGAGTTTAAACCTTGGAATTATTCACTAACATGAATTATTACAGCGTTTACAAGACACAGTGACTAATCGACTCAGCGCAGTTTTCCTGTCATTTAAAACTTTCTTCCCAAGATGTCCTCTGAGGTACCTGTGTTAAAACATTGTAACGCCTGGGAAACCATGCACTCTCCCATGAAAGGGAACTCAAAACCAGAACATCACAGCAAAATTTACATCTTAAAATGAACGCTGCCGTAGGCTGATAGTTTAGAATCATAAAATTTCAGAGTTGGAAAGTAACTTGGTCTTCTGGTCTGCTGGTTCTCATGACTTGCTATATATCTAAATCACTTTTGCAGCTCGAAAAAGTCTAGACCTCAACCCAGATCAATGTCGCCAGATTTAGGAAGCACTAATCCACCTAGATAGCTCCAACTACACAGCCTTCAGAATTACCAAGACACATTGTGGATAAAAAAAACAATTTATTGATCATCTTAAAATATATGGGGGAATCATTTTTAATAAGTACTTCTTCCCTATTTTGATGAGTTTATAAGAAATGATCCGAACAGAGGAAGGAGGGCAAACAGCCATAAAGCTGGAAAAACATAGAACATCCAACCGTTCTTTTGTTTTCAACAAAATAATAAGAACAGCTAACTCTAGCAGTTAAATCTTTCTCACATGCAAAATACATTTAGAATCCTGAGAAAACTAACTGTGAAAATTGAGAATAAGACATCTAAGTTACCTTCTGCTGCTCTGGAAAAAATAATGTCACATTACTGTATTGGGCAGAAATTGTTGTGAAAAACGACATAAGACTCCATGTGAACTGCAAAATTTTTCTCAGCAAAAGAAAAATCAGTCAAGATAGAAGGGAAAGAATATGGTGAAAATGCCAGCCACACCCTTGCTCTCTATATGAAGAGCCTTCCTTCTCTCTGTTACTATTATTATTATTATATTAATTTAATTTGCTGTTTCATTTGTTAAATTGTATTCAGGCATTTTATATGGCACTGATTTCCAAGCCTTCATGTTAGATATGTTTTCAACTACTAGGTTAAAACAGCACCTGATACACTCCTTAAATTTCAATGCATTTCTTTTCAGAAGGGAATTAGTGGCCAAATCCTAACCTGGTTTTTGCCCTACATATTCATTATTCAGGTTGAATTTCCGAAATATCAAATTGGGAGTAGGATGGTAAGAGATAAAATTATCCAAAGACGCCCTAAAGTTTTTAAGTTCATTTTTTATTCTAAATTCATTAACGTGAATGGATAGAATAAATGATTCCTTTTGAACATACGTATACGATAGCTACTGAGTCTTCTGGGTGAACAAAACTAAGATGCCTTTACAAGATAGAGGCTTTTCCTAAAGACACAGAAAACATTATCAAGTGGTGTTCTCAGAAATTGTCTTTGCTGTCTGACCAACTCTGCTGCATCAATTCCAGTTCAGAAGAATGACTTTTATCAGTGTTAAGTGGAATTGAAAAGCATAGATGACGTACAAATAGAATGGAACAACTATTCATTGAGTCCTGCTGTGTACCCAGAATACCCAGAGGTTCCTAGGAATTAGCTAGTAGGATACAGGCCAACATTTTTAACATGGCCTATGTAATCAGTCCCTGCCTGCCTGTCCTTTAGACATTATCTTGGACCCTATCCCCTTGTTCTCTCAACTTGAGCAACAGTGGCATATTTATCCTTCTCAAAGTCCTCTCGGCATAGGCCTCTGAACATTATTATCTGTGTAGTATGGTCTTCTCCACTACTTCATGTCACCAGTTGATTTCTAATTTTCCATAAGCTATCATCAGCTCAGGTTTTTTCTTTCCAGGAAAACTTCTCATAACCAAGTTGGATTTATCTAATAGATGCTTTTATCGTGCTTTGTCCTTTGCTTCACTTACCATGGTTGTAATTTTGCATGTGCTTTTGGTAATTCTTTCAGTAATATTTGTCTCCTTCATTAGATTCTAATCTTTGTGAGGGCAAGTCCATATCTGCTTTGCTTTCCATTTTATCTCAAAGATTAGGCACAGAATCTGACGTAAGGTGACATGAGTTAAATATTAGTTAATGCCTGGATTAACCACATTAATAACACACCATAGTATTCCTTTGAATAAATTAAGAAACCAACAATTAGAGAAAACTAGTAATTTGCCAGAATTATCAGAGCTATAAAAACTAGACAAATAATGTCCAGCCAAATTTTCAGAATCTAATTTCAGTGGCCTTTCTCTCCTGCAAAAGTCCAGTCCTTTTAAGGGATTGTATCAGTTAAACTTTTAGCATTAGTGAGTGTAAGCAAACTGTCTATTATCAATGTTTTCAGCCAGAAAAACACCAGGAACATACCTATATTGAACAAACTACTTTTAGTACTCACTGCAATGAGAAATCACGACATATCTCATGGGGAATCATGGTGTGTCTCCATGAGACAGTGATAGAAAGAACTTAATGTAGGGTTTAGACTTTGTTTTGAAAGAGAGTTTAGGAGAAGGTGAAGGGAAGTGGGAATTTCAGAAAGCAGGGTAATTCTGTGATTGTGCATCTTAACAAATTGTAAATATATATAGAGAAGACCAGAATGATGATAAAATTATACTTGGTAAAAAAATAGAGGTTATTCCTTTAGGACAAGAAAGGAGAAGTTGAGTTTTTGATAGATATTACAGTGATCTTGTTTTTGTCTGTGCTTACACAAAATGATGAAGTAAGCAGCCTTGCTTTTTCTCATCTTATCACGGCTTCAATGTACCCTTTCTCTGGTATTAGTATGTTGTAAAATTGTTTATGTTTAATAGGAGAATGATATCATTAGCTGAGAGGGCCAAGTCAGCATTTCAGTGTCAGGGGTTGTTTTTACTTTGTTGTTGTTGTTGTTGTTTTATATCTCTCCACCAGTATAATAAGACTTGGTGCAGTTAAATATGTGGAAAAGTATTTACAGATGGAAATTTGAGATTGATCAGCACATAGAATTTTCAGATGATTCCACCTCCCTCCTGAAAAAGAAAAAGAAGAATGGATATCACGCAATTATTAGATGACATACACATTTAAGGGGGAAAAAGGAGATGAGGAAAGTAGGCAGTGAATTGTCAGAGCATCATTAGAGTTGCTATTATAATATTTTCATTTGCCTTTAAACAAATTTATAGGAAAAGAATGTAATTATTTACTAAAGTACCTAAGGCAATGACTGGTAGATGCAGTAATTCACAGCTCATATCTCCCTTCAAGATAATTAACTTACTTCAACTCTTGGAAATACTGTCAGAAGAAATTTTTCAGCTTCCAGAACATTTAAAAAGTAGCCTAGGCTGAAGAGAGTTGTCTCATACAAGGTCATGTGACTTTTTCCTACAGCCTGTTTCCAACAATGAATTGATACTGGAGTATAAAGTTCTTTCTGTCCTGTCGCCCCATCTCAGGACATCTCTGAACTATTGTCTCCGTTTCAGAACTTCATGTAGTTTGGTTGAGACCTCTGTTGTAACTATATCAGAATTTCAACTTCTATCTCTGCATAATCTTGATTTCTTACTTTCCTTCCACAGGGTTGAGCACAAGAACATTCCTTAATAAATTTCCTTCACACTAATCTCTGAGTCAGAGTATGCTTCACAGTAAACTCAAGAGCAACAGTTGGACCAGAAGTGATTGGAGAGAGCAGACATAGGTATGGGATCATCATGCTGGATGACTTAACCCCCAGCAAATAACAATGACCCCATCACTGGTGGCAGGTAGAGCACAGAGAGCTCTTGGCATAAAGTAGCAGTGTGATGGTTAAGTTGTTAAATTTAGATTGTTAAAACCACCCCCAGTGGTGAACTGGGATATTAAGTCAGCAGAAGAGTGTGTATTAGAGCAAGGTTTCTCAGTTTCAGCTCTATTGGTATTTTCTGCCAGATAATTATTTGCTGTGAGGAGCTATGTTATGAATTGCAGGATGTTTAGCACACCCCTGGCCCCTACCCACTAGATATCAGTCACACCATCCCCCATACCACACCCCCATAAGCTTTGACAATGAAAATTATTTCTAGACTTTGCCAAATGTCCTTTCTACCTTTCAACTCCCTTACTCTGCTTATTTAACCTTAAACCTAAATGTGTCCTCTTCATTTCTGCTTGTCAATTTCCTGCCTTTTCTCTGGACCTTTGGTTCAATGCCAAATCCACTTAAACTCTTCTTAGACATCAAAGTTATAATACTTTTTTCTTTTTTCACATTTCACATTTTCCATTTCACATTTACCCTTCATATCTCTATGTAACCTGAATGAATCATGCTTCACCAGTACTAGTATGCATCCACTTACACTAATGTCCGTTTTATAACTGTGAGCTTCCACATGCTTTACTTGTAATTTCAGTATTCAGTAGATTCCTCCCTGGCGTTTGTTTGAGGAAACTCAATGTTGATTACATCAATCTTAATCATCTTTCACTGTGAATGCTACCAGTTAATAAATTAGGAACTGGCTTCTTCTGATGATCGTGAGTTCAGCAGTTGAACACAGATCCTTTAGTATCCATTTGTAATTCCATCAGCTCTAATTATGCAATGCCTCTCATGCTGGCTTATGGTACTTGCTTTCACAGTGCAAATACTCACCAGTTTGCTGAAGCTGAAGTTGCTCTAGTGACAGGAGGAGAATATTTTACCACTTTGTCTATCTGAATGTCTCCCAGCAAAACCCAAGCAAGTGGGCACTAATGTGTTACATCTCTCAATGGCATAGGTCTTTCCAATTAAATACCCCTGTGATTCCTCAAGAAACACACATGCTGCAGGTGTGTCTGAGTCAGGAATTATTTCTGTGTTTCCACTCCCCTAAACTCAAAACCAACACTCCTCCTTAACCTTTATTTTTTGTTGTTGTTGTTGTTGTTGAGACAGAGTCTCGCTCTGTCGCCCAGGCTGGAGTGCAGTGGCCGGATCTCAGCTCACTGCAAGCTCCGCCTCCTGGGTTCACGCCATTCTCCTGCCTCAGCCTCCCGAGTAGCTGGGACTACAGGCGCCCACCACCTCTCCCGGCTAGTTTTTTGTATTGTTTTAGTAGAGACGCCAGGATGGTCTTGATCTCCTGACCTCGTGATCCGCCCATCTCGGCCTCCCAAAGTGCTGGGATTACAGGCTTGAGCCACCGCGCCCGGCCCTTAACCATTATTTCTAGGGCTACCCCCTGTTCTGCCATTTCACTTGTATTTGTACTTTTTCAGGGATGTCCTTGTACGTCAGTGTGTCTGATTATTCTTGAAACTCAGTGGTGCTAGGTAAACCACAGAAAGTATTTAATATATAGGTTTAGTCTGAGTATTCAGATTGTCAGTATTATGTGGACTCTTTTTCTTCTCAGGAAATGCTTTTTTTTTTTTTTTTTTTCACCAAACAGATGGTGATGCAGATGGGTTTGTACAGTGAGGAGCTCCTCCTAATTCTTCTTGCCAGAAATATATGACCCTCAATTTACATTGAATAATGGATATTTATCATGGTTTAACTTTTTATGACATTCTCTTACCCACTGAAGAAGTAAAAATATTGCCTCTGTGTAAAACTTTCACAATACTAAACATGTTGACTTGTATTTTCTTGTTATAAACATTAAATTATATTGATTTAGAGTATGGGCTTATTAACATGGCTATAATAACCTATAAGACAGTTTATAGATGTAGAACTCAAAGCATCTTTAAAATAATCTTGTAGCACTTTTTTGTAGATTATAAACTACTACTGACCTCCCAGAGTTGGAGAGTTACTTGCTCAAGCCTTACTTCTTGGCAGATATGGAGTGAAATCCAAGTTTTCTGACTCTTAGCCCAGGACTCTTGTCTCTGCACTGGGTATTGCTCTTTTTCAGTGTGGCCAAGTTTAAAGTTTAAGTCCAGTTTCTAGCTTCTCCTATACTATTTACTATTAGAAAAGCTAATGGTCAAAATATTATTTTCTCATTCAAATGATAAACCTTCTATTCAGATTTGGACTAAGTGGCTAATCCTAAAATTATCAGACATGAAATGTAATGAATAATATGGAAAATATCTTTCTATATATGACTTCACACTATAATTGGTAAACAGCTGCAGACTGTATCCATCTCTCCCTTGGGTTTTCATAGCATTCTGTTGTTACAGTCCTGTAAGGTTTATTTTCCTTTTCCATACTGTGTCAGTCTTTTGAGGTCAAGGGCAATGAATATTTATTATAGGGAAATAATATGGATGCTATATAATTATTTTTGAATGCCATTAAATAAAATTAATTTACAGAGAGTAATTGGTAGATCTTGCTTCAATTTTTCTAATTTTGTTACTATGGTTCCTTTCTATGTGTTTTTCAATAGTTCTTCAGGACATCACATTTCTAAGTCAGTGACGCATAGAAACTTAGACCTGAAAAAGACTAATCGAATTGTGGCATTTTGCAATTTGGGAATTTGTTTCAATTGGGGTAGATGTATAATTAACCGTCCAAGATTTCACAATTTAGTCATGCCTTTGACTCGAGCCCAGGTATTTGTACGGCCAGGAACATTTCTTACAATAGAGAGAATGTATGGCTGCCTCATTTTATTGATATAGAAAAGGCCATATGTTTAAAGTACTTGTTGGTAACTACATAATTTATCAGCATTGGAGCCAGGCACAGGATGTTACTTTTAAAGTAACAGTAACGTTTGTTTGCCTTAGTAATTGACCTCCTCACGTGGTCTTTATGCTTGCTTGAACCTACTCAAGGTACAATGTATCCCCTGCTCTAGACCTAAAGGAGTTCAATGGTTATAAAAACAATGCTAAGAGACAACATCTGCTTTTGGAACTTCTCCTCTGACTAAAGGGATACCAGGCTCCTTTTTTTTTTTTCCCTGTGGCCCGGTCTGGGCTGGCGCAACCCCTGCCTCTCCTGTTCAACTGGTTCTCCTTCTCCTACCTCAGCCTTCCAAGTCACTGGGATTACAGGTGCGCATCACCAAGCCAGGCTAATTTTTGTATTTTCAGTAGAGACAGGGTTTTGCCATGCTGGTCTCAAACTCCTGACCTCAGGTGGTCCGCCCGCCTCGGCCTCCCAAAGTGCTGGGATTACAGGCGTGAGCCACTGCGCCCGGCCAGGCTCTTCCTGAAAAATGCCCCTTTCCATAGTTAAGTAGCCTATTTAGTGGGTATAAAAAAGCAAAAAGCATGCTTATGTCCTCTCTGACTCTTTTTGCACACGTTTGCCATTCTTCACCAAGGCACTTTGCAAATGAAGTCATTTGTCTAGTTTGATTAGCTTCGTTTGATGGATAGCTAGCCCCCAAGCGGGGAAGGGATGCATTTGATTCTTCTGTGATGAATTTGTCTGACTCTGAACCTAAGTCTGATTATTACTCTTATCATCTCCCTCTTTCTTCTCCCCCCGCTACCACTGACACTATTTACAAGTAGTAAAATTATTTCAGTGCACTCTAATGAGATCTTAAATGAACATGCAATTTATTATATATTTATGTTTGCGCTCTTTAGGAGAGGGACTGTATATTTCGGGCTGCAACCATCTTTGTAATCTGTGCCAGTTTATGGGGATAGATAGGTTATGTGTCAGGTTGGTGATAGCAGGTCATTCATCTTGGAAACCACTGGGTTCTCTGTAGCACTTTGGGGTACTGGACAGCACGGCAGAATTAGTGACAGGAAATGTAAATTCTCTGCCACATAGGGAAGCATCATTTAACCTCAGTGAAGGAGGAATGTTCATCTTTCTTGTCTTTCTCGTACTGCTATTATGAGGGGAATTTAATATAATAAGGGTAAAACTGATTTGTAAACTTACGACACTCTCTAGATGAACTATAAACAGTATCATTATTTTCAAGGGTGTCAGAGATAAAATTAAGACAAGCCAAGGATGATATTTAAGCAACAAGCCCTCTATCAGCCCAGTGTACAAGATAATCTGTTCCTTCTCCTTGCTCAGTTTTTTTTATTCTTCAAGATATCCCTTCTTTCTGGAAAGCCTTATTCTAATATATTCCATGGTCTATGCAGTGCACAAGAAATATGTTTAAGGTAGAAAAAGCTACTTTTTTAATTTTTAATTTTTCATCTTTCTGGGTACATAAAGTGAAAAGTGATTGGCAGGATAAAATGAGGTAATCAGTGATCTGTGTGAGCATACTTGCGTTTCATGGATCTTCATAGGATGCATGTTCAGAGAATGGCAGTGTTAGCATGATCTGAGTGAAGAGCTTTGGGCCCTATGATGCCATAAAGTCACCTTTTGGGCATTTGTACAGGCTACCTGAATTGTCATTGGTCTCAACTGGTTTTCTGCTCTACAAGAACAGCCCAAAGTTGTTGATTTTTTTAAAAAAAAACTCACGTTGCTAAAAGCCAGGCCACTAAACGCTGTCACTTAGCCTTCACTAGCATCCTTACAAATAACATCTCTGGCATCAATGTCACTATGGTAACAATTGCTTAAAAAAATCAACAAGAGGCAAGCAACTGAAAAGATTAGGCTTCAGTTTCAAGGTGTATGGAATTGATCAGATTATTATTTCTCTTTCCAAAGCTCACATTTCCTCAACTATGATAGAAAATCTAACCTTGAGACTTTTACGCCATATTTTTTAAAGGTAACTTTATAGTCTTTCTTTGTATTCAGGCAAAAGAAATGGCTCTAACTGACAGACTGAATCCTGGGTGAAACTTCCTCCCGTCCTAATCTTTAAACACTAAAAGCCTATTTTGGGACTTTATGCTATTACATGTTGTGATTTCTTACGGGTTTACTACATTTGCTTCATCTATACTTAATTTTTTATCCTAAATTATTTTAAAACAAACCACAGACTTTATTT
Source organism: Macaca thibetana thibetana (assembly GCF_024542745.1). Taxonomy (NCBI): domain Eukaryota; kingdom Metazoa; phylum Chordata; class Mammalia; order Primates; family Cercopithecidae; genus Macaca; species Macaca thibetana. The sequence goes on along the minus strand of NC_065579.1, from coordinate 7,259,588 downwards.
TGCTTTTATATCCATCAGTATACACACACACATACACACACACACACACCTTAATTTAAAGTGAACGCTGAAAACTAATTATATTTCTTTAAAGTTTTACTGAGATAGATGGGTTATAATTTCTTTATACTTTGTTGGAAGTAACAGTTATCCTAAAAATATCCTCTAGTTACAGATTAATTTGACTTCTAAGACCTGGGAGTTGTTGAGTTTAATCTTGGAAATCAGAAATGCAGAAATTTTTGAACCCTTAAGACATTCTGAGTACTTTACTTAACTCATTTAGGATGAAGCAACTTTTCAGTATCTTTTGTTAATACACAGAGAATACATGCCAAATGCTCCTAAGAAGTTAGATACAAAATACACACTTCCAGCCTGTCTTATTCTGTCTCAGGTCCTTTTTTTCAGTTGTGACAAGAATACCTGTAGTTTCAATTTTCTTCTCTTTCTCTCTCCTTCTCTTGCTCAAGGTGTGCTTTATTTTATTTCACAAATTCAATCCGTGGAATGCAAGGCTGATTCAACGTATGCAAATCAGTACCCATGATTCATCACATAAACAGAACTAAAGACAAAAATCATATGATTATCTCAATAGACACAGAAAAGACCTTCGATAAAATTTAACATTCCTTCATGTTAAAAACTCTATAAACTAGGTATTGAAGGAACATAACTCAAAATAATAAGAGTCATGTATGACAAACCCACAGCCAATATCATACTGAATGGGCAAATGCTGGAAGCATTCCGTTTGAAAAGCAACACAAGACAAGGTTGTCCTCTCTCACAACTCCTATTCAACATAGCATTGAAAGTTCTGACCAGGGCAATCAGGCAAAAGAAAAAAATTAAGTGTATTCAAATAGGAAGGAAAGAAGTCAAATTATCTTTGGTTGCAGATGACATGATCCTATATCTAGGAAACCCCATGGTCTCAGCCCAAAAACTTCTTATACTGATAAGCAACTTCATCAAAGTCTCAGGATACAAAATCTATGTGCAAAAATTATTGGCATTCCTATTCACCAAAAACAGGTAAGCCAAGAGCTAAATCGTGAATGAACTCTCTTTTTACAGCTGCCAGAAAAAGAATAAAATACCTAGAAATACGGCTAACAAGGAAAGTGAAGGATCTCTTCAAGATGAGCTAAAAACCACTGCTCAAAAAAATTAGAGATGACACAAACAAATGGAAAAACATTCCATGCTCATGGATAGGAAGAATCAATATTGCAAAAATGGCCATAGTTGCCCCCCCAAAAATTTATAGATTCAATTCTATTTTCTTTAAACTAGCACTGATGTTCTTCACATAACTAGAAAAAACTATTCTAAAATTCATACAGAACAAAAAAAAGCCTGAATAGTCAAGCAATCCTAAGCAAAAAGAATAAAGCTGGAAGCATCGTGCTACCCAACTTCAAACTATACTACAGGGGTACAGTAAACAAAACAGCATGGTCCTGGTACAAAAACAGACACATAGAACAATCAAACAGAAGAGAGAACCCAGAAATAAGAGAACACACCCCACAACCATCTCATCTTGGACAAACCTGACAAAAACAAGCAATGAGGAAAGGATTCCCTATTTAATAAAGGGTGCTGGGGAAACTGGCTAGCCATTTGCAGAAAATTGAAACTGGACACCTTCCTTACAACATATACAAAAATAAAATCAAAATGGATTAAAGACTTAAATGTAAAATCCAAAACGCTAAAACCTCTAACAGAAAACCTAGGCAATACCACTCAAGACATAGGCATGAGTAAAGATTTTATGACAAAGACATCAAAAGGAATTGCAGCAAAAGCAAAAATTGAAAAATTGAATATAAATATACTAAGCCCGTTATTGAGTATATAAAAGTAATATAAATCATTCTATTATAGTGACACACATGCATATGTATGCTCATTGAAGCACTTTCAAAATAGCAAAGACATGGAATCAGCCTAAATGCCCATCAGTGATAGACTGGATGAGGAAAATGTGGTACATATACACCATGGAATACTATGCAGCCATAAAAAGGAACAAGATCATGATTTTTGCAGGGGCATGGTTGGAGCTGGAGGTCATTTTCCTTAGCAAACTAACCCAGGAGCAGAAATCCAAATATCTTGTGCTCTTACTTATAAATGGAAGCTAAGTTATGAACATGCATGGACACATAGGTGCACAGCACACATTGGGGCCTGTTGGAGGGCAGGGGGTGGGAGGAGGGAGAGGATCAGGAAGAATAGCTAATGAGTGCTGGGCTGGATGATCTGTGCAACAAACCACCATGGCACACATTTACCTGTATAACAAACCTGCACATCCTGTACATGCACTGCTGAACTTAAAAGTTAGAAATTAAAAACAAATTCCAAGAAAGTGCAAACTTCTTTTAGAAAATAGAGAAATAGGCTGGATTCCCATCTCTTTTTATGTGTCAGCATAACCCTGTTACCAAAAGTAGTCAAGAACATTACTTGAAAAGAACATTACAAATGAGCACAGACAAACTGATGAAGATAAAATTTTTAGCTTTATTATTGGTAAAGCTGTGTGACATACATTTCCAAGGCACTTTTCCTAGAAGTGTATCCATATTTACTTTAATTAAAACAAATTTGTATTGCACATGTTGTTTTATACTATTTTTATTAAATTCTGTGTCACGAAAATTGTTCTGTGTCTTTGAATATGTCTCTAGTATAATTTTTAACTCTTCTCAGAGTAATACCTATCTATTTAATCAGTCTTGATTGACCTTTATTGAAGCACTGCTTTTGAATATTTTAAATATTCCTTGTACTGGGTAATAAAACACACACGCAATATGAAAAGTTTTTATTAAATTCAAGGATAGTAATTCTTTTAAAATTATTTTGGTATATTTAAACTAGGTTAATATCCCTGAATCATTTTTAATGAACTGTTAGCTTTAAAAAGTTATATAAAATGGCTTTTGTAATTCAGAATAAAAGCATGACATATAACTTTTAATAATAAGTAGGTCAAAAGTCTTGAAACAGTGAATAACGAGCAAAATGCCTCATTTAATTGTAAACGTTATAAAAAGTATTAGTATTTAAAAATTGTCAAATGCTGGCCTGAGAATATACCATTTTTAACTAAATAATATAAAATTCAAGAAAGCCTCTCTCTTTTTCTCTCTGTCCTGCTCTAAGAAGACATTTGTGTGACTCTATGTATCATTTAGAGTTATGATATACCAAATATCCTGAGTTTTATGAAACATTTTACTTTTTCATATTTACTTGTATCTCTTCCATCATCTAGGGAGATTAAAAATAGCTACCTTGAGGTACTTTATGAAATAAGGGCAATTTAGCATGAACTAGAACTTATGTGTAACGACAAAAAAATCATTCCAATTGTATACTTCTGATATTCTTCTGTTCTTAATATTGGTATAAACTGCTAATCAGAAAAAAATCAACACTGGATTTATTCATTTTAGTTCATATATTGATCATGAATTCCAGGGAACATTTTCCCCTTTCTTTATTATTTACCATACGTGAATATTGTATATTCATGAAAATTTAATAAAACTTAACCTTAGAAATGTACCACAAAAGAGAAACAGCTGTAAATGCCAAGGTTTGCACTGACTAATGTAATGTTAGTCTATAATCAGAGACTCCAATCTGCCCCCAAACAAATTACACTGTGACAAAAACTGTCTGCAAAAGAAAAGTCAAAATTAATATAGTATTGGAATCAGCTTCAGTACTGTGATCCAACAAAATAGTCACAAAAGATTAAAATGGGACCTGACGACAAGGCAAGATACAACCCTCGGATCCAGAATGCAGAGGTTTATTGCAAATGCTGAGCTGGAATCCTGGCCTGGAAAGGAGGGATGTCCAGAAGGAAGCCACACTGGGGTTGGAAAGCAGGCTTTTGCCCATAAAGGTTAGTGATTTTGAAACCTCAAAAACCTCAGAGGTTCAAATTGGGTAAGTTAGTATTTCAGAGTGGAAGGGTGGGGTGACCAGTATGGTTCTGCTGAGTAGCCCAGAACTCAGCATACTGGAGCGAGGCACTTGGGGTTCTGTTCCCAGCCCTGGCTCTTACTTTCCCAAGATATCAGTGCTAGCCACTTAGTGTTTTCTGTCCCAGTTTTCTAAGTATAATCAGATGAATACATTTACCACATACTGAATTTAATAGGATGTCACCAGTTAGTGTTTTAAAATAGAAGAGAATAAAATAGAACAGAACAGAAATTATAGAGCTGTAAGAGATTTACAGATCCAGTAATCCAATTCTTCCAAAACTATATCTACAAAATAAGGGACATATCCCAAATTACACGTCTATTAAGCGCTTTGAAAGCTTCTTTTTTTCAACTTGGGATTATAGACTGGAACATATCCCTTGGAGGTTTTATTGTATCTGGGGATAGGCATATAATGTATTGCTTTGTGAGGAAGGAAAAATTATGTTGCAGATATATAAAGTATCATAAAATGTTCTTAATATACAATTTAATAAAAATATTTTAATATGTACAAAAAGAGCCTGTTGGTATTCAAATTAACAGGTATATATACATCTATCTATCTATCTATAGATGTATATATACACCTACCTCTAGGAGAAGGATCTGAGAGAAATATATTAAATAGGTAACAGTACTTATTTCTGCTTTTCATTTTCTTTTTTTGGTTTATCAGTGATTTCAATTCCTACTTATAGCCAAGAAAATAATTCCCTGAGAATTAACTTTCTCATTATCAAATCCTCAGTATTTAGTACAAAGTTCTGAACTAAGCAAGTTAGTTTCTATTCTCTTTTTTCACAATACGATCTTATCTCCACAGTGCCAAATTCATTTAAAATGTACATCATACACCTTAATAAAGAATATTATTAAAATCAAACACATATTTCACATTAAGAACTATGTTCCCAGAGTGCCAAATTCATTTAAAATAGTATATCATACACCTTAATAAAGAATATTATTAAAATCAAACACATATTTCACATTAAGAACTATGTTCCCAGAAATTTTTTAAAAAATTTAATTAAATAAAATACGAATTATGGATTTTTAAATGTCAAACACGAATAGGTGTGATAGTAATGATAATGATCATGGTAATAAATAGCCAAAATGTACTGAGTTCTTAATATAAATACTTTATATTCATCAGTTCATTTATTCCCCATAAGAACTTAATGCTGCTTATTAATATCAGTATCCCCAACTGACAAATACTTGACTTGTGGCATGGAGAGGCAAAATATTTGTCCAAAGTTACAGAAGTAGTAGAGAAGCCAAGGTTTGAACCAGGCTAATTTCCATAGCTAAGGTATCCCAACCCTTTTTGAATGTATTAATATTATTTGTAATCTTAATATTTTTGAAAATGACTAAAGATAGGCAGTAGGATTCACAGGGCAGAAAAAAATCCAAGCCCTTTCTTACTTGTTCTTGCTGCAGTTTTTCAGATTGATCTTTACCATATTGCCTCTCACTGACACTGTACAGACTTCAGGCATAAGGCAGCATTCACATATCCCTGAACGCCTCCTGCATTTCCCAGCCTTTATGCACATAATCATGTTGTTCTGCATATACGTTATTATATCGTTTTTCTTTATAACTTTAATTAGCCTCTAGACATAGATAACACACCATAAAGCAGCACTAAAGCAATGTGTATTGCATTGAATTGGTTCTCCAAAGATAAGAAAATACAACTTTTTGAAACTCATATATTGGTGTCATAAGGCAAAGAGCTGAAAATCCCCATCAACACTTTAACTTTTGCGATAAAAGTGGATCTAAACAATGACTTATATCTGTATTGGTTGAAAAAAAGCTAACGAAATATTAAATAAAAACTTGAATGCTAGAAATTGACATGATATAGAAATGTTCAGAAAATATACAAAACTTTAATCATGGTTAACTTATCTGCATGCAAAACTGATTTCTAAAATTCACACATAAAAATGAACCTTACGTCTTTCTTTTAAGTTTTTCTATTTATTATTTATTATTTATTTTATTTTTTAAATTTTACTTTGAGTTCTAGGGTACATGTGCACAACGTGCAGGTTTGTTACATATGTATACATGTGCCATGTTGGTGTGCTGCACCCATTAACTCGTCATTTACATTAGGTATATCTCCTAATGCTATCCCTCCCCCTCTCCCCACCCCCCAGCAGGCCCCAGTGTGTGATGTTCCCCCCACCGTGTCCATGTGTTCTCACTGTTCAATTCCCACCTATTAGTGAGAACATGCAATGTCTGGTTTTCTGTCCTTGTGATAGTTTGCTCAGAATGATGGTTTCCAGCTTCATCCATGTCCCTATGAAGGACATGAACTCATCCTTTTTTTATGGCTGCATAGTATTCCATTGTGTATATGCACCACGCTTTCTTAATCCAGTCTATCATTGATGGACATTTGGGTTGGTTCCAAGCCTTTGCTATTGTGAATAGTGCCGCAATAAACATACATGTGCATGTGTCTTTATAGCAGCATGATTTATAATCCTTTGGGTATATGCCAAGTAATGGGATGGCTGGGTCAAATGGTATTTCTAGTTCTAGATCCTTGAGGAATCACCACACTGTCTTCCACAATGGTTGAGCTAGTTTACAGTCCCACCAACAGTGTAAAAGCATTCCTATTTCTCCACTTCCTCTCTAGCACCTGTTGTTTCCTGACTTTTTAATGATCACCATTCAAACTGGTGTGAGATGGTATCTCATTGTGGTTTTGATTTGCATTTCTCTGATGACCAGTGATGACAAGCATTTTTTCATGTGTATGTTGGCTGCATAAATGTCTTCTTTTGAGAAGTGTCTCTCCATATCCTTTGCCCACTTTTTGATGGGGTTGTTTGATTTTTTCTTGTAAATTTGTTTAAGTTCTTTGGAGATTCTGGATATTTGCCCTTTGTCACATGGGTAGATTGTAAAAATTTTCTCCCATTCTGTAGGTTGCCCATTCACTCTGATGGTAGTTTCTTTTGCTGTGCAGAAGCTCTTTAGTTTAATTAGATCCCATTTGTCAATTTTGGCTTTTGTTGCCATTGCTTTTGGTGTTTTAGTCATGAAGACCTTGCCCATGCTTATGGCCTGAATGGTATTGCCTGTTTTCTTTTAGGGTTTTTATGGTTTTAGGTCTAACATTTAAGTCTTTAATCCATCTTGAATTGTTTTTTGTATAAGGTGTAAGGAAGGGACCCAGTTTCAGCTTTCTACATATGGCTAGCCAGTTTTCCCAGCACCATTTATTAAATAGGGAATCCTTTCCCCATTTCTTGTTTTTGTCATGTTTGTCAAAGATCAGATGATTGTAGATGTGTGGTATTGTTTCTGAGGGCTCTATTCTGTTCCATTGGTCTATATCTCTGTTTTGGTACCAGTACCATGCTGTTTTGGTTACTGTAGCCTTGTAGTATAGTTTGAAGTCAGGTAGCGTGATGCCTCCAGTTTTGTTCTTTTTGCTTAGGATCATCTTGGCAATGTGGGCTCTTTTTTGGTTCCATATGAACTTTAAAGTAGTTTTTTTCCAATTCTGTGAAGAAAGTCATTGGTAGCCTGATGGGGATGGCATTGAATCTATAAATTACCTTGGGCAGTATGGCCATTTTCACAATATTGAATCTTCCTATCCATGAGCATGGAATGTTCTTCCATTTTTTTGTGTCCTCTTTTATTTCGCTGAGCAGTGGTTTGTAGTTCTCCTTGAAGAGGTCCTTCACATCCCTTGTGAGATGGATTCCTAGGTATTTTATTCTCTTTGAAGCAGTTGTGAATGGGAGTTCACTCATGATTTCACTCTCTGTTTGTCTGTTATTGGTGTATAGGAAAGCTTGTGATTTTTGCACATTGCTTTTGTATCCTGAGACTTTGCTGAAGTTGCTTATCAGCTTAACAAGATTTTTGTTTGGGAGTCCGAGACAGGCAGATCACAACGTCAGGAGATCGAGACCATCCTGGCTAACACGGTGAAACCCCATCTCTACTAAAAAAATACAAAAAACTAGCCGGGTGAGGTGGCAGGCGCCTGTAGTCCCAGCTACTCCGGAGGTGAGGCAGGAGAATGGCGCAAACCCGGGAGGCGGAGCTTTCAGTGAGCTGAGATCCGGACACTGCACTCCAGCCTGGATGACAGAGTGAGACCAGAGACTCCACCTCAAAAAAAAAAAAAAAAGAAGAAGAAGATTTTTGGCTGAGACGATAGGGTTTTCTAAATATACAATCATGTCATCTGCAAACAGGGACAATTTGACTTCCTCTTTTCATAATTGAATACCCTTTATTTCTTTCTCTTGCCTGATTGCCCTGGCCAGAACTTCCAACACTGTGTTGAATAGGAGTGGTGAGAGAGGGCATCCCCGTCTTGTGGCAGTTTTCAAAGGGAATGCTTCCAGTTTTTGCCCATTCAGTATGACATTGATTGTGGGTTTGTCATAAATAGCTCTTATTATTTTGAGATACGTCCCATCAATACCCAGTTTATTGAGAGTTTTGGCATGAAGGCTGTTGAATTTTGTCGTAGGCCTTTTCTGCATCTATTGAGATAATCATGTGGGTTTTGTCGTTGGTTCTGTTTATATGATGGATTGTGTTTATTGATTTGCATACATTGAACCAGCCTTGCATCCCAGGGATGAAGTCAACTTGATCGTGGTGGATAAGCATTTTGATGTGCTGCTGGATTTGGTTTGCCAGTATTTTATTGAGGATTTTTGCATCGATGTTCATCAGGGATATTGGTCTAAAATTCTCTTTTTATGTTGTGTCTCTGCCAGGCTTTGGTATCAGGATGACATTGGCCTCATACAATGAATTAGATTGGAATAGTTTCAGAAGGAATGGAACCACCTCCTCTTTGTACCTCTGGTAGAATTCGGCTGTGAATCCTTCTGGTCCTGGACTTTTCTTGGTTGGTAGGCTATTAATTATTGCCTCAATTTCAGAAGCTGTTATTGGTCTATTTATGGATTCAACTTCTTTCTGGTTTAGTGCTGGGAGGGTGTATGAGTCCAGGAATTTATCCGTTTCTTCTAGATTTTCTAGTTTATTTGCATGGAGGTGTTTATAGTATTCTCTGATGGTAGTTTGTATTTCTGTGGGATCGGTGGTGATATCCCCTTTATCGTTTTTTATTGCGTCTGTTTGATTCTTCTCTCTTTCCTTCTTTATTAGTCTTGCTAGCAGTCTGTCAATTTTGTTGATCTTTTCGAAAAACCAGCTCCTGGATTCATTGATTTTTTGAAGGGTTTTTTGTATCTCTATCTCCTTCAGTTCTGCTCTGATCTTACTTATTTCTTGCCTTCTGCTAGCTTTTGAATGTGTTTGCTCTTGCTTCTCTAGTTCTTTTAACTGTGATGTTAGGGCGTCAATTTTAGATGTTTCCTGCTTTCTCTTGTGGGCATTTAGTGCTATAAATTTCCCTCTACACACTGCTTTAAATGTGTCCCAGAGATTCTGGTATGTTGTATCTTTGTTCTCATTGGTTTCAAAGAACATCTTTATTTCTGCCTTCATTTCGTTATGTACCCAGTGGTCATTCAGGAGCAGGTTGTTCAGTTTCCATGTAGTTGAGCAGTTTTGAGTGAGTTTCTTAATCCTGAGTTCTAGTTTGATTGCCCTGTGGTCTGAGAGACAGTTTGTTATAATTTCTGTCCTTTTACATTTGCTGAGGAGTGTTTTACTTCCAACTATGTTGTCAATTTCCAAATAAGTGTGATGTGGTGCTGAGAAGAATGTATATTCTGCTGTTTTGGGGTGAAGAGTTCTGTAGATGTCTATTAGGTCCGCTTGGTGCAGAGCTGAGTTCAATTCCTGGATATCCTTGTTAACTTTCTGTCTCGTTGATCTGTCTGATGTTGACCTTATGTCTTATAGTCACAATTATCATGCTACCCTTACAGTAGAACAAGATTTGCTTGTATTTTTTCTTTTATTCAAAGGTGCCAGTCAACAATATTCTCTCTTTCTTACATATTATAAATATGCCACAATTTTATTGTCTTGGTATTTTTCCCTTTTGGAATTTAGAAGGAAAATAGGCTTACATCTGAGTATTCAACTAAATAACTAAACAACTCATCCAAACATCCAACCAAATAACACTTCCTTACTATAGTAGCCAGAAAGTTAGTCAGAACCTTAGGAGTTCTGTGAAGGCTGAGAACACATATTATGAATAAGTAGTGAGGTCGTTGGCAGCAAGGGTGTGGTTAAAAGGGCCCTTGGCAAATAATAAATATACTTGCCTTCTAAGCTCAATCATTCAACACCTTAGTGAAAATATCTTCTCCGTTATGAAATGTGGAGTTTGTATATATGACTTCAAAGGTTTGTCCTTCCTGTCTTAGATTCTATGACTCTAGGTCAAGTGGGGAAAATTCTACAAAACTGAATCCTTAAGCTCTAGTCTCCACCATTGTTTGACAGAAAATATAGACAAATCAATAGATCTGGAATTCCAGTCTGAAAAGCCAAAATTAGTAAAACTTTGATACTGGTTATTTCTTATGTGTAATTGTAGCTTGCATTTCAATGCATCAGCAGCTTATCCAATATATGGGAGCACACGGACATAGTAACAGCCTGCATCATTAACATGGACACATATTCAAGCTATGAAAAATGTTTTTTAAAGCTTTTATTTCTTTTTAGAACTATGAATAATCAAAAAGGGTGATCTGAATTTTTAAGAGCAGCTCCGAGGAATATAAATGGTTTTGTTCAAATCCCTAAAAAGGAAAAACAAATTTTACTTTCCCTCAGGTATACCCTATGACAGCCTAGTTCTGAAGATTGCTGCATTCCGGAGTCCAGTATTTGTGAACCCAAGAGAGCCAAGAAAGGGTCCTTTACTCAAAGCTGCAAGAAGAAGGGAAATAAAAACCCCAAAGTTAAGTATCACTATCCAGCTGGCACATGTGCTCGGGCCACAATTGGCTTTGGCACGTCCCCATCCTCGAGGCCTCCAGTGGCTCTGAAATTCTCACCACAAGAAAATCATGGGTTTTAAAACACAAGAATTAAAGAACACATTGATGTAATTTTGGTGCAGGAGCATTTAGAGAAATGCGTGTTTGTCTTTGAAGTTTGCCTAACTTTGGAAATTCTTCAGACCTGTAATGGGGCTATTTATTTGCCTGGGAGTTGGTTCTACTGTTCCTGAAGAGATTGCAATATTGACCATCCCCAAAGTGCAGCACTGAGCCTTTCCCCTTCCCACTACCCCATACTCAGGAGGAGCAATCTATGTCCAAATTTCTTTTTAAAATTAAAAGTAGCTCTCTCTATATAAACTGATCACTTAGACTCTTAATCAGAAAATAAAACTAGTTCTTACATTTTCTTGGAGGAATTTCACTCAAGGGATTATATTATTTCTGCTTGAATAACTCCTTATGAAGGAAATTCTTAAGCTATTTTTCCAGAAAATAGAGTCAAAATTAGTTTCTTTCTAATGCTACACATTCATTCTTGTTCTTTCTTTGAAGGGCACAAATAATAATCCATCCTCTTGGCCATAGCCACCCTCATATTCAATCTTTTCCCCAGACTAAGTATTCCAATTTTTTTCACATGACAACATTGTTTCAAGTACTTGACCATCCTAATCATTGTTTCCTGCGTATGTCCAGCTTAATTTCATCTTTTAGGATACTTGCTGTAATTTTAAAAACCATTTTGCCTAGGTTGCACTGCAATACTCCTGTAAAATCATGCAGAGTCTTCATGTCCTGTAAAGTGGGTTTGTTCATAAAACTTTGGCTCATTTCTAGGTTTTACAACTCATTTGTAGACAAAGAGAATCAATCTTAATTACCTAATAGTAATCATGGAAATCTTCTCTCCAGTTGCTATTGTATGTAATTACATAAATTAGCTGTTAGAAATTTAAAAACCATATTGATTTCTATTTATTGTGTCATGGAATATGTTGAAGAGATAAACTACAGTAAGTGTTCAATTTAAAGTGTATGCCTTAAACTGTAACTAAGTCCTGACTTGGTATGCCTGATTAAATAGAAACTTAGATATCAACTACTTTCTCCCCCTCTGTTTAGAGATGAGGAGTCAGAGACTCAGAGAAGTAAGGCTATTTTCCCACCACCTCAAATTATGAGAAGCATCATTAAAAGTCCAGGATCCTTTCCTGCAATTCAAACCTCTTTCTCATAAACACATCATGGTCAGTCTTGATAAACTGCAGTTAGACTCAAATTCCACTTTAGTTTGTTAACTGACTTATCTTATGTTCTGTACAAAGAATAAAATATCACAAGTCATAAAGCACATTTCATTATCTTGTTATTAATAAACATGACAATACTATATAAGCAAAATGTTATAAAATAACATATAAAACATTAATTTCTGTATAAAATCCTATTATTATAAGACATAGCATGTATAGAATAAATATGTATAGAAAGTGGCAATTTATTTTCATGTCAAGAGATCTGCCTTTGAAAGGGTGCTTAGTTGACCAGTTGTAATATTGAATTATGCATCTGGATGCTAGTTACCTAGTTTAGAACTAGTTTCCTAGGTACTAATTATATTTCTTATGGCACACAAGGTCCTCTTGTTTCAATTAATTATGCTGCATAATTGGCGACTCAAAATTTTGTGGCTTATACAGACAATAGAATATTATTTAGATTTCATTAAAAAAAAGATAGTTCTGGTATTTGTAACATGGATGAAAATGGATGAAACTGGAGGACATTGTTCTAAGCGAAATAAGCCAGATGGAGAAAGACAAATCCTGTATGATCTCGTGTATATATATGTATATATCAAACTAATGTTTTATGTTATTTTATAACATTTTGCTTATATAGTATTGTCATGTTTATTAAAAACAACATAATGAAATGTATTTCATGGCTTGTGTTGTTCTATTATTTGTACAGCATATAAAGTAAATCAATTAACAAACTAAAGTGGAATTTGAGTCTAACTGCAATTTGGCGAGGCTGACCATGACGTGTTTATGAGAAAGAGGTTTGAATTGCAGGAAAGGATCCTGAACTTATAATGATGCTTCTAATAATTTGAGGTGGTGGAAAAATAGCTTGGGCAGCCACTTACTTCTCTGGGTCCCTGACTCCTCATCTCTAAACAGAGTGGGAGAGACCTGTTGGTATCTAAGTTTCTATTTAATCAGGTATACCAAGTCTGGACTCCGTTAAAGTTCAAGGCATACATTTTAAATTGAACACTTACTGTGTTCTTCTAAAGAAGTCAAACTCACAGATAAGGAGACTCTAAGTGTGGTTACCAGAAGTTGGGGCATGAGGACAATGGAGAAATATTTGTCAAGAGGTGCAAACTTTCCGTTATAAGATGAATAAGTTCCAGAGATCTAATATACAACATGGTGACTATAGTTAATGATAACATATTGTATACTTGATGTTCTCTAAGAAGTTAGATCTTAAGTATTCTCACCAACATACACTAAACAAAGGTAACTATGCAAGTGGATAAGTTAATTACCTCGATTGTGGTAATGATTTCACAATACATATGTATATCAAAACATCACATTCTACACCTTGAATATATACAGATTTTGTCAACTATGCCATAATAAGTCTGAAAAAGCAATGGCTTAAGGTAACAATCATCTGTTTTCTGTGTAGGTCAGAAATTTCAGCAATCTCATTGAGGATAGCTTGTCACTCTTCATGTGTTGGCAGTTCCTTTTTAGTTTTGCTCTGCTCAGTTAGAATGTTCAAGATTGCCTCACTCACGTGAATGGCCCCTCAGCTGAGATGACTTCAGTGGCTGGACATGGCTGCGAGGAATGGGTCTCTTGTTGTGATGTCAGCAGGACTCCTGTATATATCTGGGGCCTCAGTTCTTTTCCACGTGCCCTGTCTCTCAATGTGTAACCTAGACATCTTATATTGTGTCTTCATCCCTTCTGAGCAAAAGTAGATCCAACAACTCTTATGTACTGGGCTCAGAAGTCCCAAAGAGTCAACTCTACAGTATTGTACTGGTCAAATAAAGTGGAGAGTCAAACACAGATTCAAAATGTGGGAAATAGCTCAATCACCCATATGGAAACTTATATAAGTACACACACCCACACCCACACACTCACACGAAAATAGTAAACAAAAATTCAAGACTAGAGTATTGGGTATGTAGATATCTGCTCTTGAAAGAGTGGCTTTACATCAAATTGTAGTTTGTCCACATTACTAAAAGTTGTATTATTATCTCACTGAGGCAAAAATGTAAAATCATAAATTACTATTATCTCACTGGTGCAAAAATGTAAAATCATAAATTACTATTATGAATTCAACTGCTTTTTAAAATGAATTTGTTTTATTAATTGCAGTAGGATCTAAGTACATTTATAACTGTAGAATATGTACATGCTATCACATTACTTATTCATTCTGTTGGCAGTTCTTGGAGTGTATGAATGCTGGACACCGTTACAGTAAGAGTTCAGGTCATCAAGGTTGAAATCTATTAATTCCAGAGAAATGAAAGCACTAATATTTAATTGCCAATTTACCACATAAAAGCCAAAGGATACCCCTATTCAGGACCTTCAGATAGGCAATTGTATTTTTATGAATATTTTTCATTTAATTTAATTGAATTACGAGCATTGGCTTGAATCTGTACTATGTGTTTAAGAGAATATTATGATCTTGGAATATCTTTACAAAGTATGGAAAGTTTTTCCATATAAAACTTCAGTTTTTCTCATTTTAACAAAAGTGTATCTCAACCAAATAATATTAATGTTATAGAAGCCTTGATGTAAATCTCTCCGTCTCTGTCTTCACACACACACACACACACACACACACACACACACACACATTTTAGAATTTGTAAAATTCAACACATTTCATGAATATTTTACTACATGGTTAAATCATATTCTACTTCATGACTGTCTACAGCTGCATCTTACTACATCATGCAGCTGTATTATCACTTAATTCCTATTGAGTATTACATTGTTTCAAAGTAGTTACTATTTGAAATACTATTTTAGTGAATATGCTCTTTATAAAGCCTTGTGTATATTTATGTCACTTCCTTTTTAAGCATTTCTGATCAGAGTAAAAACTATCTCAAAAGCTTTTGGCATACTAGCTAGATTGTTCTATGAAATGTTAAGTCAATTACACTTCTATCAACAATGTCTATCCATATATCTTTAAACCTTGGCCAGCATTGAATATTGTCATAAGCTTTCTTTGGTTACTAATGAGGTTTGTTTTCTTGCTTTTCCAAGGCATAAAATAAAATATTTTCTAAAAGTTACAGTTTAATCCCCTCATTTGTGTAAATACACATATTTGCATATATGTGTATATAGGTACACATATATATGTATTTTATGTGTGTTTATGTATCTACACACACATATAGCAATCAAAATACTAGCAGTACTTATTTGCCTCCATATTGGTGAATTATGAGTGATATTGTTTTTATTCTTTTCTATATGTTTTCAAAAATTCTCTGTAATTAAGATAAACCTATAAGATCATACAATACAATATAGCTATCTTTAGAGTTTATTCTTTAAAATTATATTACAATAAAATTCTTTCAGAACTTTATCAAAAAAAATTCAATAGAACAGGACCCAAGTGGGATCTGCCTGTATTCATTATTTGTTGGATTTGATAGGCATTTTACAGTGTGATCTTTGTCAGATAGAAAAGAGAAGAAGAGGCTTTTATGAGCATCACTGAGTGCTGCCTCCCTATTTCAATCACACATACCTAGAGTAGAGCACAGCAATAAGAAAGAGCCGGCCAGTCATTTCCAAATAAATGTGATATGGACCAAGAAGTTCCTTCACCCTGACAATACCTCAGTTCAGATACTCTTGAGTAATAGTTGCGATGAACTAGTTTTTTTCCTTTTTCTTCTCTGAATTCGGTTCTTTATCAACTTTCCTTCTCAACAAGGCTCTGGTATCTCCATTTTTTTTTTTTTTTTTTTTTTTTTTTTTGACAGAGTCTCGCTCTGTTGCCCAGGCTGGAGTGCAGTGGCACGATCCCAGCTCACTGCAACCTCCACCTCCCAGGTTCAAATGATTCTCCTGCCTCAGCCTCCCGAGTAGCTGGGATTATAGGCACCCACCATCACACCAGGCTAATTTTTATATTTTTAGTAGAGATGGGGTTTCACCATGTTGGCTAGGCTGGTCTCGAACTCCTGACCTCAGATCTGCCCACCTCAGCCTCCCAAAGTTCTGGGATTACAGGCATGAACCACCACACTTGGCCAGTATCTGCCTTCTATAATCACTTCTGCTACATCCTTTAGCTGTCAGCTTTCCTTGTGACTTGCCACCATTTCTGTTTCTTCCCAGGGATTTTCTTTTTTTAATCGCAGTCACAATTTAGTTTTTGAAGCTTTACTTGATCCCCCATCCCCATGGGATATCCTCTTTTCTTCCTCTAATTACCTTTAAACTGATCCTCAAAGAATATAGCATTTTTTTGTATTAGAATAAATATCGCATCTGGTATTTGTGCCTATTTCTTATTACCCCTATTACACGGTGAGAGTTTAATAATAGTAAGAGTGCTGAAGATACTTTCATCATCTCCTGTGATACATCATTCCAAAGTATGCATTGCACACAGAGCTTACTCGGCATATATTTGGCTGGATGAATACGTAAATGATGTGGCTATGTATCAAAAGTTGACGAGATGATCCGCACTAGAAAGAATGAGCCTCTTGCTCAATAACAAGTTATTTCTTAGTAAGCTTGGATGGCTAAAGGAAGGTAATTGATCAAGTCGGTTTAGGAGCAGCAGTGACAGTGGGTGCTTCTTGATTTAAAAACGAAAATCATCATTTTGTTTTTCTATGAGTCTTGAAAAAATTGCTTACCCTCTCCAGAACTCACAGTTTCCATATCTATAAAAAGAAAGCCATCAACAAGCCAATCTCCATAACCTCTTGTAGCTGAGGCATTCTTGAATTTTATTATTAGATTTCATTCAGTTTTAACCTAAAATGAACCTGAACATCTGGATCATCCCTAGAGCCAAGCAAGCTTTAGAGCCAAGAGGTAGGAATTAAATTTAAATATGTCCCCATTGCTGTTTCCTGGATCTGTACATTTCAGTCCATGTAAGAATGAATTGGTACTCTACAGCTGTTGAGCTCAAATTAGCTCTTTTTGAAATGATCTTACATTTATACTGCTAGTGGATTTTTTTTTCTAATAATAATCTATTAAATCTAACATTTTAACAGTACCTCTGTTACTTTTTAAACCTATGCTCTAAAAAAGTATGCAAAATAAATGTGCTTGTTAAATTGATTTTTACTGGAACTCCATTGCCATTTCAAAGATTAAATAAGTATTATTGCTGACTGATTGTCAAGGGAAATGTTTTTGAGGTTAAATTTTTTTAACCATCCTCTCTATGAAGTAGTTATATCTGTTAAAACAGAGAAATACATTAAATGTCTTCCCTTAGAGTTATACCTAAGAAAAAATATCTTTAGTTATTAGAATATAACTAATTAATAAATTCTTTAAATTTGAATGATAAAATCTCTGATCTTTTTAAAGTAAAGGAGCTTGAAACATCTGTTATAACTTCAACCTGATCTTTTCTATGGTACTAAAATAAAATCCTCCAGTTAGAGTTCAGGCACTGTCTCCAGTATCCTTATGACTCATTATTTTTGTCATTCTACTACAAGTAAATAAGGAAGAGTAGAAAACTTTTTTAAATTTTCTTCACATCTATGGCTTTACATCAGATTACCAAAGTCCTTTTTTATATAACCATTGCGTTAAATTTTGACTAATAGCTCTAGTTTGGGAATAAAGGAGAACATAAAGTTAGGACTCATTTAATGGGCATATCTTACTTTACGGATTAAAATAGTTGTTTAGTGTCTAGAGTCTTCATGGTTTTTTTTTTAAATCTAATTAAACTAATACTGTTTCTAGGAAGAATATAATATGAGTTAAATAGTGATTTATCTTTGTCTCTGACAGCACTGTCTTAACCAAGATATTTAGCCCTGTAATAGAAATTCTATTGGGTATTTTAAAAACCACTTTGTTTGCTTTTGCTGATCTCTTGTAACTATCCTCTAAACTTGGCCAGAAGTGGCCCCAATTTTAGCCTCATGCTTTAGACCTGTATCACTTCATGACTGGGTCCCTGACAAGATAATGACCTTACATCAAAATATAAGTTTATATTCATTTCTTCAGCAAGTTATCCTAAGGAAAAAAGAATAATATCAGGTGAAATAAACAAACAGCATGCTTAGTGATATACTTTATTTACATTCTGGTGACACTCCTTATCTCACTATGAACCAGTAGTCAGTAGTTCATGAAGTCAATTGGAGGACCACGCTTTGAATAGCACTGTTTCAGAGATTCTCCAGTCTGGCCCTTCTCCAGCCATGTCCCCCACACAGGGAGAAGAATCTGAGGGACCTAGGAAACATGCCTAACCAGAACCACACCCCAACTTCTAGACCATGATGCGGGCACTCAGGATCTTAGAATTTCTTGCCCAAATTACCTGAGCTTCTTTGAGCCTCTTCCCCAGTCCTTCCTTCCAAAGGTGGACCACAGTACTGTGTGCACATAGAGAGATCTTGGATATGTCAGGCTGGCATGTCCATATTGGTAAATAACAGTCACTCATGGTCAATGGAAGTAGAGGCAGATAAAGAAAGGAGTTTTCTGCTGTTCAGGAGCCAGGGCAGTTCTTCAGGCATTACCACTTTTGTAGCAATTTGATCATTCTAAGCTTGAACTTGGCATTCTGGGTAAGTGTAGGAGAACATTTCCCTGTATAGTACATGGACCTTCATTGGTACTTTTGCCCAGGTCCTGAAATGCTAAGAAAAGCCTTGTTCCAAGGTACCACTTTGAAAAAAATTCAGAGGGTCAGGTGCAGTGGCTCATTCCTTTAATCCCAACACTTTGGGAGGCCGAGGTGGAAGGATTGCTTGAAGCCAGGAGTTTGAGACCAGCCTGGGCAATATAGCAAGATCTCATCTCTATAATAATTTTTAAAAATTAGCTGAGCATGGTGGCACATGGCTGGGGTTTTAGCTACCCAGGAAACTGAGTCGGGAGGATCCCATGAGCCCAGGAGTTCGAGGCTGTGGTGAGCTATGATAGCTCAACTGTACTCCAGCCTGGGCAACAAAGTGAACCCTCATCTCTAAAAAGAAAAAAATCCAATGGATCCTTTTTAACCATGGTACTTTTTAATATGTTCACTCCTTCTCTAATTAGTGTTTGCTTGCATTTTTTGAAGTTTTTTAAAATGCAAAGAATTGTATAGTAATGGATTTTTTCTCTGCCTTTACTCTCTGAAATTATATTCTTTTCATGCCATTTTACTTATCAGAAGTTTCTTTTTGTCTTTCATTCCCTAGTGAGCCAATCACGTGTATCCTTCAAATAGTTTTCCACCAGTACTGACCATCCCCTCACCCTCCTACACCTTTTACTGTTCCAATTTTGCAATAAGATCTCCTGATTCCACAGTCTGCCAGAATTCCCCAGAATGCTGGCTCTTTTTTCAGTTTCTTTTATGAGTTGGAGGGCACTGTTTGAAGTTATATTTCTTAATAACTTTTCCAATTCACTATTTTCTTTTTTCCCCTTCATCTCCATCTTGAGTATGCATATCTTCATGTACTTACATGTGTATCCATTTAGATACATATGTGTATGTAACTTATTTTTATATCCATTCCTTCCCCTTGGTTTTGAGTTTCTGGCAGGATAGTAACTGTATCTATTTCTACACAGCACCTAATATAGTGACTGCCACATCACAGATACTGAATATATGTTCTTTATATAAATCAAGCAAAATAATGTTATAGATTATAAGAATATAATTGACAAAAAGAATTAGCTCCCTGAATATTTAGGAATTTAAACCGTGTTTCAATGAAAAAATGGAACATAAAAAATAAAAGAAGTAAAGCATTTCTTCTATACACCCTGTGAGGTTGAATGCTAAAATAAAGATTCAAACAAAAAGCCAACAGAGAAGCAGGACCCTGAAACCCTGAAGAGGCATAGAATGGGGACATTATTTTTTATTTTCTTTCTCATTGTTTTTGGAAAACTGGTGTCTTCATTTTTAAAGGTATTATTTCACGATCCAAAGATTTCCTGCCAGTGTTAAATTATCTTTTTTTATACTTACATTTGGCTTCCCATTGGAACCATTCATTTATTCAGTTTCCATAAAACCCCTAATAGCTACTTAAATTTTTTCTGTTCTTGGCTCTTCTCAAAATTATAAATACAGGTTTGAAAACTAAACTTGATTTCTGTGCAAGTAATTCCCCTCCCTGTTCCCATACCCTTTAATTGCTAAGGAGCTGCAACTATGTCCATCAGTTTTATTTATGATAGTCTCATATCTTACTCACCCTAGGAAATGAAAGGCCTGCTATATGTCAGATTATATTGAACCATTACATTACAACTGCCTTCTTTCCAAGTTAAGCTAATGCAAATGAGTGAAAGCAAGAGTGAAAAGAGCTTTTACTCTTAAAATAGTGAATCAAATGAAATTTGCAAATGGCTTTTTTTATGCTCAGTAATTTTAGTCTCAGAAAGTTAAATATCCTGTAGCTGGAGTGAAAGCAATTCACGAGAAAATTAAATTTTGTATTTCCCAATAATACTGTAATGCTTAGGTTGGTTTGTTTATTAAACATTATGTGGTCATTCTTACCAAAAATATGGGTGTACTTATTAGGCATACAATGTTTTAAATGTTATATCCACAGTGTTACAATGTTACAATGTTATATCCACAGTGTACTTATAATGATTGTTTTCAAAATTTGACCTAAAAAGGATATTATATTACCTGTCGTCCTAGACAATGAATATTTTTTCTATTGTATTAAATCAATTTAATTTCTAGGTACTTCAGTCTAATACCTTAACAAAAATTGTCAGGAAAACCTCTAAAAATCTTTATATATCAGAATAGAAAAAGCTCCCTAAGGGAGGAGAAATTTTTAACTAAATCAATTTTTTTCATACTTGTATTTTCAGTGTGTTTATAGTGATCAGTAAAAATCTATTGAAGTATGACATTAAGCTCATTGATTTATAATTTTTTTTGCAAAACAGGCCCAGTTATATGTATAATAAGGTGTCATTATGGTCATTAAGAGAAGTATTTAAAATAACAATTATAAATAATTACAGCAAATTTAAATCTAACATTTATTTTATTCTTACCTTATATCGTGCCTAGCACTCCGTGCTATACAAATATTCTTATTTAATAATCAGAAGTACCCTATAAGATAGCTATTGCCATTTTCAATATTTTCTAGATGAGGAAATTAAGGTTTGTTTTTTGTTTTTCACTCTTGTCGCCCAGACTGGAGTGCAATGGCGCAATCTCGGCTCACTGCAACCTCCGCCTCCTGGGTTCAAGCGATTCTCCTGCCTCGGCCTCCTGAATAGCTAGGATTACAGGCGCCCGCCACCACGCCTGGCTGATTTTTGTATTTTTAGTAAAGACAGGGTTTCCCCAGGCTAGCCAGGCTGATCTCAAACTTCTGACCTCTGGTGATCTGCCCGCCTCGGCTTCCCAAATTGCTGGGATTACAGGTGTGAGCCACTGTGCCCGGCCAGGAAATTAAGATTTAAAAAGATATAAATAGCCTGTATCATAAGGCCTCTTAATATTTATCTATTGATTATCGTCTATTTCACAAGGCTGTCAAACATTTTGTTAAAATTAGGGCTAGCAAACAATTGAATGTAATCACATCATCAAGTATATATACCTATGTTTCAAAATTAAAAATCAGTAAGCTAACAACAAACACACTTATATTTGGGACAGTTCCAAAACCTAAAAACGTATGTGTGTTAGCACATGAAAATTATTTATAAAATTCGTTTTTTTAAAACTTACATAAGGGACTGTGTACTATGTGATATAAAATAACATTCTAAACCAAAGAAACTCCAAAATTTCTATTTGCTATTTCCAATATAGAAAAAAAAAACAACAAAGCTTAAATTTCAAACCTTCTCTATTGCAGCTATTTTACAACTATTTATTGTTTGCTGTTTTCTTAAAAAGTCATCATGGAAGTTTTCACACCCATAACAAAAGTTTATCTCAGGGTTTACTTGCTTTAGGACTTTGTTATTTCCGACATAAGTCTTTCCTTCTACCATTTTAGCATTGTTCTGTCTGAGGCTCCAAAGATAAATATGTAGCTAGGTAGATAAATAGATAAATCTACTTGGTAGCATCCTTACAATAATTTTTGCTTGCTCAATTTTAAATTTCTCCAGAATCAATTACTTAAATCACAATTAGACTAAATGATAATAAACAAATTTCACTGTTCACTGCGTATCACTGAGGTGCCATAAAAATAAACTGTGACCCGGAGTGCTTTTAAAACAGAGATTAAAACTGCTGTTAGACTATTTTTAATTTGAGCAACTAAGAGGTTATTTAAATCAGGATTATATATTGTTATAGTAAGTCATTTTTTACTATTATGGCTTTATTATATTGTTTATATCTAAAACTAACCTCTTTTTCCTGACAAAGCAAAAAAGAAAAATCATAAAGGCAAAAGAAAACACATGCCAAATGAAAAGATTCCTATTCAGAAAGCTTCCTACAATGTTACTAAGGGAATTAAAAGTCATTTATGAAGGACTTACAATGGGCTAGGCTGTGTTCTAGGTGCTTAGATTTCAGCAGCAAACATAACAGATAAAGAATATTATACTTTTGGTGGTGTTTACATTCTGTTGGAGGAAACAGATATCAACAAGGTAAGCATATCAGATAGGTAAATCAGAAAGTACGTTAGAATCAGCAGGACACAGAGTGTACATAAGTTCAGCCTGTTGATACAGCTAGAGAGTCATTTACACAATTGTAACTATATACTCCAATCAGTAGTGTGTGAAAATTTCAGTTCTTCCTTGTTTTTGCCAACAATTGATATTGTCTCTCTTTTTATTTTCTGCCATTTTGGTCAATGTGGAGCAATATTTTACTGTGATTTTAATTTCAATGTATCTGAATACTATTGAAATTAAGTACTTTATTGGCTATTTGAATGTACTCCTCTGGAGTACCTGTCCAGTGTTTTTATTGGGTTATATTGCCTTTTTTTTCTTTTTTTTTTAACTAAATAGAATTTCGTAATATATCCTAAATATAAATTTTATATGTAAGTCGCAAATATTTTATCCAACTCTGTGGCTTCATTTTCACTTGATTGATGTCTTTTCATGAGCAAAAGTCCTAAATTGTAGTGAAGTTAGGTAATTCAAAGTTTTCCTTTTATGGTGAGAATCATATTGTGTTCTAGTTTTAAAATCTTAACTTATCCCAAAGTAATGAAGATATTCTCCTCTTTTCCTCTATGCTATGTATTGTTTTATCTTTCACATTTATGTCTACACTCCTCTTAGAACTTGGAAGATTATAGTATGAGATACAGATCAAAATGTCTTCTATGTAGATATCTAACTCTACAGCATCATTTATTGGGTAAAATAAAACTTGTCCCTTATCACTGTAACACTTGGTGTAAAGAAAGATTTTTGTAATATGAGAGTAATCTCAGCACTTTTGAATGTTGATGGAAAAAATATCCAGTAGAGAAGGGACAGCTGGTGTCATTCAAAGAGGACACAATGAACTGGGGTAGACTACTGTGGAGGCCAATTAAAGCACAAAGAAAGGTGGTGACTTTAGCTAAGAGCATAGACAGTCATTAATAATAGTAATATTATCAATGATATCTAGTTACACAATATTTACCATGAATCAGGTACTTACTGTACAAAGCACTTCACATACATATTTTATATATATATGAACTCATATATAGGCATATATTTTATATGTAAGCATATATGAAACATATATGTATATATTTACATAAATTAACTAATTTCATCTTTTAACAACACTATGTAGGAATGTATTTATATGTACAGTGATGTAAAATAATTAAATTAGGTTATATATTATATACAAAACTCACTCAAAAACACTAAGAGGTGGATATCAATTTTACCCAAGTATTAGAGGCAGCGAGTACTTAAGTAATTTGGCCAAATGTGATGAAGCTGAGATTTGAATCCAGGCAGACATATTCTAAAATCTGTAGGCTTAAATTAATGTGCCAAATTTATTCATAGAGACCTTTTTTGATCAGATTAATTGTCAATACATGAATAGTGATTACGCATCTATAATTAACAGGCCTTTAACCCAACATCTAGTTTACCTATTTTCCAGTGTTCCCAGGCATTTCTTACTAATAAAGCTTAAATTACATTTTTTAAAAAATTATTTCATTTCTTTGGTGACTTTCATTAAGTTTAGCTAGTAAAATTAATGAGAAACAAATTTAATTACTAATAATTACTTTTAATTTCCCATATGATATATTTAAAGGAAAAGGAGGAACATTCTTTATTCTTTATCTGAAACCTATCACTCAGAAAAATGCGTATCAATAACAGATTCAGTTTTCAAAATTGCATTTTTTTGTTCTAAACTGCTACACTTTTAATAGTGAATTGAAAACTTTGTGGGATAAATCCAAATGCTATGATGATTTCCTCTTTAAACACATCTAAACTTGCCCTGGTGCTACTTGTTTTATCTAATATCATGTTTGGATGGAACATCCACATGGTTTTTTAAATACACATTTTGGTCAAATTGTAGGGTCTAACGTCAGCATAATATTCGTGTGGTTTTGCAACAGCAAAGTTCAAATAAGCTCCTTAGCCCTCTAACCTCTGGAAAGCAAGCTACAGCATGATGCACATCAGACACTGTAAGATGTATTTCTCTGTTACCCATTAAAATGTTGGCATATATCAGACAACTCAGTGAAATTCAGACCAATGCAATCAGAATAAAACATGAACTTATGTTTAATGTCACCTAGGTTTGAATCACTTCCCCTGGTTTCCCCTACAGTTTCTCTGAGGCTTTTCATTTGTATGTCTTTTAAATACATATACATTGGTCATTATAGTTTATGATTTAAGAATATTGTTGTAAAAAGAGAGTTGCTAAATATACCACATATATAGTACCACCAATTTTCAAAGCAAGGGGACAACATTCCAAGTAAAAGAAAAGCCCGAACATAAGCATGACCCTATCACTGCACATCTGGGAAACACGAAACAATATGCTTAAGTGATGTGGTGAGTGGTTGTTAAAAAGTGGTAGGAAGAAAAGCC
Organism: Macaca thibetana thibetana; assembly: GCF_024542745.1. Classification (NCBI taxonomy): domain Eukaryota; kingdom Metazoa; phylum Chordata; class Mammalia; order Primates; family Cercopithecidae; genus Macaca; species Macaca thibetana. The sequence goes on along the minus strand of NC_065579.1, from coordinate 7,234,271 downwards.
AGAAGAGCTCATGCAAACTCAGATTATACAGTACTAAATATTAATTTGAGGTATTAAATTAATTAATTGTAATGATTTATTGAGCAGTTAATTTGGCAGGCACAATGCTATGTAATGATGGTTCAGATTTGAAAAAAGATATGAGACCTGTTGTCAAGGAGTTCACAGTCTCATAGGGAGAGAGGCAAAAAACAGTGCAGCGTAGTATGACAAGAACTGTAATATACACTGTTTCATTGCATGTTTAAATGTAATAAAAACTTGAGGGAAAGATCTATTCAGTCTTCCTATGAAAGGGAGAGAATAAAGCCTTCACAAACAGATCTCAGTGAGCCCAAGTGTTGAAAATAAGTGATTGTTTTACTGATCAGATTTTTGCAGCAGGACTAGTGATTACAAAAATCCAGAGGTAGATACTTGAGTTCAGAGAGCACTCCGTCAAATAATGCTATGAATTACTCTCTTCTTTCTAAGGGTTGCAACGATAGATAAAATACACTTTCAAAAATAAAATTTGAGACATTACCATGTTTGTATTTGACCAGAACAAAAGTTTACAGGGGCAGCTGTGGACTGCAGCCAGTGTCGGCTAGACTAGCACCAGAAACAGACTGAGGCAATTAATTTAATCTGCTACAGCATATGTATGTGTGTATGTATGTCAGGTGACTTAGCTGTGTTTCTTACATTGAATCAGAAGCCAGGATGGGCTGCTCCAAACTGAAAGAAGTCCAAAATAGCTGAGACTATTGCTACGGTGACTTCCTTGGTAAAATTATGCCTATGAGATGATGAGATAAAGAAAACAAGCCATACAAAGTATGACATGAGCCAAGCCACCAGAGATTCAGTGAGGGAATAATCCTTTCCACAGTTTTCTCACAGGAGAGTAGTACCTGGTTGTAAATATTAGATCTGGTTTTGGACTAAAGAATGAGGAGACAGGCGTCCTTCTGCAAAATAGCTACACTGGATCCAATTAGTACAGAGATTAAGAAAATAACAACAGCAACAACAACAAAAAAACCCTTCCTACTCAAAATGAGACTACAAACAAAAGGTTTAAAGCCCAGAAAGACAATTAAAATTAAGAGGCCGCTCTCTCCCTACCATATAGTAGATTGGACAGAGTAACCCTCTTGACTAAAGATATAATAATGCTGCATAAAATGTTTTAAGTGTCCACTCATTCACACACATGCACAAACAAACACATCTTCTAAGACTCACAAAAATAGGAACACAGAGAGCAAAATACACAAATGAAACAGGTAACCTGAGAAATGCAGGATTGCACAGCCAGCCTTCATTCTGAGGGTGTCCGCCAAACCTCCATCAAAGTGGAAACAGTACTTTGATGACTACATGTGATATGGCAGAAGAAGATACAGTTTAGGAAGTTCCTAAGTTGACATCCCTCAGCTAAAACTGGAACCTCAAAGGACTCTATGGAGACTATAAGGGTAAATAAAAAGCAGACGAGTGAGAGACAAAAGTAAGGAAAGAATTTGACCTTCTAAGTTGGGTGAACTGGCTCACACATGTAATCCCAGCACTTTGGGAGGCAGAAGCCGGCAGATCACTTGAGGGCAACGGTTCAAGACCAGCCTGGCCAACATGGTGAAATCCCATCACTACTAAAGATACAAAAATTATCCAGGTGTGGTGAATCTGGGCACAAGAATCGCTTGAAACCAAGACGCGGAAGCTGCAGTTAGCCGAGATCGTACCACTGCACTCCAGCCTGGGGGACAGAGTAAGACTCCATCTCAGAAAAAAAAAAAAGAAGAAAACAGAAAAGAATTTGACCTTCTAATTTCTGCTACTAAGTGGAAGAGGACGGGAAAAAAAGTAATCTTCTCCTATAATTTTTTCATAAATTTTTAATTGAAGGTAACTTTCATATATTAAAATTCACGAATTGAAAATATACAGATATTTGCATTTAAATAAAACAGATAAGATGAAAGGATACAGAAATTTCTATCACCCCAGAAAATTTCCCCATGCACCTTTCCAGTCAATACATTCTCTATCTCCGAGGTAACTATTATTCTGGCTTTTAGCATTATAGATTAGTTTTGCTTGTTCTTGAACTTCATGTACGTAGAGTCATATAGTATGTTGAGTGTTGTGTTTGAATTTCTTCACTCACTTTGATAGGCAAAATAATGGGCCCCTCCCCCAAAAATTTCTTCACCTAAATTCAGAGGCAAATTTCTCATCATATTTTTCTATCGAATTTAAGGCATAAATTTATTTTTGACTTTACTTATTATTGAATTTAAATTTATTTATTGTTGAATTTATTCCTTAAATTCAATAGTCTGGGAGGAACATATCAGGGCATCTTCCATCACGAGGAAGACTCCAGTGGTGAGTCATAAAGAATAAAGAGAATGAATAGACCTCTTTCTGCTGCAAGTCTGGAGTGCAGTGTTCCTTTTACAGATACCTGGGTTATTATTCTACCTTCCCTGCCACACAATGTGTGTGCCCCACTGCTCTGTCTATAAAAATAGTTTTTCAATAATCACCTGCTCACACCCAGACTTGTCTAGAAACATCAAATGCAAGAAGGACAAAGGTATTATCATAAAACTTACAAAAACTCATTATGTCACTCATTGTGGCCTGTGTATGCTACTTAGTGGTATTCAGCAAGTAGCATATTTCAACCAAGTAATAATCATTCTTATTTTTTATGTGCATGTCAATCTAACTACAGGATGCAAGTTTGAACCTGAATTAAGTTTGAGTCCCCTAAGCTCCCTTTTGGCTGAGGGGCTATTTGGAGGGTGCACCAAACAGCCGAGCCTGGGTTGCTGTTTGAGATGTTAAGGAAAGGCCGGGCGCGGTGGCTCAAGCCTGTAATCCCAGCACTTTGGGAGGCCGAGACGGGCGGATCACGAGGTCAGGAGATCGAGACCATCCTGGCTAACACGGTGAAACCCCGTCTCTACTAAAAAATACAAAAAATTAGCCGGGCGTGGTGGCGGGCGCCTGTAGTCCCAGCTACTCGGGAGGCTGAGGCGGGAGAATGGCGTAAACCCGGGAGGCGGAGCTTGCAGTGAGCTGAGATCCGGCCAGTGCACTCCAGCCTGGGCGACAGAGCGAGACTCCGTCTCAAAAAAAAAAAAAAAAAAAAAAAAGAAAAAGAAAAAGAAAAGAGATGTTAAGGAAAAAATTAGACACTTTTCGAAATACGGTAAGGCAGATTTTACTGAAGACCGTCATGATAGATATAGGGATTGCTGCAGCAGGATTTTGCAGTGGGTAAAAGTTGGGTTCAACTTCAAATGCTGCATGGACGAGAGAGTCAGGGGGAAAGGAGCTACATACTTTTACACAACAAGATCTCACAAGAATCACAAGAATAGCACCAAAGGAGGAAATTCACCCCCACGACAGGCCCCACCTCCAACATCGGTGATTACAATTTGACAATTCAACATGAGATTTGGGTGGGGACCCAGATCCAAACCATATCAAGGTTGGCGGATGGAAAATTACTAAAAGAAAACAGGGTTAAGGGAAATTATGGCTAACACAATTCAACAGGATTCTTGCTGACAGCACGTCGAGGTGATCGCAGAGCACCTGTGTAATGCCAAAGGTTCTCGCCTTAGCCACGCCAAAGAATTGGTGTGGCAGCTGCCCACGGAGAGTAATGGAGACACAGACCAAGAGAAAAAAGAAAAAGCTGTAGGCTTTATCGAGCAGAGAGACAGTACGAAGCTTCCACAGCGTGGAAGAGGTCCCGAGCGGGTAGCCAGAGTTGGATTATGCGATTGCGTTTTGAACTCTTTAAGGCAGGAAATATGTGCAGAGGGAAGATGTTACCAGAGCGAGAAACAAAGGCAGTAAATTATGTTGTGACATGTCTTAGATTTTGAGGAAAAGTGGAATTGTAACTTGGGTTTTAGTTACTTTATGACCTTGCACCCGCACGGCAAAGGAGACAGGATCTCACAGGACTTTACAAAGTATGTTCACAAGGAATTGGAATTGGGAGCATAGATAAGGTCTGCTGGTCACAGAAAAACGATGACATTCCTTTTAGTTTTAGGGAGGGTGAAGGGAGAGAGGGAGAGAGAACACAGGGAAGCTTCCAGCAAAATTTTCGCTGTTTATAGCTTTCTTGGGGAAGAAAACACATGCACAAATCCTGGTGTTAGGAATATTTTAAGTATATATCTTCAATGTTATTCACCTAGGACTGAAGGAAGTCCTGATGCAGGAAATGAGTGAGCTTCACAGCTTTCTGAGCCCCTGCTCGACCCAGGAAGCCCGGCTGGCCCCTCCTCTCACCTGGGAGATGGGACTTTCACTGCTCTGAGGAGCCTGTTTCCTGAGGAACGTGATCAGTTATCAAGGGTGATCACGTCTTGTCCCTCATATAAAATGCCATAGCACAATCAGCACTTCATATCTGCAGGTTTCAACCCACAGCTGGTTGACTCTACCAATGCAAAACCCACAGACACAGAGGGCTGACTGAAGATGTTCAGGTAAAAAGCATCATCAGAAGTAAAGATAAACGACTGAATCACCAGGATTACACAGCAATGATCAGATTGACAAAGCAATTTGAAAGTAGTATGCACCTAATAACAAAACCTCAAATTAAAGTAAAAATTGATAGGTCAACAAAGAGATGTGAATAACAATACTACCATTTTAGTAAGAAATTTTAGCATGATTCTTTCAGGGATAATCATACTAACTGGGTGAAAGTGAATAAGGATATGTGAGATTTGTATACTTCTATTAACAAATTTATTTTGATGGACACTTTTAAAACCTTGAGTCCTTTTATTGAAAAAACACAAAGTCTACTAAAACATAAGAAACTGTTGAGAAAATATGCCACGTACTTAGCCATAAAACTAGTTTCAACAAATGTCAAAAGACAGGCATCATGTAAACCACATTTTGTGACCACAATACAATAAATCAATGGAAATTCATTTTAAAAGTTAGAAATTAATAAAAACTGTAATACCAATAAAAGAAATAACCTGCTTTCAGGAAAGTTTTGCCAAACATTTAAGAAATAGATAAGTGCAATTTATAAAAATATTTACAAAACACAGAAAAAAAAAAAGAATAGCTTCCAAATTATTTTGTGCAAGTGTCATAACCTGATATGGTTTGGATATTTTTCCCCTCAAAATATCATGTTGAAATATAATCTCTAATGTCGAAGGTGGGACCTAGTGGGAGGTACTGAACCATGGGGCTGCTTCCTCATGATTGGCTTTAGTGCCATCCTCTTAGCAATGATTGAGTTCACATTCATTTCACACAAGATCTGGTTGTGTAAAAGAGCCTGGGTGTTCCCTTTTCTTTTCTTGCTCCCTCTCTTACCCTGTGACAAAATGACTCCCCTTTTGCCTTCTGCCTTTTTTGGAAGCATCCTGAGGCCCTCGCCAGAAGTGGATGCTGCTGCTATGCTTCTTGCAGCCTGTCCTTGTGATAGAAAAGAAAAGAGCATCTTCAGGAGCATAGTGTAAGCAGGCTGTGTTGCAACCATTGCTAGAGAGATTAACGTGAGTAAAAGGGATCCAAGTGCTAATAGCCAAGACAGTTGGAAAAAGTCTTTGAAGGCATTTCCAAGATCTTGGAGACAGGGCCTCCCATCACAGGACCAGAGGTCTAGGAGGAAAGTCTGAGTGCCCAGGTACATACAGAACTATAAGCCAAAATAAATCTCTTTGCTTTATAAATGATCAAGTCTTAGGTATTTCTTTATAGCAGTGCAAAACAGACTCATGCAGAAAATTAGTACCAAGGAGTGGGATATTGCTATGATAATCCTTGAAGATGTGAAAGCATATTTGGAATAGGGTATTAGAAGTTGGAAGAGGTTGGAAGGCTCAGAAGAAGAGAGGAAGATGAGGGAAAGTTTCGAACATCTTACAGACTGGTTAAGTGGTTATGACCAAAATGCTGATATAAATATGGACAGTGAGGGCCAGACTGATGAGGGCTCAAATGAAAATGAAGAGGTTCTTAGGAACCAGAGCAAAGAACTTGGTTGCATCGTGTCCATGTCCTAGGAATCTGTGGAAGTTTGACCTTAAGAGGGATGATGTAGGGTATCTGGGTGAAGAAATTTCTAACCAGCAAAGCTTTCAAGGTGTTGTGTGGCTACCACTAACAGCCAACAATCATATATTGGAGCAAAGAAATTACTTAATGTTGGAACTTATATTTAAAAGAGAAGCAGAGAATAAAAATTTGAAAACTGTGAAGCCTGGCCCTGTGATTGTGAAGGAAAGTCTTTTCAGAAGAAGAATCCAAGCAGGCTGCTGAGCAACCATTACCAGAGAGATTAGCATGAGTAAAAGGGAGCCAAGAGCTAATAGCAGAAACAATAGGAATAAGGCCTTGAAGGCATTTCCAAGATCTTGAAGACAGCCCATCCTATCACAAGCCCAGAGGTCTATGAGGAAAGAGTGGTTTCAGGGGCCAGGCCTGGGGCCCCATTCCCCAGACTTGGGACATTGCTCCCCACATTCTGGGTGTTCCAGCTCCAGCTGCAGCTCAAACGTCCCAGAACAGCTTAGGTTGCCACTCCAGATGGCACAAGCCATAAATTTGGTGGTTTCCACATGGTGTTAAGTCTGCAGCCACACAAAATGTGAGTCCGAGAGAGGCTTGGCAACTGCTCCCTATATCGGGGGAACCCACCCTCAATATTTCAATGTAAGTTCTTTCTATTTTCCACAAGTGTCAGCCAGCTGAGAAATAAAGAGTACAAAGAGAGGAATTTTACAGCTGGGCCTCTGGGGGTGACATCACATATCAGTAGGACTGTGATGCCCGCCAAAGTCTCAGACCAGCAAGTTTTTATTAAGGGTTTCAAAAGGGGAGGGGGTGTAATAACAGGGAGTAGATCACATGCTTCGAAAGGCAAAAAGCAGAACAAAGATCACATGCTTCTGAGGGAACAGGACAAAAGGCAAAACAGAACTACTGATAAGGGTCTTTGTTCAGCGGTGCATGTATTGTCTTGATAAACATCTTAAACAACAGAAAACAGGGTTTGAGAACAGAGAACTGGTCTGACCACAAATTTACCAGGGCAGAGTTTTTTCCCCACCCTAATAAGCTTGAGGGTACTGCAGGAGAGCAGGGTGTATTTCAGTCTTTATCTCAACCGCATAAGAAAGACACTCCCAGAGCAGCTGTTTATAGACCTCCCCCAGGAATGCATTCCTTCCTCGGGGTATTAATTATTAATATTCCTTGCTAGGAAAAGAATTTAGCAATATCTTCCCTACTTGCACGTCCGTTTATAGGCTCTCTGCAAGAAGAAAAATATGGCTCTATTTTGCCCGACCCCACAGGCAGTCAGACCTTATGGTTGTCTTCCCTTGTTCCCTGAAAATTGCTGTTATTCTGTTCTTTTTCAAGGTGCACTGATTTCATATTGTTCAAACACACATGTTTTACAATCAATCTGTACAGTTAACACAATTATCACAGTGGTCCTGCTGTGACGTACATCCTAAGCTTATGAAGACAACAGGATTAAGAGATAAAAGTAAGAGAGGCATAAGAAATTACAAAAGTATTATTTGGGAACTCATAAATGTCCATGAAATCTTCACAATTTATGTTCCTCTGCCACGGCTCCAGCTGGTCCCTCCATTCGGGATCCCTGACTTCCCGCAACATCCCTAGATGTCAGAAGACTTAACAGAAAGCCCAGGTTCCCAGGCAGAAGCCTGCTGCAGGGGCAGACCCTCCACAGAGAGACTCTATTAGGGCAGTGCCAAGGAGAAATGTGGGATCAGAGCTCCCACACAGAGTCTTCAATGGGACACTGCCTAGTGGAGCTGTGGGAAATGGGCTGCTACCCCTCAGGTCCCAGAATTGTAGAGACACAGACAACTTGCGTCCTGAACCTGGAAAAGCTGAAGGCACTTAACTCCAACCCATGACACCAGATGTAGGGGCTGCACCCAGCAAAGCCACAGAAGCCAAGCTGCCCAAGGTCTTCGGAGCCCCCTCCTTGTACCAGTGTGCACAGGTTGTGAGACATGGAGACAAGGGAGATTATTTTGGACTTTAATGTTCAATATCTGCCCTGCTAAGTTTCAGACTTGCATGGGGCCAATTGCTCCTTTGTTTTGGCCAATTTTTGCCTTTGGAATGGGAATGTCTACTCAATGTCTGTACCAATATTGTATCTTGGGATTAAATAACTTCTATTATTTTTGCAGGATTATAGGTGAAAGTAACTTAGCTTGAGTCTCAGATGAGACTGAGGACTTTGAACTTAATGCTGGGATGAGTTAAGTTTTGGGGGACTGTTGGGATAGATTATTTTATTTTGCAATGTGAGAATTACATAAGATTTGGGGGACCAGGGATAGAATGTTATGGTTTGAATGTGTGTCCCCTACAAATCTCATGTTAAAATATAATCTCCAATGTTGGAGGTGGTGCATAGTGGGAGGTATTGGATCATGGGGGCAGATCTCTCACGAGTTACTTAACATCGTCCCCTTGGTAATAAGTTCTCACTCACTAGTTCACACGAGATCTGGTTGTGTGAAGGAGCCTGGGATCTCCTCCTTCTCTGTCTTTCTTCCCCTCTTGTCATGTGATATGATTGCTCCTCCTTCAGCTTCTGCCATGAATGGAAGCTTCCTGTGGCCCTCAACTGGAGCAGGTTCTAACACCATACTTCTGGCACAGTCTGCAGAACTGTAAGCCAAAATAAACTTATTTTCTTTATAAATGACCTAGTGTTAAATATTCCTTTATAGCAATGCAAAACAGACTAACACATAACTTTTTAAATTATATTTCAAGTTCTCACATAACTTTTATTGCTTTGAAAACTTTATAACCATTGTAAACTTCGTAACAAAACCAAACTGACAATATAGTAAAAGGCAATTATGGCCCATTCCCCCTCAAGAATGTACATGTAAATATACCAACCATAATTCTGGAAACTAGAATCCAACAATGTATGAAAAACAGAAGATAATAAATCATGACAACGTTTCACTGATCTCAAAAATGTTGTCTCAATGTCATTGCAAATCTGGAATTACATACCCTTTTATTATTCAGTCAAAAGATAATCGAGGTGAGATTTTTTACTTGTGATAAAATTATTACAAATCTTTAATTTTGTCTCTGTTAAACAGTCAAGGATTAGTACCAAAAAATTGTATCTTTAGATATACAAAAATAAGAATAATGATGATTATTAGATAATTGCTGTAATAACTACTAAAAGATATATTCTAGAAGAAAGGAATAGTGAACGTAGAGAGATATTTTGAAATCCGTAAAACAATGAGGAGCCAAAATGATTATTAGTGCATGTCAGTTAAAACTAATAAATCTTTGTTGAAGAATAATAACATTAACTTTAACTATGTTTAAAAATATAGAAATAAAATGACAGAAAATAATAGAAATGAAATCAGAGATGTTCAGTGTTAATATAGTTATAAGGATATTGATGTTTTCTTAAGGAGCAAATAATCTATATTTTCTCTATAAATTCATATATATTATATATATAATTTATGTATGTAATACATACCATATATAAGGATTACACCCTTATATAAGAGTCAGTAGAGTTAATGGTTGGTGTGTTGTTTTTCTTTTATATTGTATTTCACACTTTTCTGTATTTAAAGTTTTTTTTTCAGACAAAGAAAGTAGGGACATGCATTTGCATGGAGGATTTGTCAAAGGACAGGTAGTTACATATTACTGGAGGATAGGAAAAAGAAGGAGGAATAGGCTAGTAATATAGATGGAAAGCATATTATGGAATTTCTTGTGCAAACATGCAAAGGAAACAGCACTTTCAATAAAAGTTAATAGATTGCCATGTAACAGTTACAACAGCAGAAGTAATTTTAACAGATTTATAATTTAGAAAGATATCTAGAATAGCAAAGTGAGTGACTGATGATATTGTGAAGTTAGAGGCAGAAAGACAAATAGCATATTATAGAAGTCCAAGTAAGAGATAATGTCGACCTAAATTAAAATGTTAAGAATGAGTCAAGCAAAAAGGACAATATTGAAAGTTACTTTTGAGTCATCCTTACTTCTTAAAATTGTCCCTCACAAGGCAGAGTTTGCAGACTACTTAATAGCTCAGTGGTCATCCTCTATATAACTGCTAGATTCTGATCTAGAGCATCAAATAATCCACAATATTGCTAGATATATTAAAAATAAAATTGCCTTGCTAGAAAGCTGAGTCTTCTAGTTGGCGAAAAGATGGTCTAGACCTAAGCACTTTTCTAGCATTATTTTCTATCCTTTAAAGAGGTGCAGTGCCTTTTTCTTTAAGAGCCTGAAACTTAACTTTTCTGTTAATTCTATTATCAATCATTGTAAAATTTTCCATTTAGTATGCTTGACTGAATAACAATTGAATTTTGTTTCTGTGCAGAGGTAATTGGCTTGGCCAAAATAATCCCATTTCATTTTCCATCCAAATACATGTTTTAATCAACACTTGAAGATGTTACACAGTGAAATAAAGGAATTTCAAATCTGGTTAAAGGAAATTCATGTCAGAAGCACTGAATGAAAACACAGGCTACATAGATAGGTCTGGAGAATTAGTTTATTTTATGAAACAAAAGTAGCAAATGTTTCTTTTTCCTCTTTAATAGGAAGTCAGGGCAGTTGGGAATTGTCCTCAGTTATGATTCTTCTCTATATAAATTTCCAGTAGAAGGTACTGGAAAAAATACTGTCAAGGAAAAGGAAGCATGCTAGATTAATTAGAAATAAAAATGAGAAAGATTTATAAAATTACCTGGACTTTTCTCCCAACAACTGACTCCAGGGAGCTTTTAATCCCACATTCATTTGCACAGCTTTTATAAATTCTATGCCATGTTCTACAAACACAATGTCTTCAAACTCACTGAAAAATATATGATATCTCTATTTTGACTTCAAAAAAATTATAACACTCTTGGAGTTTGCTTTTTAGAGGTAAAATAGTAAAGGAAATATTGACCAAGAATATAGATACATGTGTTTAAAAAGCAGTCTCTGAGAGGACTGATAAATACATTGTTAATTTAGAATAGAATTAATAGATCTTCAATTCTTACAAACTAAATGCACAAGGTTGGCCAACAGAATAATTTGCTAAGTTATGTAATTTTCGGTAGACGATTTTTTAAGTAGCTAGTTTGTATTTAGACTCAGGACTAGCTTATAGACCATGCTGAATTGATTTTAATATATTAGGCACACCTGCTTTCCTTGCAGTAAGGAAGATACTCTGCACCCATTTTCAGTGGATATGTGCATGAACACACACACACATGCACACACACACACGCACACACACACACGCATACATGCACACACATATACCTCAAGTCTGGTTACATCTCTCTTTTTCTCTCCATCTCTTTTCTGCATAATGGTGCTATCATAGACTCATAAAATTTGTTTATCTAAATATTGTTCTGTTGTGTTACCTCTGTGTCTTAATTTAGTGTATTATTTCCTTTGAGTTTTTAAGTCTAAAAAACATTCTGTCCTCATCCAATAGATGCTGAATCTGTTAGTTTAAGCTAAAGAACTACTTTATTTCTCTTATCTCCAAATTCTTGGTGAAAGGAAGGCATTTGTCATGGTAGAAGTTTCTATTACATGACTATTAGAAAAAAAGTGTGACCAAGAGTATCAATAAGTCAGAGTCACAGGAAATGAGCCATGGCAAATCTTCCCTTATCAGGTGTCAGTGTTATTGAAGGCTTCTTTTAATATCATGTTCTCTGTGGTGGCTTTGTAGTTATCAAGCAAAATTCTGACAATCAATTTCCAGAGTATGCTTCCTTATTAAAATATAATGTACTCACTGATTGATCCAGAAACACACATATATAGTATATAACAGTATCTATTTATCTATCTGTCCATCTATCTATCTATATGTTTACATACATACTTTAAACATAAAGGCAAAAAAGTATAACTTTTTATTTTTATCATTTCAAAAAAGTTTTATGTTAAAAACGCTCTTCTTGCTTGAAAACATATGGAATCATTCAGTTAATGATTGATCAATCATTACCACTGTTTGCAGCTTATAACTGACTACTTCCTGCAGAACATTGCCTCATCAGGATCCACGTGTTCCACTTTGCTGCCTTTATTCACTAACTTGACTGTTTCCTCTGGCCCCAGAACACGCAAAAATATCAGTGTAGCTGAGTCATTGTATCTTGAAGTAATAGCATTTGAGATGCCATCTCTAGGATCTAGGATTTTTGTTCAAAACCAGCAATAATGTTTCTGTCCATATCCCAAAGTCCAAAGCATTTGACCTTGCAGAGATGCTTAATAACTGATTGACTATTTGACAGAATTTTTAGAGATCTTTTTCAAATCTACATGCACTCTGAAATCCTAGAAACAAAGAGTCGGAATAGTGTGGTGATTTACCTGGCTCTGCCGTTATCTCACTGTGAGGTTTTCTCCTCTCAGAGGCTTTAAAAATGACGACTTTGGTTTCCCAAAGTTCACCTCCCTGAAAAGATTAAGTATATTTCCTCTCATAGCAATAGCCTATAAGAAGCTGGGCAGAAAAGCAAAATGCAAATTTTTGCTCAACTGTAAATGATCCCAGTTGTGACAAAAATTCAAATCAGGTGTTGGTAATAAACGTAACTCATCGAGATAGAAATCTCAGTGGTCTGGCAGCAAACCCTGAATCACTCTGTTTTCAGGAGTCATTGTAACAGCTAGGATATTATGACCAGGATTTCTATACACTAATTTGAACAGCTTGGCCTTTCCTGGCTCTGGGGTTAATGTACAGAAGAAGCAAATGAATGATATAGCAAGAGACAATCAAAGCAATAAGTTGGCATTTTAGTTCTAATTTTACAGAGAGACACGTTTATCATACATTTTAAACAGTTCAAGTTATAAAACATTTATCGGTATCTGGGAGTATTTTTAAAAATTACAAAATAAGGCCCAGCACAGTGGCTCACGCCTGTAATCCCAGCACTTTGGGAGGCCGAGGCAGGCGGATCACAAGGTCAGGAGATTGAGACCATCCTGGTGAACACGGTGAAACCCCATTTCTACTAAAAATACAAAAAATTAGCCGGGCGTGGTGGCTGGCGCCTGTAGTCCCAGCTACTAGAGAGGTTGAGGCAGGAGAATGGCGTGAAACCAGGAGGCAGAGGTTGCAGTGAGCCAAGATCGCGCCACTGCACTCCAGCCTGGGGGACAGAGCCAGACTTTGTCTCAAAAAAAAATTATAAAATAAAAAAGTAAAAGTACGACCAGTTGGACCTATAATCTCACTTCTTTTAGGTCACCATTCTTTGCCAGATGTTCTCTCTCTGACTCCTACTCCATTTAACATGCATAAATTCATATACAAAAAAATACATATATATAAAGTGGAATTAAAATATACAATTTTGAAACTTGTTTATTCAGTTAAAACATGTTGTATATTTTTTCATGTCAGCATACATAAATCAATCTCATTTTTTAAGGTGGCACAATATTATATTGGACAGATGTATCATAAGTACCATGATTGATTTAATCAATTTTTAAGGAAAGACATTTACATTGTGTTTAGTTTTATTCTCAAATAAAACATTGCTACAATGAACATCTTAATACACATATTTTTGTCCTTGATTGCATTTATCTGATAAATTCCTGGAAGTAGAATTGCTTGCATCAGAACAAATTCTCAATAAATATTTTCAGACTTAAAAAACTTTACTAATCAAATCAGTTAGATGTATTTTCAATCCTAGTTTTAACTTTCATTTCTTCAGTTAAGAGTTAATGTTAGGCTGGGTGCAGTGGTTCACGCCTGTAATTCCAACACTTTCAGAGGCCGAGGCAGGCAGACCATCTGAGGTTGGGAGTTCGAGACCAGTCTGACCAACATGGCAAAATCCCATCTCTACTAAAAATACAAAAATGGTCGTCAGGCATGGTTGTGAGTGCCTATAATCCCAGCTAGGGGAGGCTGAGGCAGGAGAATTGCTTGAACCCAAGAGGCAGAGGTTGCAGTAAGCCAAGATTATACCACTGAATCCAGCCTGGACAACAAAGTGAGATCATGTCTCAAAGAAAAAAAAAAAAAAAAAAAGAGCTAATGTTAATAAAGAAGTAAATATCAATAAATATTTTTCCACATTGAAGAACCATTCAGTTCAGTCATGCCTATTACCATAGCAACATACATAATTTAAAAAGTAGCACCTTTTACAAAAGATACGGCAAAAATAAGCCTGCACATGCCACAGTTTTCACCGTCTTTAAATAATGTGTTTCTCAAAGATGTTATCTACAATCCTCTGTTCCTATGGGTTCTTAGTATGAGATGGCACTATCCATAGACTTTTTAAAAAGTGTTATTTAGAAATCTATAACAGTACTCTCCAGAAAGACAAATCAAATAGAAATAAACAATGGGTTTCTGCGGAACTGTATCACTTAAGCTCTGAGGCCAGAATTGCTCATTTCAAATATGATTGACTGTTCTTTATTAAGTTGAACCATATGAAATTGTCATAGTTGCAGGACAAATGGTCAAATAGCAGCAATTGCCAATGGCTCAGTCTAATAAAATCAGCAATGGCAGAAACGTCAGGGTAGTGATTCAGAGTATTCTAAAAAGCATGTATAAATTCCACCAACTCAAATCCTATGTTCTGGATATTATAATTGCTCCTCATTGTAAAAGCAAAACAGTAACAGAAACATTGTGGAGCATAGAACTAGGATGGCTGCACAGGAAAGTGTTGAAAACACTAACTAACTACCCCATCCCCCTGTTGGGATCAGCTCGAAGCCAGGAGGGATTTCTCCGTGTGGGGTAAAGGTGAATAGGAAAACCCCAGTGGCCCTTATTACCACCATGAACACCTTCAGCCTTCACCACAAGGGACTCCTGCAGTCTTCACTGGTACTTAGCCCAACTGAGGGACTCACAACACCACTGTGCTCCCCCCGGAGAAGAAGCCAATGCTATGTCTTAATCCACCTACTCCCACAGCTGACACCCGCCATCTTGGGATCAGAGTTGCTGCTATACGGCACCCACCCATAGGTCCTGAGTAGTCATTGTGCCCCTCCACCTCTGGGGTCTTGGTGCCACTGCACCCCACCATTCAGAGCCTAGGGCACTCAGTTCTCTGCTATCTCTAGCCCAAGTTGCTGCTGCACCTTACCATTTCTGAGGATTTATTGCTATAGTGCCCTACCCACCAGGGCCTGAGCTGCTGTGGTGTCCTGCCTCCCCAGGGACCGGTGTCACTTCCACAAGGCGGCTTGCCCCTGGAGGTCTGAGGTACAGTGGTGCTTTTCTTCAGGCTGAGTCACTGCGGGGCTGGGGCCCACCTCCTGGGAACTGAATATACTACTTCACTCTACGTCTGAAGTCCATGAGAGGTGTGTGGACATGCCCATGCATTGAGAAGTGCACCCACACTCAGGACTCAGGTGGCACAGTATTTTCACAGAACCTTGAACACAGGAACCCAGTTTTGCAGCTTCTCTGAGTACCTGTGTCCTGGAACAAAGTGCAACCAGGTTGCCTGAAAGTCATTCCAGACCTAGTGCCAATAGGAATCCCCTTGGCGAGAAATTCCCTCTGTGTGGAAAAATACAGTAGTACCCTAACAGCCTTCAACACTGGAGATGCCAACAGCCCATGCTACTGTCATCAACACCACAAGCAACTGCAACCTTGGCCACTGATATGGTTTGACTGTGTCCCCACCCAAATCTCATCTTGAATTATAACTCCCACAATTCCCATGTGTCATGGGAAGAACCTGGCAGGAGGTAATCAGATTATGGGGGCGGGTCTTTCCTGCGCTATTCTCATGATAGCGAATGAGTCTCACAAGATCTGATGGTTTAAAAATGAGAGTTTCCCTGCACAAGCTCTCTCTTTGCTTGCCACCATCCATGTAAGACGTGACTTGCCCCTCCTTGTCTTCTGCCATAATTGTGAGGTCTCCCCAGCCATGTGTAACTTTAAGTCCATTAAACCTCTTTTTCTTCCCGGTCTTAGGTAGTCTCAGACTAATACAGCCATCAGTGCTCCATCAGCCTTTGCTATGCTGGCCTGATTTGACAGAGTTAGATAAAGCCCACACCTCTGCACCCTCATGTAAACAGGCACATCTGACCCAAAGAAATTGACATTTATGAATTGCTTGAAAAAGAATTCAAATAATTATTTTTAAGGAAGCTTAGCAAAATTCAAGAGAACACAAATATGCAAAACAACAAAATCAGGAAAACAAAAAATGAACACACACAAAAACAATTCAACTAAGATAGAAATTGTTGAAAAAGAATCAAATAGAAATCCTGGAGCCAAATAAAACAATAAATAACATAAAAAATGCAATAGAGAGCTTCAATGGGAGACTCAATAAAGTGGAAGAAAGAATCTGCAAACTTGAAGATAGTTTTTTGTAAATTATTTATACTGAGAAAAAATGAAAATAAATGAAAAAAATGAGGAATCCATATGAGGCTTATGGGACACTATTATGTGATACAATATACATATTATATATGGAAAAGAGAGAGAGAGAAGGAGGAAAAAACTTATTTTAAAAAATAATGGCTGAAAACTTCTCAAATCTAGGGAGAGATATAAATAGCCAAATCCATGAAGCTTAAGAGTTCCCAAAAAGTTTCAAAACAAAGAGGTATGTACTGAAACACATTATAATCAAATTGTTAAAAGTTGAAGATAAAGAGAATTTTGAAAGCAGCAACAGGAAATCAACATGTCTCATACAAAGGAAATCATATGGATTCACTGGATTTTTCAGCAGAACTTTTGAAGGTCACAGGAGAAGGAATAATATATTTAAAATGCTAAGAGAAAAAAAAATGTCAACTAAGAATATTATATCCAGCTAGGCACAGTGGCTCATGCCTATAATCCCAGCAATTTGGGGGAGTAAGGTGGGAGAATTTCTTGAGGTCAGAAGCTTGAAACCAGCCTGGGCAACATAGAGACCCTGTCTCTACAAAAAAGAAAAACATAGCTGAGTGTGTTGACAAATGACTTTAGTCCCAGGTACTCGAGAGACTGAGGTAAGAGGATCGCTTAAGCTTAGGAGCTTGAGGCTACAGTGAGCTGTGATCATACCAGTGCACTCCAGCCTGAGCAACAGAATAAGACCCTGTCTCTATAAAATAACTAACTAACTAACTAACTAACTAACTAAATAAGACTACTATATCTGGCAAAGACACCCTTCAAAAATGAAGAAGATATGCTTTGCTTCTCAGACAGACACAAGATAAGAGAGTTCACTACCACTAGATCTGCCTCACAAGAAACTCTAAAGAAAATTCCTCAAGCAGTAATGAATGAAGGCTAATTACTAACATAAAAACATATGAAACTATTTAATTCATTAATAAAGATAAATGTATAGTCAAATTTTGAATACTATAATACTGTAATGGTGGTATATAAATTATATAACCCTAGCATAGTGGTTAAAAGATTAAATTATTTAAAATAAATGTAGCTACAATAATTTATTATTGGATACACTGTATAAAAAGATGTAAATGATGACATTAAGAACATAAAATGTGGGAGAAAACAAAAGTGTAGTTTTTTGTATGCAATTGAAATTAAGCCATCATCAGCTCAAAATATTCAGGTATAACTATAAAATATTTTATGTAAGCATGATGGTAACCACAAAGCAATAATCTATAGTAGATATGCAAAAGACAAAGGGAAAGGAATCAAAGCATGCGCACTACAAAATATCTTTGAATTGCAAAGGAACACAGCAAGAAAGGAACAGAAAATCTACAAAACATTCAGAAAACAATTAACAAAATGGTAATATTGAGTTCTTATGTGAATAATTACCTCAAAAGTAAATTGATTAAATTATTCAATAAAAAACAAACATTAAAAAATTATATAGCATCACCAAGTGGGATTTATCCCAGGGTATAAGGGTGGTTTAACATAGGCAGATCAATCACTGTGATATACCACATTAACAGAACAAAAGATAAAACCAAATGATCATGTCAATCGATGCAGAGAAAGCACTTGATAAAGTTTAGAAACATTATTGATAAAAACTATCAACAATTTCTGTATAGAAAGAAATATACTCAAGATAATAAATGTCATTTATAAAAATCCCATAGCTAATATCATAATCAATAAGAAAAAACTGAAAGTTTTTCATATAATATCCAATATGAGGAAAGGACGCCCATTCTCACCACAGCTATTTAACGTAGTACTGGAAGTACTAGCAAGAGCAGTCAGACAATAAAAAGATAAAAAAGGCATCCAAATTATAACAAAAAGATATAAAAGGCATCCAAATTGAAAAGGAAGAAGTAAAATTATACCTGTTTACCGATGACACGATATTATGGAGAAAAAACCCTGAAAAGACACAGAGGAAAACTGTTAGAACTATTCAGTAAATTCAGTAAAGTTTCATGATACAGTATTATCATACAAAAATCAGTTGCATTTCTTTACAACAAGCATGACTTATCTAAAAAAGAAATCAAGAAAAGCATCCCATTTATAATAGCACCAAAGAGAATAAAATACTTAGGAATATATTTAACCAAGGAGGTAAAAGATCTATACACTTAAATCTATAAAATGTGAATGATAGAAATTAAATAAAACACACAAAAATGTAAAGATATCCCATGTTCATGCATTGGAAGAATTAATATTATTAAAATATCCATGCTACTCAATGTAATATACAGATTCAATGCAATCTCTATCGAAATCCAAATGGGAATTTTCATGGAAATAGAAATAGTTATTATAAGACTCATATGGAACCACAAAAGACCTCAAGAAGTCAAAGCAACTTTGAGCAAAAAGAACAAAACTGGAAACCTTACACTTTCGGATTTCAAATTATCTTACAAATCTGTAGTAGTCAAAACAGCATAGCTACTGGTTAAAAAGCAGATATAGACCAATGGAGCAGAATGGAGCCCAGAAATAAACCTGAACATATATGGTCAACTTATTTATGACAAGGGCACTGAGAAGACACAACAGGATAAGGATGATCTCTTCAACTAATGCCATTGGGGAAAATGGACATCCACATGCATATAAATGAAGTTAGACCTTAATCTTACACTACACACAAAAATTTACTCAAAACAGATCAAAAACCTAAATGTAGTACATGAAACCATAAAATTCCTGGAAGGAAACATAGGAGACTCTTTGACATTGACCTTGGCAATGATTTCTTTTTTATATGTACACCAAAAGCTCAGGCAACAACAACAAAAAATAAACACGTGGGCATACATCAAACTGAAAAGCTTCTGCACAACAAATAAAACAATCAACAAAATTAGAAAGCAGCCTATTGATTGTGAAAAAATATTTGCATAGCATATACCTGACAAGGGATTACTATCCAAAATACATAAGTAACTCACAGAACTCAATACGAAACAAAAAGTAAAGTGGTTTAAAAATGGGCAAAGGCCCTCAATACCCATTTCTCTAAAGCAGATACAAAAATGAGCAACAGGTGAATGAAAAGGTTCTCAATATCACTAATCACCAGGGAACTGCAAATCAAATTCACAAAAAGATACCACCACACACCCATTAGCATGGCTGTTACTAGATAAGACAAGAAATAGGCCGGGAGTGGTGGCTCACGCCTGTAATCCCAGCACTTTGGGAGACCGGGGCAGGTGGATCACGAGGTCAGGAGATCGAGACCATCCTGGCTAACACGGTGAAACCCCGTCTCTATTAAAAGTACCAAAAAAATGAGCCGGGCGTAGTGGCAGCGCCTGTAGTCCCAGCTACTCGGGAGGCTGAGGCAGGAGAATGGCGTGAACCCGGGAGGTGGAGCTTGCAGTGAGCGGAGATGGCACCGCTGCACTCCAGCCTGGGCGAGGGAGCGAGACTCTGTCTCAAAAAAAAAAGGCAATAAATGGCAAGTATTGGCAAGGATATGATGAAAAGTGAACACTTTCACACTGTGAGTAGGAGTGTAAGTTGGGTCAGTCATTATGGAAAGCAGTATGGAGAAGATTCCTCAAAAAATTAAAAACAGAACAAAAATATAACCTAGCAATTCCTCTTTGGGCGTATACCCAATGGAAATGAAAGTAACACTTTTAAGTATAATTATTTCTATGTTTATTGCAGCATTATTCACAATAGCCAAGACATAGGAATCACCTAAGTGTTCACTGATGAATTAATGGATAAAGAAATTGTGATCTATATCCACAGTGAAGTAGTACTTAGCCTTTAAAAAGAAGGAAATCTTGTCATTTGCAACTATTGGATGAGCCTGGAAAATATTATGCTAAGTGAAATAAGCTAGATGCAGAAAGAAACATTCTGCAAGATCTCACTTACATGTGGAATCTAAAAATATTAAATTCAAATACCTAGAAACAAAATACAACAAGAGCAGGGAGAGAAGTCGTAAGTCAAAGGGTACAAACTTGCAGTTCTGTAAGATGAATAAATTTAAAGATATAATGTAAAGCATGAGGAATATTAGTAATATTGTATACTAAAAATTTGCAGAGCAAGTAGATTTTAAGTACACTTACCACACAAAAATGATAAGTATGCGTAGTGATGGATATGTTAGTTTGCTTAACTGTAGTAATCATTTCACTATGTATAAGCATATCAAAATTATCAAAATATGTTGTATACCTTAAATATGTAGAATAAAATAAAAAATAAATTTAAAAATACATATTTTTTTTTGTGGATGTCTTTAGGTATTTCTTTAACTTCCTGTGATTTTTTCTTTATTTTGAATGAGTTTTTAATAGCATGAGTTACAAATTACCTGGGAATAAAAACAATTTCTGGGAGCAAGAAGTTTAAGTGTACAGTACTGCAGGGATATGAATTTCCCTTTGACTGAGTGTTTACATTAACTCTAATCCTTGGATCCACCCTCAATGTATTTGCATTAGATTAAAAAACCATGGTGAGCTTATCACAGGAGAGCTGGGCGACCAGTCATGCCTACATCACTGGAATCGCCTATGGCCATGGTTCCTATGCAAAATACATATATATGTGTGTGTGTGTGTGTGTGTGTATGTGTATATATATGTGTATATATGTGTATATATCTGTATACCTATATACATGTGTACACACACACATATAATTTTATGTATGTACACACACACACATAATTTTCATAAAAGGATGTGATTCCAAATCCATTCTCTACTACTCTTGGTCCTGACATATGCCCTCAGAAGCTGACATCAACCGACTCTCTCTCCTGGTCTTCCTTGACCTCTACTTCTTATTGAATTGACCAATGGGAGATACAAGAAAGCAAGGTGCAAGAGGATATGGAGTGCTGAGTATTTATGCTTCTACCTCCCACACTTGTATGCCAGGTGATGATTTAGCAGTGCCTAAATTCATTACCAGATCCTCTTAGGGAACTTTCTTTCACTGCTACCTTTCCAGATTCTGGCAGCAACCATTTCTACCCTTAACCCTTCAGGTCAAGAGATTACGAGATTTTCCCACTGTTGCCAGTATCCGGGTACTGTATCATTCTTTATTGGCTCCCTTTTCCATGCACACATCTTTATAATGTAAATGTGTCCTTCATTAAACTTTCCTCAGTTTGACCTTTGGAATATGCTTCCTTCTTGGACTCTGGCTGATACAAACGAACATTTGATATCGACCTATGACTTAATCATTATTTTAAAATGCGTAACCCAGGACACTATCAGTGCCACTCCTATCATTCTCTGCCCTAGTCATTTTGTCTTCTTTATTTGAGGCATACATTTTCCTGATCTAGATTATCAGTATTTTGAGGGCAGGTACTATATCTTATAGATCTGTGTGATTCTGCCCAGAGCATAAGTATAATTGGCATTCAAAGCATATTAAATTAAAATTACATTCATATTAAAATATGCTAAAAGATAGTGAATTGATATGTAAGATAGTTTAAAATTCATCCAAATATATTGTTAATTTTAATCAGGAAGATTATGAAAGCAGTGACAGCGACCTTTGGAGTAGAAAAGAGTAGTGACTTTAAGCTGATATAGTTCAAATTAAGTGAACTATAACAGTTAATCTGATATCATTTCAATATTTAATTGAAAACAGAATATGTTTCTTTCTTAAAAGTTCCTTTCTAAGGTAATTTATGTAAATGTAATATAAATTTATCTCATTTATAACTTGAAAAATTTCAATGCCCTTTTCAAAGGTTTTGCAAAGTTGGCTTATTGCTTTCTGAATATCCAAAAGCAATTTTATGGATGAAAACTTTAGAATATATAGATTTTAAAAATCAAAAAGCATGTTTAAGCGGATTATAAGTGCTTTCAATGTAAAAGAAGGTCCATTTACAATTACTGACTTTAATTATCTCTGGATTCAAAGTGTTCAGAGTGCGTTTACCGTAACGCATCTTTTTCTGGTAATCTTATCTAGTCTGATTCATGTGGTAGTCGTCAACTGCTAATTACAAGTTTCAAGTCTCCTTGTAGAGCCATGAACTTTATATAATGTTATTCTGGCCTATTTTCCCACCAGAGATCTTTATATTCACAATCTCAATTAGACATTTCAATTAAAATAGTTTCCTGAAACTATTAGCATAAAATACTCTGAAAATGTAATAATTTATATTGGATTCACCTAAATTTGGAAAGCATTGCCTCTGGGAGCTTTTATTATTTCAACATTCATTCATGAACAAATATTTTTATATGTGCTTGGAACTATGCTAACCCTCTAAGAATGGGGTGATGCTGAACAAGACAGGTACAATCTCTGACCTTAAATATATTAGTCTGGGAAAACAGCCAACTAGATGAATAATTTTTATAAGGTGTAATCAATATTATTAATAAAAAAGGATAGAGTAAAATGCTTTTGCAGCAAGGATAAAATTTAGTTACGAGGTAAAAAAAGTATCTCAGAATAACTGACAGTTATAGTAATATCTGAAGAGGGTCAGAAGATTAAACCAAATAGGAAGGTATTATGAAAAATAGATTAGAACGACAGAACAGCAAACACAAAGGCTCAGATTCTGGAGAATGTTACTGAAGACATTTTAAAAATGATCTTTATTCTTATAAAACAAAATCATACAGATGAAGTTGAGATTGCAGAGGCACACTAGATCATGAAGTGCCTTATAATTAACATTAAAGAAATTGGACTTTTTCCCACAAATGATAAAAAGAACTATGCTTAAAAAAAGGAAACGATGTGATAGATTTACATTTTGAGAAAATCATCATGATTAAATGCAATCATAAATACATAAATACATAATCATAAATACAATCATCTGTATAAATACAAATTATATTTAAACAGAAAAACTGAAGACAATGAAAAGAGTTGAAACCAATGATCATTCAAGTACTAACTTTATCATTTGTGCAAGTGTCTGTAAATACATTATCCTCCAGTAAAAAGTTTACTTAAAGATTTTTAAAGAGCTATTGAGTACTACTTTGTGCTAGTCACTAATGGATAATGGGTATACACAAGAAACAAAAACCTTATTTAATAAAAAAGAAAAAATGAAAGTAAAAATAAGCATGTGAAACAAGTAGAAAAAATTAGTAAGATAAGCTTCAAGTCTAAATATACCAGTACTTATTGATGTATTATTATCATTAATAAAAATATATTTTTATTAAATTTATTTTAAAAACACAACTCTGTGTTGCTCATAAATGACATACTTGATATATGAAAACATAAAAATCTGAAAGAATATGTAGAATATAAATCCAAATCTGAAATAGTTGTTGGAGCCATCCCTCCTCCATTTTCTGAGAGCTTTAGCTTGAGGCCACGTTTTTCTCTTACCTGATTTATTACCATAACTTCTTACCTGATCTCACAGCTCCCCATCCTGCCCCTCACTCTCTGTCTATATATGGTTCAATCACTTCTTTACACTTCTAAGAGAGTTACCTTACTAAAATTCAAGGCTGATACAAGACCTCAATTCTGTTCCCTACTCTCACCTCTGGGATAAAGAACCTTGTCTTATTCAACTTTCATTTATAGACCCCAGTGTAGTGCTTTTCACATACCACATGCTCAATTACTGTTTGGTTAATAAAGCAAATGACTCTAAAATGATTATGTTTAAAAAGGACTGAGTTGGATGGGTGAGTGTGTGTGATTGTGTGCATGCATGTGCATTTGAGTGTATGAGAGACAGAGAGAAAAAGGCTATTAAGATCATAGAATAAACTGCTTACGAAAAGAGATCATCTGGCATTTGAGTAAAGCCCTAATGATGAAAAATAAGAATGAGCAAGATTAACCACCACTCCCACAATTCTGTCTTAACTGAAGAATCATAATATAGAAAAGATGAAGCAAGGGGAAACTAGAAAATGTTTTAGGGGTACTTGCTTATCATACTCAGAAGGAAGCATAAATTCGATTCAATCTAACTTACATCATCTGGTTCTCAGTGCTCTTTCTAGCCATGAAAGGAGACAGTTTTTCAGTTCCCAATGCTATGCCAAGTATAAAAATTTCAAATAGGTAAGTAACAGTCCTGACATCAAGACATTCTAGATCTTCTGGCCAGAATGAAAGGAGGTTATATTTCCTAGGTTATACCTAATGCAACCTTAAATGGTCCAAGAAGCACATCTTCAAGTAGGAGAGACCTCAATTCATATTTAAAGCACAAGTAGAAGCTTATTTTCAGAACAGGCTAATACGTTTTGGATGCTCCTTCAAGATAACATTATTTAAATTTTTGACAACATTTACAGTCAACTTCCTGAGTGGTTAAGAGCTCAGACTCTGGACACAGATTGCCCAGGTTCAAATTCGGACTTTGCCTTCACTAGCCATGTTATTTTCAGCAAGTTACTTAAACTCTATGGGCTTCAGTTTTCTCATTTTTAAAATGGGGATGATAACAACCATCCTTACCTCACAGATTTTTTTGTGTGTGAGGATTGAAAGGGTTTCTGCTGCTTGGTTAATGCTGATCAGAGATACTTATTGCCATTTATTTTCAGAAATTGGCTGAGTTCTCTCTGTGGGATGCTCACAGAAGCATGCAGCCACTCTATTGTTCTGAGTAATCCAAGTCTGTCCCCAAATTTTTATATGCCACACACCAAATCAAGACTCATTTTCCTTAGAAGGTAGTTTAGAGAATTCTACTTAACTAAACTTTGCCTCTTGGGAACCTCACCCTGACATGCTTGTCAATGTTCAGTGTTCCTTCCAACTATCAATGTTACTCTCTCTGGTAAATTCAATAGTTTCTCTGGTGTGTTACACTTTCAGTGATGTGTCTCCTTCCTTCTAGATTAGGAGCCCAGTAACAATGTCACAAGCATGCTCACCAGGGATTAAGCAAATTGCAAGGTGTGTGTGTGTGAATGAGGGAATGAAAGGGGAAAGAGAAAGATCCTAGCATTCTGAGAAGAGGGGCTTGTTTTGTTATTTTATTTTACTTTACAGTGAATTACTTAAGGTTGGACTCCATAATCTCTTTATGTTTCTTTGCAGTCCGGAGACACTCTGATATATTTCTACCCAGTCACAAGTAGGCAGCCCAACTTAAATGTGGGGTAATTGACCCCCAAACACATAATTGCCTGATCACAATTCCCTATTCAATGTTTGCACCAAATTGAAATCTTAGGGTTTTTGTCTGACCAAAGAGGTTATGCATTTGGATATATCTTAGCTAGATTATATGAGATAATGTTTTAAATCTCCTTTGCTAAAATAATTTTTTGGGAGGAAAGCCTTCATAATTTGTATCTAATCCAGCAACCCCTGTACCCAAGAGAAGTTCTGAGCAGACATCCAAAACATGCTTGCTGAAAGACTGACCAAATAAATGAGTTGATCGTTTCCTTCACCCAAAAAGGGAGCCAGTTTCCCATTTTTTATTTTGTGTGGTGAATTTATCTTTTTCCAAAGCCTCCAGCTCAGACTGTTTAACACTCCATTAAACAAGGGAAAGCCTTGCTGTTGCCAGACGGCTTTTGCAAACTTACTCTTCCTGCAAAAGAGCAAAATGGAAAGCAATCAAAAACAGCAATAGGTGGAAAATGTTGATAACTATCTGCCTCATGTAGGTCACTCTGCTCCATCATGGAGAAAGCAGCATGTCCTCTAAACACACAGTAGTTTTCAGAACCAGTATCGTATCTTGAGGCAATGCTTCCCCACCAATTAGCAACCTTTGGTTGAGATATGCACATACCTTCCAGACCTCACTGTTAATAAGAAGCCACAAATAGCATAAAGAAAAAGAAAGCCTAGTATATAAGATTATTTTTTAAAAGTTAAGCTCAAGTATGTAACCAGTATTCTTGCCATGGAAAAAGTATCATTGAAGTATTCATAGGAAGCACTGTGACTTCTCTAGAGATGCCAAGGAAAAATCAGCAATTAAAATAGCAACACATAGTGTTTAACTATGTGCCACATAATGTCCTAATAGCTTTACAAACATTAAATCATTTACTCTTCACAACACGTGGAGTGCTATTGTTATAACCTCCCCTTTACAGACGATAAAATCTAAGCAACAAAAGTTTAGAAATTTTTCTGAGTCTCACAGATAGTAAGTGGCAGAGTCTGGAGGCAAACCAGCTTTTTAAAATTAACTCCATGTTCTGTGCCTTAACTACTATGCTATATAGGAAATAATGATAGTAGATCACAAGTTTTAAAAAATGGATCATACCTCTAAAGCCTCTAAACTAAATCAGTTGATAATGTATCTTTAACTTGAGCTTCTAGCAAGTCAGTATAATACATATATGTACCAATCACTGTGTTTCACACTGTAGAATCACAAAATGATTTATAAAGAACAATTTCTCTGTTAGAAAATGTACAGTTCAATTTGAGGCAGATACGTACAACCAATGATAACAGGAGTCAAATGAGTTAAGTGCCACAACAGAGACATACTTTGTGATGTGAGAGGTCACTATTAGAAACAATTGGTAATGAAGTTTTTAAAATTTATTTCAGATAGTTAAACTAAGAGTCCAGGATCTGGGGGCTTAAAATCACAAACAGAAGGTTATAATCATATGAGGGGTGTGGTATAAATAGCAAAGATTAGAAATCAAAAGATATTTTATCTATGACTGGTTCTTTCACTAACTAGCAGAGTTTCAGCAACCTTATGTTTTATGTAGAGATATGGAAATATTTTACTCACATTTATTTACATTTTTGGTTGGTTTCAGTGGAACATGCATTTTAGGTGAGATTCAGATAAGAAAGTGTGTAAACATGGGCACAGCAATCTGTGTGGGTATTATTAGTGTCGTCATCATGATCTTTTGATGCTTTTCATTTGCTGCCATACAACAAAATTCACTATAGCCATCTCGTATGCATGCTGTTGACAACTTCAAGGTGGGGCACATAGGGTCAAAGAAAAGGAGGAAGAGGATTTTTTTCTTTTTTCTTTTTTCTTTTTGAGATGGAGTCTCAATCTGTTGCCGAGGCTGGAGTGCAATGGCACTATCTCAGCTCACTGCAACCTCCACTGCCTGGATTCAAGCAATTCTCCTGCCTCAGCCGAAGAAGTAGCTGGGATTACAGGCACCCACCACCATGCCTGGCTAATTTTTGTATTTTTAGTAGAGATGGGGTTTCACCATGTTGGCCAGGCTGGTCTTGAACTCCTGACCTCAGGTGATTCGTCCCCCACTCGGCCTCCCAAAGTGCTGGGATTGCAGGCATAAGTGACCGTGCCTGGTCAGGAAGAGATTTTTATATCTTGTCAGCGTCCCTAGGCATTTTATTTTCTTTATTTATTTTTTGAGACAGAATCTCACCATGTTGACCAGGTTGGAGTGCAGTGGCACGATCTCAGCTTACTGCAGCTTCCACCTCCCAGGTTCAAGCGATTCTCCTGCCTCAGCCTCCTGAGTAGCTGGAATTACAGGCATGCACCACCATGCCTGGCTGATTTTTGTATTTATAGTAGAGATGAGGTTTCACCATATTAGCCAGGGTGGTCTCGAACTCCTGACCTCAGGTGATCTGCCTGCCTTGGCCTCCCAAAGTGTTGGAATTACAGATGTGAGCCACTGCACCTGGGCCAGCGTTTTATATTTAAGTCTTTTACTGTATTAGATTTTGTTTATTTCAATTATTTCATCACTTAATCACCTACTTCCTTGCAATGATATTCAATGGTTTTCTGTTTTTGTTATTTTATGAACTTTCGGAAACTACCAACATGATGATGGCCACACCACACCTATGGCAACCTGCATTTTCCAAAAAAGGCTTCAATGATAAATCTTAAAATACTCTTTTTATAATGTGACTTTGAAACTTATTCCGTTGTAGGGGAGCTTGTAGGACAGTTCTACAGTTGCAGCAGAAGTAATTCTACACAACTTCCAAGGCTAAGTCATAAAAGGCAATACTGCTTTTGCCTGATTCTCTTGGGATTTCATGCCCAAGAACGTTTAATCAGCACACAGAAATAACTACATGGAGTATAACCAAGTCCCAGCCCATTCCTGGATGGCCTCCCAGCTGCCAATCAGTACCAAGTTGCCAGACATATGAGTGAGCCATCTTGAAAGTAACCAAACCAGCTGACGTTATGTAAAGCAGAAACAGCTAGCCCTAAATATCTTTCCAAATTGCATATTTCTCAGTCTTTAAGTGTTACAATAATGGTTTGCCTAACATGCAAAGAGAACTTTGAGGGAGAGTCTAATTACATAATTTATTGAATAAGTGATGCGATTTCATAATAGGTAGTATTTTCTGAGTATCTGGTATACGCAGGCACTGTTTAAAACATTTTAACGTATCAACAATTTAACCTTCACATGACAACTCCCTGAGTTAGATTCTATTTTTATTCCCATTTTACAGTTGAGGAAACTTAAATAATCATCTGTAAATATACAGAGAGGTTTGGTAATTTTCCCAAGCTCAAAGAGCTAAGAAGTATTAAGATTAGAACCCAGGCAGTATGGTTTAATCACCAAGAATCTGAGAGGCATGTGTTTTCATGCAGGAAAAAAAAAAAAAAAGATATAAAGAGTCACTGAGGTGACTTTGTGTGTTTGGGGGTGAGGTTGTTAAGGCGCACGAGAGTAGTCAATAGACATGGAGATATGCCATGCGTATCCTCCTTTAAGATGCTGGTATCTGCAGCCACCAGCCATTTGTTCCTTCAGGGTCCACCTCAGCTTTTTAGCTGAGGTCATGCTCTTTTCAATTTGGACGCTGGCCAATAAATCAGCAAAGCCATGGTATAAAAGCAGAGTCACTTCTGCCAAATCCAGGGTTCCTCTAACTCCTCCTGTTGTTGAGTTGGCAGAGATGTCAAGTCTTCACCATGCCCAACCCTGTCTCTTCCCTCTGCCTTTCACAAGTGTTACTTCCCAATAAACCTTTTCCTCTCCTGGTTCTATCTTAGTACCTGCTTTCATGAGAACCTAACCATGGCAGAGAAAAGCACAGAAAGTCAGGCAGAGGCTAAGACAAAAAGAGATCTTTAATCCCTATTAATGAGCTTTCATTTTTTTTTTCTTGTAAGTCAGTGATCCTCAAATTATTTCGATTGGGAATATTTATTAGTAAAAAAGTTTTTGATGTATAACAATACATGTTTATATGCATTTATTTATAGAATATATAGCCAGAGTAGTAATTTTATATGTCTTCATTACACACAAAAATATAAATTTTAAGAGTCAAAAATAAAATATTTAATAAAAGTAAATTTTCACATTTTTATTGGTATCTAATGAATGAATTCCCCGGAGAATATGCATCCCCTTTTGGAAACTATTACTTTTGGCAATGAAGATCTCTAGGTGTTTTACATGAGTATAAACTACTGAGATTTGTATTTTACAAAGGTCTTTCTGGTAAGACTGGAGGGTGAATAAGGTCAAAACCAGGAGCAAGTGATAAGTTAAAAGGCTAAAACACACGAAAAACTAAAGTGCTAATATGAATAAAAAAGGCATGATAGTTTTAAGAAATATTTGTGGGAAAAAATGAAGAAATTTTAATATCTGATAGAATATAGATGGTGAGGAATCTCAAGCTGAAAATGATATCTATATATGGAGCTTGAACAAATACGTGGATGGCTGTACCACTGACTGCGTTCAGGAATATTTTTAAAAAGAGTATCCTTTGGAGGAAATAGAATAAATTCAGTTCAGGAAGTTTTAGTTAGTTAGATACATCTGATTGGAAGGAGAGTCTTGAAAGTGTAGCATATACTGAAACGTTAATTAGCGAGGTATGCATGTTAGAAGAAGCAGTGACAGTGAATTATAAATTAGATCAAGCAGAGAAGGTATATGAACTGAGAAGAGAACTCTCCATTTAAATTGCTGTTGTTCATCAATGCAGCTGGAAGCCATTACTCTCAGTGAATTAACACAGAAACAGAAACTCAAATACCACATGTTCTCACTATAAGTGGGAGCTGAACAATGGATACACATGGACACGAAGATATAAGGAATAGACACTGGGGATTACAAAAGCAGAGAGGAAGGGAAGGAAAGAAGAGTTGAAAAACTGCCTATTGCAGGGAAGGCAAGAAAGCCAACTAGAAGCAGACAAGTGGAACAGCTCCCATGGAGGGACTGAGATGGCTGGTATACTTTTAACAGATCTTCAGAGGGAAGGTGCCAAGAGTGGTTGGAAAAAAGACACAGAAACGGGCGGAGAGAGAGAAAGCTGGGAAAGCCACATGAGCTACTGCACACGGGGACTCTTTTTTGAACCACAACAGCTCTGGGAGAGTGGACAAATTGAACTGGCACGGAACAACCCGCTCTCACCATGGGCCTCTGGAACTGCAGCAGGAGGGGACCCCTTGACCACATAGACACTTGAGGCGGCAGAAAGAGCTGCCTAGAGAAGTGGTAGGGGAAGCAAGCCAGTTGATGTGGAACCCAGAGGATTTGGTGCAGGAGTGTCTATAGTGGAGCATGGCCAGGGATGGCCATCCCACTAGGCTGGCCTTGCTTCCATAACAGACTTGAGCCCTAGTACAACTGTTGGACTTGATCTCTTTAGGGTGGTCTTGCACATCATACAAGGCTGATCCAAGTTGAGCACTCCTTGGTCTGCTGGTCTCTTCCTGGGCCCCAGTCTGGCCATATCTGCTTACAGAGCAGCCTTGGATGCCCTGGGGCCTACACCATAGTTTTTTCACTCACAGACCATGTCTGACCAGTGGAGAACTCCAGCAAGACAGCTCTATGGCTGTGCATCAACCCACTGTGGTGGAGAAGGCCATTCCCTTCCACTACTGCGGCTTCCCCTGGGACTGTGGCAACTACCCACATCACTTTGCTGTCACCTGTCATATTGGATGGGTTTTGCTTTACTTATCCCTATAGCAGGCGGTAGTGCAGTACACTGCCTCCTCTACCCCACTGACCACCACACGGCCAACAAGCCCCAAACCAGCCAGTGCCCCACCCTTGCACAGAAAACAGGAGATTTTTCCACACCCTGAGTGATTACTCCTGCTTGCCAGGCACACAGAAGGAAGCCAGACCTGTGCTGGCCAGCACCCAACCACAAGCCCACACCACTTCCAGCACAACAGCACACACAGTCTCCAGCAGGGGTCCAGCTCTCCTCCCCAGCTGCCTCCACCACTGTGGTGAAACCCTGCAGGGAGGCAGGCACCCCTGCATCCACTAGTAATTTGCTGCAGCTGCCACACCTCTACCTACCCAGGGCAGTGGATTCCAAACCTCCAGGAGCCAGAGAACCAAGTTGGGGCTGAATACAAGTCCCCCAGAGTTACAGCGTGTAGTCCGGGAGTTGGGAGCTGAGTGTTGGCTCTCTAAAATCTTCCAGAAATGAAGCCAGTTGACTGAATCCACCTTATACCACAATCAAACCTTCAAGGTCATCAAATAGGATAACAGAAAAAAAATAAGCCAGAAGTCAGCAATAAAGATTGAAGGCAGATAATCCCACAAAGATAAGACTCAGCAAAATCATGCTGAAAACTCAACAAGCCAGAGTGCCATCTTTCCTCCAAATGACCGTATTACCTCTCCAGCAAGGGTCCGAAACTGGGGTGAGGCTGAGATGGTTGAAATGACAGAAACAGAATTCAGAAAATGGATAGGAACAAAGCTCACTAAACTACAGGAGTAAGTTGTAACCCAATGCAAGGAAGCTAAAAACCCTGAAAAAAAACTGCAAGAGTTGACAATCAAAACAGCCAGTATAGAGAAAAGCATAACTGATCTGACAGAGCTGAAAAACACACTAAAGAATTTCATAATGCAATCACAAGTATTAAAAGCAGAATAGACCAAGCAGAGGAAAGAATCTCAGAGGTTGAAGACTGTCTTTCTGAAAATAAGAAGATAAGAATAGAGAAAAAGTAATAAAACGGAATGGACAAAACCTCTGAAAAATATGAGATTATGCAAAGAGACTGAATTTATGACTGATTGGTGTACCTAAAAGAGACTGAAAGAATGCAACTCGCTTGGAAAACATATTTCAGGATATCATCCAGGAGAACTTCCTTAACCTAGCTAGAGAGGCCAACATTCAAATTCAGGACATGCAGAAAACCATAGTAAGATACTTCACAGGAAGATCATCCACAAGGCACATAATCCTCAGACTCTCCAAGGTCAAAATGAAAAAAAAAAAAAAAAGTTAAAGGCAGCTAGACATAAAGGCCAGGTCACCTATAAAGCAAGCCCATCAGACTAAGAGTGGAACTGCCAGCTGAAACCCTACAGAAAGTCTCTCAGACCACAGCAAAATCAAAAAAGAAATGAAGTCTAAAAAATTCACTCAAACTCAACAATTACATGGAAACTGAATAACCTGCTCCTGAATGATGTTTGGGTATATAATGACATCAGGGCAGAAATCAAGAAGTTCTTTGAAACTAATGAGAACAAAGATACAACCTACCAGAATCTCTGGGAAATAGCTAAAGCTGTGTTAAAAGGGAAATTTATAGCACTAAATGTCCACATTAAAAAGTTAGGAAGATATTAAGTTAACAACCTAACATCACAACTAAAAGAACTAGAGAACCAAGAGAAAACCAACCCCAAAACTAGTAGAAGACAAGAAATAACCAAAATCAGAGCTGAACGGAAGGAGATTGAGACACGACAAACTATTCAAAAGATCAACAAGTCCAGGAGCTGAATTTTTGAAAAAGTTAAAGTAGGTAGACCGCTAGCTAGACTAATAAAGGAATAAAGGAAGACTTAAGTAAACACAATCAGAAACCTACAAGGGGGATATTACCACTGATCCCACAGAAATACAAACAACCATCAGAGAATATGATGAATACCTGTATGCACATAAACTAGAAAATCTGGAAGAAATGGATAAATTGCTGGACACATCCACCTCCCAAGACTGAAAAACGAAGAAATTGAATCCCTGAACAGACAGATAATGAGCTCTGAAATTGAGACAATAATAAATAGCCTACCAAACAACAACAAAAAAAGCCCAGAATCAGACAGATTCATAGCTGAATTATGCCAGATATAGGAAAAAGAGATGGTACCATTCCTACTGAAACTATTCCAAAAAATTGAGGAGGAAGGACACCTCCCTAACTCATTCTATTAGGCCATCATCCTGATACCAAACCTGGCAGATATATAGCGACAAAAAAAGAAAACTTCAGGGCAATATTATTGATGAACATCAATGCAAAAACCCTCAGAAATGCTGGCAAAACAAATCCAGCAGCACATCAAAAAGGTTATCCACCATAATCAACTAGGCTTTATCCCTGGGATGCAAGGTTAGTTCCACAAATGCAAATCAATAAATGTGTTTCATCACATAAACAGAACTAAAGACAAAACCATATGATTATCTCAACGGATGCAGAAAGGGTCTTTGATAAAATTCAACACTCCTTCACATTAAAAACTCTAGATAAACTACGTATTGAAAAAAACATAACTCAAAATAATGAGAGCCATATGCCCACAGCCAGCATCATACTGAATGGGTAAAAGTTGGAAGCATTCCACTTGAAAACCAGCACAAGACATTGATGCCCTCTCTCACCACCCCTATTCAACTAGTATTGGATGTCCTGGCCAGGACAATCAGGCAAGAGAAAGAAATCAAGGGCATCCATATAGGAGGAAAGGATGTAAAACTACTCCTATTTGCAGATGACATGATCCTATATCTAGAAAACTGCGTAGTCTCAGTCCAACAACTTCGTCAAAGTCTCAGCATACAAATCAATGTGCAAAAATTACTAGCATTCCTATACATCACTATAGCCAAGCTGAGAGCTAAATCAGGGACAAACTCCCATTCACAACTGCCATAAAAAGAATAAAATACCTAGGAATACAGCTGACTAGGGAAGTGAAATATCTCTCCAAGAAGAACTATACAATGCTGCTCAAAGATAACAGAGATGACACAAACAAATGGAAAAACATTTCATGCTCATGGATAGGAAGAGTCAATATTCTTAAAATGACCATACCACCCAAATAAATTTATATATTTAATGTTATTCCTATGAAACTACCATTGAGTTTCTTCTCAGAACTAGAAAAAGCTATTTTAACATTCATGTAGAACCAAAAGAGAGCATGAATAGCCAAGGCAATCTTAAGCAAAAAGAACAAAGCTGGCAACATCATGCTACCCAACTTGAAACTGTAATGCAGGGCTACAGTAACCAAAACAGCATGTTACCAGTACACAAACAGACACCACATAAGGTGTAAGACATGCCTTGCTTCCCCTTTGCCTTCCACCAT
This sequence comes from Macaca thibetana thibetana, assembly GCF_024542745.1. NCBI lineage: Eukaryota > Metazoa > Chordata > Mammalia > Primates > Cercopithecidae > Macaca > Macaca thibetana. Next base: position 7,199,396 of record NC_065579.1, on the reverse strand, counting down.
GATTGTAAGTTTCCTGAGGCCTCCCCAACCTGGCAGAACTGTGAGTCAATTAAACCTATTTTTTTCATAAATTACTCAGTCTCAGTTAGTTCTTTATAGCAGTGTGAAAATGGACTAATACACCTTCCTTACACCATGTACAAAAATTAACTTAAGATAAATTCAAAACTTAAAGGTAAAACTCAAAACTATAATAACCCTGGAAGACAACCTAGGCAATATGATTCAGGACATAGGCATTGGCAAGATCTCATGTTGGAGACATCAAAAGCAAACGCAATAAAAGCAAAAATTAACAAATGGGATCTCACTAAACTAAATGGCTTCTGCACAACCATGAAACTATCAACAGAGTAAGGAGAAAACCTAGGGAATGGGAGAAAAATTTTGCAGTCTATCCATCTGACAAAGATCTAATATCCAGCATCGATAAGGAACTTAAACAAATTTACAAGAAGAAAAAATCGAACAACCACATTAAAAAGTGGACAAAGGACATGAACAGACACTTTTCAAAAGAAGACACACATTTAGCCAACAATCATGAAAAAATGTTCAGCATCACTGATCATTAGAGAAATGTAAATCAATACCACAGTGAGATACCATCTCAGACCAGTCAGGATGGCTATTATTAAAAAGTCAAAAAATAACAGATGCTGGCTAGTCTGTAGAGAAAAGAAGCACTTATACACTGATGGTGGAAGTGTAAATTAGTTAAACCATTGTGGAAGACAGTGTGGTGATTCCTCCAAGTCCTAAAGACAGAAATATCATTTGGCCCAGCAATCTCATTGCTGGATATATAGCCAAAGGAATACAAATACAAATCTTTCTATTGCAAAATAGTTTTCTATTATAAAGACACATGCATATGTACATTCATCGCCTCACTATTCACAATAGTAAATACATGGAATCAACCCAAATGTCCATCAATGATAGACTGGATAAAGAAAATGTGGTACATATATACTACGGAATGCTATGAAACCATAGAAAAGAATGAGTTCATGTTCTTTGCAGGAACATGGATGGAGTGGAGGCCATTATCCTTAGCAAACTAACACAGGAACAGAAAACCAAATACCGCATGTTCTCATTTACAAGTGGGAGCTAAATGATGAGAACACATGGACACAAAGAGGGGAACAACACACACTGGGGCCTATTGGAGGGTGGAGTATGGAGTGTGGAAGGAGGGAGAACAGGAAGAATAACTAATGGGTACTAGCCTTAATACTTGGGTGATAAAATGATCTGTACAACAAATCCCCTGACACAAGCTTACCTATGTAACAAACCTGCACTTCTACCCCTAAACTTAAAACAGAAGTAAAAAATAAAGAAAAACTACCTATTGGGGATAATGCTCACTCTTTGGGTGACGGGTTCACTAGAAGCCTAAACCCTAGCGTCACCCACTACACCCATGTGAAAAATCTGCACATGTACCCTCTGAGTCTAAAACTTTTAAAAATTTGAAATGAATAAAAAACAAGAAAATAAATAGCTGTTTCTATAATGATAACGGTAATAAATAATAATGATTTTGTTAAAATATTGTTCATACTTATTAAAAACCTTTCTGTGGTTATTTTAGATTATTATAAGATCAAAACAACTGCATCCCAAATACAATAATTAAGGAAATAAGAAATTAAAACTTTAATTCTATAGTTTCTATTGAGAAATAAAGAGTGAAGTCTTTAAGGAGGAAAAGTTGGCAACATTAAACTAGAAGAACTGCCTGCAGCATAAACTTCTATTAACAAACAAGTCATTTTAAATAATGCTTTCATTTAGACTATGCCAGCATCTTCCAAGGGAAGAAGTGGGAGATTCTAATCCTGGAGATATATACTATTTGAAGACCAGAGAACTCAAAAACTCTCTTATAAGCAGCAAGCCTTTTTGACCATAAATGTAGTTTATCAAGTCTGGATTGTCCAACAGAATTCAATAAATTTCATTTTCTTTGGATTAAATCCATTTTCAATTTCCACAAGTTATATATGAATATCCACAAAATAATCCATGACATTTTCAAGACTGCACAATATTCAAAAGAAATAACCTTTTCAAAATAACCTTTTACCTTGGACAAAATTACCTGTTCTCATTAATTAGATGCTATTTCTTGGATTAAAAAACAACAGAAAAAAACTGCAGCTTATTTACTTTAAAATTGTGTATGTACACCACAATGTAGTATTTTGCTTTACTGAAATTTGGCAACTGTCTGTGTGTAAAATTTCTGGAGTTTACCCAAAGCCACTTGTTGTTTTCATTGTTTTTAAATTGGTTTGATAATACTTAAAACTCCTAAATGGTTATAATGAACATTTGGAACATTACAAAGCATATCTTGAACAGAAAATGCTCTTGTCCTTGACAAGAAAAATTAATCCTTTTTTCAAACTAGAAATAACAATACTGATAATCGTATTTTATTTTTAACAGAACTTTATCATCTACAAAACACTTCCACTTGCCTTGTTTAATTTTTTTAAAGTAAATCAGGCACAGTAGGTATTTTTACTACCTAGGTCACACAAAGAATAAGACATTCCAAGTTGAGACATGAATGGACACCTTGTTTTCTCTACACCGCACCAAGCAATCTCTATAAAACTGAAAATGACAGCCACAAGCATTAATTATTGTTTTGCCTATCCCCTAGCAATATGGAAAGGGTCCAAAGCTTAACTCCATTCTTGCTCTGGCTACCATTTACTCAGACAAATCTGCCAGGTATGCTAGACAAGTGTTCTGTGGAAGTAACTAATCAATAAAGCAAGCAACCTGAATAATAAGCAAGAGACCTGGCAGCCTGCCATAGGTGCCTTTGCAGTGAGTAGAAGCTCGGAGCAAACACACAAGCACACTTGTAGGTGAAGTGCTCAGAGAACAAACTGTGTTGGGGGCAGTTTTCTGAGAACCATGATATGGCCCAGTAGGTTCTCACGGGGAAGCTAATGAAGGCATGTTTTGAGATACGAACGGAGGGAAGTTTAAAGGGCAGGGCACACTATCAGAAGCTGAATGTTAACAAATCCGTCTCCTCTCCATTTGATGAGCAACCTAATAGGAACGTCTTTGTACAGTTATAAATCTGATTTTATTTCTGCACCTATTGTCCCCACTGTCACTAAAGACTCTGCTATCACGCTTAAAGTCTACAAAAATCCTGAAAAAAAAAATGTACCATAATTGGCTTTAACATGGCTCATATTATTCAAACGTCACAGAGGATTATGTGAGAAAAGTCTGACAGATTTGTACGAGGAAACTAAAATTTTCTTTGCTAAGTTTAGGGAGCATGTCTGCTATGCGATCTTATATTACTATTTCTCTACTCAGTCTTTCATTCATCCCGCCACTAAGCAGGAGAAGGGACTAGAGACGGTCCGTATGGACATGATTATTTTGATATTTGCCTTTCGAGTTTTGTCTTTTGTTAGAATTCCTCGAAACAGATTCTGAGGCAAATATTTGTAAGCAAGAAATGTATTGGCCGGTCGCGGGTGACTCACCCCTGTAATCCCAGCACTTTGGGAGGCCGAGGCGGGCGGATCACGAGGTCAGGAGATGGAGACCATCCTGGCGAACACGGTGAAACTTCGTCTCTACTAAAAATACAAAAAACTGTCTGGGCATGATGGCGGCGCCTGTAGTCCCAGCTACTCCGGAGGCTGAGGCAGGAGAATGGCGGGAACCCGGGGGGCGGAGCTTGCAGTGAGCGGAGATCCCGCCACTGCACTGCAGCCTGGGAGACAGAGCGAGACTCCATCATAGGAAAGGGAAGGGAAGGGAAAGGAAGGGAAAGGAAGGGAAAAGGGAAGAGAAGAGAAGGGAAGGGAAAAGAAAGGAAGGGAAGGGAAAAAGATGTGTTAAGAAGGAATTCAGGAAACACTGCCGTTAAGAAAGTGAGGAAGCAGGCTCGGATGGCAAAATTGTGATGAGGTTTTAGGAAAAGGTGTAACAAATGCTACATGGGATTCTGCAGCTAAAATAACACTTTAGATTGTCTCAAATTGAAACAAGGAGGCCAGGCCTTTGTGACTCTCCGACTGCCAGTCGTGGGCTGCCAAGTTTCCCTCAGGAAGAGTTCATAACCCCAGGCAAGTATATACCGCAGCTGCAACAGCTTCTCCATGATGTGATTGGTGTCGTTATCTGGGGAAACTTTTAAGAAAACAAATGGGGGAAAAATTCCAGTACTCACTGGTGCAGCTATTCTTGAGGCTACAACTAAAATTTATCTCCTCCTCCACTACTTCTTTTAGGTTCTGCTCACCTAGCAAGCACCTCTAGTGGAATAACGTATCTCCTCATCTTTAAGGGATCTAGCCTCTTGTCACTATGTTTTTCTCAGGTTGTGGCTGTTGCATTTTGTCATAAATCATAAAAATTGGGCAGAGGAGTATCAGAAGCTCAGTGGATCACCTAAATGCTGAACATGGACTTCCCAGTCCTCATTATATAACAGTAGACTCTTCTCTTGATGATTAGTATCAGTTACTCTGCCAGGAGGTTGACTCTTCTCCTTGCCTGTTATCTTTATGGTATAAAGAACCAAACTGACCAAGAATAAATAGCTTAAATTAGAATGTGACCCTTTCTGTGTCTTCTTGTAGAAGCATGTGGACGCCAGATCTCTAGACCCACTAAGTTTAAAGTTGCAAAATTCCCTAAGTGGTTCAATGAGAGGGATGGTGATGAACTCACTACAACTTTTATCCCTTGGGTTCCCATACCCATGAATTCTACCTACTCGGACGATAATCCTGTATAATGATGATTTTTGTAGTGTATACCACATCCTAAAGAATGTAGGCTTATCCTCCCAAAGTATCTCCAAGCTAACAATTCAACTGCCTCTTCAAAAGGCCGTTCCATTACTCTACTATGTCAGCAGCTTCCAGATGATGCAGTATGTCAGGACCAGTGGCTCCCATGGTCATGTCACTATTTTCGTACCTCCTTTGCTGTAAAGTGGGGCCCTTGGTATGATGTCTTTATGTATAATTTTATGTCATAGATCAGACACCATAAATCCTCAAATAGTGTTGGTTGAGGCCCTGTGGGTTAGAAAGGTAAATAATCCATATAATATGTGTTGATCCCACTCATCATGAATCAACACCTGCTGCAGGGTGGAAGAGGTCAATATAATCAATGTGCCACCAATAGCTAATTGGTACATTGAAGAAATAGCAGGTGGTGAGGCTTGGAGTTGGTCTCTGTTGTTGGCAGGTTGGGCATTCAGCAACAGCAGGATCAGACTTGATGAGTGAGAGCCCAAACTTTTGGGGTCATGAGTAGCTTTCACCTCTGCCACATCTTTTTTCCTTGTAGATTCCTAACAATCAGCCAAGCAACTTGCAACTTCCCATAGCTCCAGGTTTATTTCTACATAAGGCAAGCTTTTCTTTTTCACACCAGGTAGATTAGCAGGTGTCCTCCTGATAATGCTGCCTATCAAAAGGATTTTCCCTGCTGTTGGTTTTCCAAGCTACCCCTGAGTGGGATTACAGTTCAGCAGCTGTCGTATTTGGCTTGCACTCATGTACTTAAAGTTCCTATCAGGAACCAAAATTTTTATCATGAGGGACCTTCCTTTCAATGTGTTTCTAGGCATGAGTTGAAGGAGAATGCTGGTTCCATGATGGTTGATGCCATGGTGGACTGGCCAGCTAATTGTACCACTTACTGATGCTACCGTGCATGGCACCTTTTCCACTCACAGATACCTATGGTGCCATGGGGTCTTCCAGATTATATGAACCAAGTAGCAAGACCACCTTTATCAGGCCTGAACTAAAAGGTCATTTCCTTCTTTAGGTAATGCTCATACTTGACAATCTTCCTGTTTCATCCAGGAAGTGAACAGTATTCCAAAGAACAGTATTCCAAACTGCACTATGCTCCCTCTAAAACCTGAAAAGGCCTACCAAGTTTTGTGTTCCCTTCTTGGTGATTGGAGGGGTGAGATTCAAGAACTTTTTCCTTTACTTTGGAGAAGACACATCAGTATAAGCAAGACCAAATGATCCCTAAAATCTTCAGCCATGCTCCTGAGTCTTTTTATGTTGTATCTAATACCCTATATAATACCCTGTGTAGTATCTATTAGTGGTCAAGGTCTCCAATATACTAGGCAATTCTTACTTAAATGGTCTGATTAACATAATATTATGAAGAATGGGCCATCTGGATATTTTACAGAGCATAGAATTGTCATTGGCCCAGTCTTTTCAGACTGCTTACTATTATAATAGAAAATGAGAAGTGTGACAAGACCACAAATATATGTTGTTCTCAGTCCCATGTGATTGCAAGCTACTGCTGATCCTTCTTCTTGTTCAGAAGGGAAGATAATGCATTCACCAAATCAATGACTGCATGTCATCTACCTGAGGCTGGGTTCATCTGCTCTAGTAAAGATGCCATATTCAGTACAATAGCTACAATTGGTGTTTCTTTGTCAAGTTTGCACAGGTCCACTGGCATTGCTAGAATCCATCTGGATTTTCCAAATGGGTAAAGTAAATGCAGATATGATGGGGACCAACTACCCTGCCCCTTCTTCAAATTTGTCAGTCTCGTTGGCAATTTCCCCAGCATGTGTTATTGTTCTTGATTGACTATCTTGACTATCTTGGCTGAGGGAAATCTCTAAGATTTCCACTTGGCCTTCCCTCTATGATTGATTTTACCTGACAAGCCAATGAACCAATATGAGAATAGATCCATTCTAAATATACATATGAGAATCAAGAACGTGACTACAGGTTAAGTCTGAAGCACAGTGGTGCTGCTGTGAGCTGGAACTAGGCTAGGCTGGGATTCCATTATTACCTTATCCTATGTACAATCTAACAGGAGGCCATGATGACATTTCAGATATTTGATTATCAATGTAAACATTGATATCAATCCCTAGTTGTCAGTATCAGCAATCCCTGAAATGTCTTGGTGCTTCTCTCTCCCTAGGGTATGGTTACCAAGTAAATTATTTCCTAAAATATTAGGTAAATCTCTACCCCATACACATTTGTAATGGTACTGGAGGGCCTTCATCATGAGGATGCAACTTCTCCTGTAATGAATGTGTTTCAGGTTTGGGAATCGGTGTAGGTGTGTGATCTGAGCAAGGGATTGTAACTCTTCATTGGGGAACTGCCCTCAGCCTCTCAATTATCTAAACTGGATTTCTTTGTATTGAACTCATTAAGGAATATTCTTATTGATTGCCAGCATACATTTCCCCTAAGAATACCTCTAATAGCTCTCTGTGGAACAACCCTCCTCCAGATCCCTTTGATCATGCTGTTCATTCTGACAGTTATTCCACCATGCTCCTGATGGTTAAGACCAATCGGCCTCTATGGTTTTTGGATCTTGTAATTTACATTTCCCAGGTCTATAAGAATATTCTCTACTGTCAACCCTTGCCTACAAAGGACAGCCACCACTAAATAGTGTATTTTTGCTAATAGCCCCTTACCAGAATGGATAGCATGTCCTCCAGATTTTCTATCATCCTATGAAACATAGTTGGCTATGTATATGGGATATGGTTGGAATATATATATAGCCAAATAGATATATATATATGAAAAATATTTATAGACCTCATACATACATTAATATACTCTAATATGTAAACCTCTCTAAGCCTTTTAATAACTTCCTCTCCCATCTGCCATAGTAGTTCTGGCATTTTCATTTAATTTAGTGTGAGCTACCACTTTTTGCAAGCTTGCCAGTATCATCCAAGTGGTACATAGCATAATCTCCTGAATTTATGGTCAAAGTGTTTAATTCTCTATTTCGGCAAAATAGTCCCATATTTATATGTTTTCTTTATCTAAATGTATGTTTCCGTAGCCCCCATTTACCCAGCACCCTCCGGATCTAATTCCATACACATTATTATTTTTCTTGCCAGTTCAGGTTGCCAGTGGCTCCTTCAATACACAGTTCTGTTACTCCCTTAGCAGCCTAAAACTTACTTAGCTGGGTTATTTTGTTACTCTACCTTAGTTATCCGGTGACCAAGAGGAGCGGTGTGACTAAAGCCTTAGGGCAGTGGTACATGGTACCTTATCAATCAGTAGCCTCTGTATCAACTTCAAATAAGTAGTGAGACTTTAGGATGACTAAGAAGGTAAATTTTATGTGTCCCAAAAATCTACAGATACTGCATTTCAAAAATTTTTAATGCATCAATCCAGATGTCACCATCTAACTTATCAGGGTCTCATTCTTTCTCAATTGGGATTGGGAATCAGATATTGGTAAGTCTTCTCTGTTTCTACAATGGCTAAGTCTCTTTAATAACCTCCGTGGAGGTACTTTGATTTTTACACATAACTTTAAATTGATAATGAATTACCCTCAGTTTTTATTCAATGCATTGATAGCGCCTAGCAACAGTCATTCAATTTCAGTCAATAGTTACTTATTCCAATGTAATTCTGAAAGTCTGAGATTTACACTAACTATTGCACTCTCTTCCACCAATATTCCATCCGAGTTCACCGCCAGGAAAGTTTTAACAAATGCGTCATTACAATATTTGGGGGCTATTCACACTTTAGTTACCAACAGTGATGTGGTCCTAAATGACACCATGCCAGTAGGGGACACGGCTCCAAAATCTCATTCAGGTTTTTTTTTTATAGGACAATTGCCCTATTCTAGGTTTCCTAAATATAGACACTGAAACAGATTTGTATGCAGAAAGTTTTATTGGGATATTTTCTTTGGTAAAACACTTCTAAGGACCATCTAGGATTAATAAATATACCTAATCCAATATGGTGGTCAAAAGGAAGGAAAAGATTCAGACCAAGGCCTAACCAAGAAGTGAATAGCAATTGCTTACTGGCAATGAAGAAATGGGGGCAAGAAAAGTATCTTGAGAAAAGTGAACATCATAAATAAGATATACAAGTATGTATGAGAATCCCAACATTTAATATTGCTAAGGTGTAAAGTGTGAGCCAAAAAGTAATGAAAGATGAAATTGAGTTGGCGTACAGAAGCCTAAACAATAAGCTTAAAACCTTGCATTTCATTATTGTGAATAATGAGTGAGGGACTGAAATGATCGAAATTGCACGTTGGCTTATTCTAGTAACTTTAGGAAGAAGCGATTTGAGAGGAGCTATATTGGGTGTAAGAACATTATTTAAGGGTCATAAATGCATTCTGCCTCTCATTGCTACACATGTACTTTCAGCAACCAATTTGATCATCTTTTAAGTTCTGTGATTTCATACTATCCAAATTTATTGGGAACTGTTGTTTGTTTTTGTTTTTGGGAACTGTAGTACTATTTCTTTGACATGTTTTATTTCAATTTAATTATAACTCTGCAAACAATTATGGACATCTCTTTTATACTCAGCATGATGGTACTGTGCCGGGTACTGGATAAAGATGGTATGAATACATACTTTCTTCTTTTTTTTTTTTTTATAAATTTAACTTTTATAATATTGCTTGACTGAACAATCAACTTGAAAGTTACTAATGCCAAAACTTACAACTAATTCGTCTCAAACTCTATGGAGAATTTTATGCCTCTTGCCTTCTGATTTAAAAAAAATATATTTTAAAGTATACTGATAAATTAGAAATATATTCTATAATTTCAAGAGTAACTACTAAAAGGATAATATAAAAAGTTAAAAAATCATAAAAAGTAACAGTAAAAAATAAGAAAAAGAACAGCTAAAGCTAATCAATGATACTAGAGGCCAGTGGTCACCTCAAGAGTGAGAACTCTATTGACTGGGATTGAACACGAGGCGATCTTGAGTAATGTGTCTGTCTCTGTGCTGGATAGATGGGTGTAAAAATATGCAAGATCTATGTGTCTGGGCTTGTAAGATTTGTGTACTTTACTGGACACAGGTTAGCCTCAAATTAAAAAAGCAACAAGTTTTGTAAAGAATTTCTAGAAGAGATCAAAGTTTTTTCTTCTCTTCCATCTAGTGCCAGACTTAGGCAGGCAAGTTTCTTTAATTTTCCTATTTGTGTTAAGCTATTAAAGTTTTATTGACTCTTTGGGACCCTGTTTTATCTGGGAGATCACCATGGTTGTTCCTGAGTTTGATTTTTTACCCCCATATCAACTGCATTCATCTACATGCACTCTCCAAAGTTTGGCATTCAAATGACCTTCATCCTTAGATGAAAGCCAGCTGGTCCATTGTATACCTTCCATGGTTCCTGGTTGATTCGTTTGTATATTTTTTGTCATACCACCATTTTTATGCACCCTTGAAGTGAGTTTTTAAAATGTGTGTGTTTCAAATATATATTTTATCCAACATTTTAGTTGTTTCAGTCATGACAGTCAGGTTCCTAATCTGCTATCTGATAAGAAATAGAAGTGTCTCTGTTGGCAGTATTCATCTTCCATCTGCACTTTAGACCCTTTTTTGTAGAATCAGCCAGAGTAGGAGGGTTTTGTTTGTTTGGTTTCTTGATTTCCATGATCACATGACCTAGTCTAATTATTTCACAGATGCCTCCACCTAGGCTTCTGTCCCTCATCCTTCCAACCTTTGCACCAACCCTGAGTCCAGGTCCTAATCTAATACTTTTATGTAAAAGCGGTTGGAAGAGAGGTAGGGAGGGGAATGGAAAGAGTAAGAGCAAGAGCAAGAGAAAGAAAGAGAGAGATAGAAAAAGGGGTTTATGTTAGCTGAAGAGTGACTGCATGTTTTTCAAATCATGGTTTTCTATTTTTTTCATTGGTACTTTGTCTTCTAGTAAATTTTTTATTAGGTTTAAAACTGGTTTGTGCAAAATGAAAGTTTTTCTTACTGAAATTTTATTTAATAATAAGGCTTTTATATCTTTTATTAGCTCTTAAACAACAGGTTTCCCACCCTGCCCTGAGGTCCTAGTAATTTTGTAAAGCAGCAGTCTATTTTGCCATTTTCAAAAACACTTATTATTCATTTACAATGTGAAATTCATTGGAAAATAATCTAAAAATAACTCTAAGATCTACATGGTATAGAAGTTTAAATTTCTGTTTTGTTAGTAATATCAGATCAGATGATGTTCTACCCTCATACTTAGCTCAGAATTCACTATAAGAGTCAATAGTGACTCTTATAGTGGTAAGATTGTTACCTTGTGGTAACAATAACTGACTGTGGTTAATAGCTAAATCAGTAGGAACAATCAAGGATTAGAGTAAAAGAGGTATTTGACCTCAAAATCTGGAGGCTATTTGTGACTTATGATAGTTCAGTAATAAACTATTAAGGGGGTTAGTGAGCTCGGTGAAAACCCAAAGACATGGGTCTAGAAGAAGTATTAAACAAATAAGGCTCAGCTAGCCAGCTATTGAGGAGCTAGGTGGAAGACAATCCAAAGGAATACCGTTTATATAAAAACATGGGACAGACAAAGCATCATTTGGGAATTGCCTGGAGCTGTCATCAAAACTGGTAATAAAAGCTGCGGTGCTCCTACTTGGGAAATTTTTTTGCTGAAGAACACAGCTCTTAAACCAATGAAAGCCAATGAGAATATTGCAAGTAAAAGTATTGCCAACAGATGCCACTTTCATGACTACTGGGGGCAGAAAAATCAAAGCCATAATGAGATACCAGAATGGCTGTCAAAAATAAATATATATATAATATATATATGTATGTGTACATATATGTATGTATGTGTGTGTGTATATATACATATACATATATATATCAAGTGTTGGGGAGGATGTGGGAGAAATTAGAACCCTTTACATTGCTGATGGGAATATAAAACAGTGTAACTGCTGTGGAAAATGTATGGTGCTTCCTTAAAAATTTAAACATTAAATTTCCATATATTTTTGCAATTCCATTTCTGGGTATATACCAAAAAAATTAAAAGCAGAGATTTGACAAATGTTTTTGAACTCATGTTCACAGCAGCATTATTCATGATAGCCAAAAGGTGAAAGGAACCCAAGTGTCCATTAGTGGATGAATGTATTAACAAAGTAGTATATACAGACCACAGAACAGTATTCGGCCTTAAGAAAAAAGGAAATTCTGACATATGCCACAACGTGGCTAAACCTTAAATGCATTATGTCAAGTGAAATAAGTCAGTCACAAGAGGAGGACAAATACCGTACAATTCCACTTACATGCAGCACCTAGAGTAGTTAAAGTAGAATGGTGGTTACCAGGAGCTGAGAGGAGTTGGGAAATAAGAGTTAGTATTTAAATGGATACAAAGTTCAGTTAGAGAAGAAGAAAAAGTTCTGGAGATGAGCATTGCTGATGGTTGGTTACACAACAATGTGAATATCCTTAATGCTACTGAATTGTACACTTAAAAATGATTAAATGGTGTATATATATATATATATATTTTTTTTTTTTTTTTTTTAGTTGGAGTCTCGCTCTGTGGCTGAGGCTGGAGTGCAGTGGCACGATCTCGGCTCACTGCAACCTCTGCCTCCCGGGTTCAAGTGAGTCTCCTGCCTCAGCCTCCTGAGTAACTGGGACTACGCCACCACGTCTGGCTAATTTTTGTATTTTTAGTAGAGACGGGGTTTCACCATGTTGGCCAGGATGATCTCGATCTCCTGACCTCATGATCCACCTGCATTGGCCTCCCAAAGTGCTGGGATGACAGGCATGAGCCACCACACCCAGCCTTAAATGGTAAATTTTATATTATATATATTTTCTATAAATAAAAATATTTAAAAAATTTAAAGTCAGGATTAGAGGACTAAGAACAATTTACATGGCCTGCATGCCCTCACAATGATTGATATATATATCGATGAGGCAAAAAACAGTAATTTAAGGTAGTAAGCCTAACAAGAAAGCTATCACTTATCCCCTAGTCCCTTTTACATTAGTAAGATTTCTATTGTACTTTATGCCCAACAAAAGATTAGCATATACTAGTGATTCAATGAGTGTTTAATGTGCCAGGATCTCTGTCCTGTGCTGTGGGGGATGCAAAATAACTAAAATCTACCATATTTAATGTGTACAAAACCTACATGAGAGAACGTTTAAATATTACCATCCTGTATGAGAGAGTTGACAATTCAAGATGAGCTCAATCTTCTTGCCTGCCACCTGTTTTCTTTCAAGTTTTCCCCCAAGTCGTGTGAAAATCCTTTATTCTGAGGGTGGACGTCACATTGGACATGGCCACATAATGCTAAGCTAAATTATTCTAAATCAATTGCTATTAGTACCTCTGTAATGGAACTTCCCTTAAGAAAATCAGATGAAATTTAAAATTGATTTTGTGACCAGAGCTCTGAAGCATATGATATAATAAAACAAAACATTCCTGTGTTTCTATCTGGGGTCTAAAAGACCAGACTGATATACTGTCAAGTGCTTTAGTTTATGAATCTAAATAGTCAATGACATGTCTGAAAAATATACATATAATGTACATATATACATACATTAATACACAGAGAAAATTGCTTATATACGTTCCATTTATTCTCTGATCTATTTTCCCCTAAGCTGTCAAGAAGCAATACAATTTTAGTTTATGTATTTTTCCATAGAGAAAACTTACCTAGAAAAAGTCTCCAATAAAAAGGTTGATTCCTCCTCAGTTCTCTTTAGCCAAACTATTAAGCATATACTTCCTAATTATTCTTTCTAAAGCACACCTTTGACCATGCTACTGCCCTACACAGAAACTGTCAAGAGTTCCTACCGACTTCCAAAAAAGGTTCAAAACCTCACTGAGATAGTCCAGGACCCATCTCAGTCTGCAGCTTCTTTCTCTGAATTGTTTTTAAATGTAGTGTCATCTCTATATAAAACAAAACACTCGCCACTCCAAAACAAACCCTAAAGTTTCCAATCTTTAGACCTGTTTTTGTACCATTTTTCCTTACTATAATGCAACTCTATACAAATTTCATTCTTCAACATATAAATGTACTATAACCATCTTGCTTAGCATTGTACTAGATATAGGAAAAAGATGTACACACTTTGATGGACTTGGTAGTATTTATTTATTTATAGATTTATACCAAATACCTCAAGGTATTTGTTAAGAGCTTACAAATAGAGAGGTAGGCCATCATTTCAGCTTCCTAGGAATCTAGAAATATCTGCATAATTCTATTTAAGTTTTTTTTTCTGAAAATAAGTTTAATGAAAAGAAAAATTATTGTCATTTTATTTCTTCCTAGCTTTCTTTTTCTTTTTTGAGACAATCTCATACTGTGCCCCAGGCTGGAGTGCAATAGTTTGACCACAGCTCACTGTAGCTTTGACCTCCCAAGCTCAAGCAGCCCTCCCACCTCAGCCTCCCAAGTAGCTGGGATCACAGGTGCATATAACTGCACCCAGCTGATTTTCGCAGGTCCATGCAACAACATCCAGCTGATTTTGACAGGTGCGTGCAACCGCTCCCAGCTGATTTTCGCAGGTGCATGCAACCGCACCCAGCTGATTTTTCTTATTTTTTGTAGAGACGAGGTTTTGCTATGGTGCTTTGGCTGGTCTTGAACTCCTGAGCTCAAGCGATCCTCCCACCTCAGCCTCTCAAAGTGCTGGGATTACAGACATGAGCCACTGTGCCCAGCCTCCTCTAGCAATATTTACTCTCAAAGTGTAAGAAAAAAAAAAAACAGTATACACAAATATTGCTATTAAATATCCCATGAACATTTATTGAATAACTTCCATGTACTTCGAAGTACAGGAGACATTTGAAAGTGATGGAAAAATACAGAGGACAGTTATAAAGGTTAGTAAGAATTTTCATTCTTTAAGAGTAATGAAGCATAACTATAATACAAGGAAGAAAGTGACATTGTAAATAAAAAATAAAAATAAAACAAAATAATAGAAAAAGGTTTTGACTTTGGAGTTAAAAGGTAGAGATTTCTCCTGCTTGGGAAGATCCAGAAAACTGCATGTTAAAACAAGATGTTTCCATTTGTCTTCAGCAAGCGTCAACCACAATGGGAACTCATTAAGACAATTAGGTACCAAACTCTTCAACATGGATCTGTTTCCATGGTGTCAGTTCTATATGTTTATATATTTTTTTCCTTGATCTTTGGAAGATTTCAATAAATCTACACACACAAAAGCACTGAAAACCACATTTGCCACAAAATACCAAAGTTCTTAAATATTAGTGATTTGGAATTGCTGTGTATATTCCTAGCACGGACTAGCTCTTTTTTTTTTTGGGATTTGGGAAATTATTTTCAGACTATTTTCTCCTTAGATGCTGTATGACTTAATCAACAGTAAATAGTTTCATGAGTAGTAAGAGAAGTGCTTATTTCAGGACCTCTGTTCCGTCTTTCACAAACTTAAAGTGCTAACGGAAACCTTATGAATTAATGCCTGTTCATTTCAGGGCTGCTCTTGCCCTTAGTGTATCTCTGGAAAGACATGCTCCAGAAAGTGTGCTTTCCTTTTTAAATGAATACATCGATTCCTGTGAGGAAGGGAGAAGCAATGAACACATCCTTTTCAATATTAACTCCGGAGTGTTGCTATTAATGAAGGATACGTGAAACAAAATAGTAGTTATTTGAAAAGCCAAACAAAACGATGGATTTTTAATATAGTTTAACAAATGTTAATTTAGTTTCTACAAGGTGCCACAGTTTTAGGCATAGTAGACAAAGAAATGAAAGTGGCAAACAAGGTCCACGTTTTCTACATATCTCATGTTCTGGATGTATGCGATATGGCTTATAGGGAGACAGAAGGCAAAAGGTAGGAGAAAAGAGGAAATAAAATACATGTCATTAACAAGGAAACAAATTTTAAAACAATTTCAAATAGTGATAAGTGCTATGAAGACAATAGCTTAGGGTGAGCTGATAAAGATGAAATTGGTAGGGATCTTATATTAGGTGGAAGCTGTGGTCTAGAAGTTTGCTCCTCTGCCCCCAGTAAATTTTTAGGTTGAAATTCTAACCCCCAACACAATGGTATTAGGAGGTGAGGGCTTTTGGGAAGTGATTTGGGCTCTGCCCTCACGAATGGGATTAGTGCCCATATGAAATAGGCCCAAGAGAGCTTGTTCACCCTTCTACCACATGAAGACACGGCTAGAAAGGTATGAACCAGGAAAAAGGTGGGCACCTTGATCTGAAACTTATCAGCCTCCAGAACTATGACTAATAAGTTTCTATTGATTATAAGCTACCTAGTCCGTGGTACTTCATTATAGCAGACTGAGTTGACCAAGATAATGAGCATGGAAGAGGTAAAATAAGGAAGTGACATTTGGCCTGATTCCTAAATTATCAACTTACAAACAGCAAGACATATAAAAATTCAAGCAGTAAAGTAGCAAAGACAAAGACCTCAAGGTGGAAACCAGCTTGGAGGATTCTAGAAAAACCAAGAAGGCCTGTATAACAGAGGCATGGTGACTAAAATTGGGATGTTGCAAGATAAAATTGTAAGAATTGGTAAGATCACGTAAGGAAGATAATTTAAGTTTGCGTAGTGTACATAAATAGTTTGGATTCTAGAAAGACTGATTTGAAGCCATGATAAGGATTTCTGTATACCCTCATCATACGTTGGTGAAACCAAACTTTATTTTTATATTTATTGAAGAAGCAACAATTAAGGAACTCCTATGTGCCAGAGTCTAAAGTTGAGGGAGAAAGTAGAGAGGAAGAGACTTGGTGTTTGTCCTCCAAGAATTTTTAGAGTGAGAGAAAAGAAAGTGCTAAATTCCCTAAATACACTACATTTATTCAGTATTACGGATATTCTAAGAACTGATATAACTTCCATTGTGTAAAATCTTTGTATATGATACATCATGTAATTTTAGCTTTGAAATATAAGTATTATTTGAGCGTGTTGAAATGGAAAGTTTAGGGTGCTAAAAGTAAAGACAGAAGGAAAAATGTAGGGCCTTTTATGGAATACAGGAAGTTTCATTTATCCTTGTGTTCATAATACAGTCCATATAGGTGAGGTAGTGACGGAAAATGTATTCATTCATTCAGTGGATATTTACTGAGCAAGTACTATGGGAAGAGCAATCCTAGCTGCTCGTGAACTGTATTGAATGAGATTAAAATCATCTTCTTAATGGAGCAGTCCAGTAGGGGGAGACAGGTAATAAACAAATGAGCATAGAATACAAGGGGGCGATATTGTAGGTGGTTAAACTTTTACAAAGGGTAGTCAATAAAGGTCTTTCTAATAAGTGACATTACAGCAGAGACCTGAAGGACATAATAGAGGG
This sequence comes from Macaca thibetana thibetana, assembly GCF_024542745.1. Taxonomy (NCBI): domain Eukaryota; kingdom Metazoa; phylum Chordata; class Mammalia; order Primates; family Cercopithecidae; genus Macaca; species Macaca thibetana. The sequence goes on along the minus strand of NC_065579.1, from coordinate 7,182,131 downwards.
ACTCATGTGAACGAACATCTGGGGAAAGGTCATCACAGCAGAGGAAACAGTAGGTGGGCATGCCCTAAAGTGGGAAAACACCTGAAATGTTCAAGAAAAAGTGTAAAGAGAATGTTATGGCCGGGTGCGGTGGCTCACGCCTGTAATCCCAGCACTTTGGGAGGCTGAAGTGGGCGGATCACCAGGTGAGGAAATCGAGGCCATCCTGGCTAACATGGTGAAACTCTATCTCTATTAAAAATACAAAAAACTAGCCGGGCATGGTGGTGCGCATCTGTAGTCCCAGCTACTAGGGAGGCAGAGGTTGCAGTGACCTGAGATCGTGCCACAACACTACAGCCTGGCAACAGAGCGAGACTCCATCTCAAAAAAAAAAAAAAAAAAAAAAAAAAAAACACACACACAAAAAAAAAAAAACGTGTAAAGAGACTTTATGACTAAAATATTATGGTGTTGAGAAGAGTCCAAGAAATTGCAGCCAGGACAAAAGCAGAAAGACCAAATAGTGGGCTACTGAAGTTTTCCAGGTATGAGGTAATGGTGACTGGGAGCTGGGAGTTTAAGGAGGAAGTGATGAGAATGGTTAAAATCCTGGATGTACTTTAAACAGACTGGATCTCATAATGTATCAAATAATCACAAGGGAGGAATCAGATTGACACCAAGTATTTTAGCCAAAGTAACTGGAAGAATAGAGTTGCTATTCTTTGGGATGAGGGAGAACAAGTATTTGTTAGGCAAACTAGACGTCAGTTTTAGGCATTGTCTTAGTCAGTTCGGGCACCTAAAATATGTTACCACGGATGGCTTAAACAACAAACATTTGTATTTCACAGTCCTACAAGCTGAGAAGTCCAAGATCAAGGAACTTTTGGCTTTGGTTTCTGGTTAGACCACTCTTCCTGGTTTGTAGATGGCAATATTTTCATTGTGTTCTCACGTGGCTGAAAGCAGAGAAAAAGGTAACTTTGTGTGATATTTTAATAAGGGCATTCATCCTATCATGACAGACCCATTCTCATGAAGTAATCTAACCCTAATTACCTACAAAAGGCCCAGTCTCCAAACACCATGAAATTGGCAATGAGAATTTCAACACACAAATTTTGAAGGGACATCAACATTCAGTTCATAAAAGACATAGTAAGTTTGAGATGCCTATTTATAACTAAGTGGAGATTTTGAATAGGCAGCTGGATTATATGAGTGATATGTGAGGCTAGAGAGCTCAAGAAAAATGGCTGGCCTAAAAATAAAAAATGGAAAATCATCAGGAGATACATCCTATTTAATGCCTTGTCACTGGATGATATGAACAATGGGGAAACTCTATGTAGAGAAGGGAAGGCAGCCTAAAGTTGAGCCCTGTGTCACTGCACAATTTAGAGGTCAGAGAGAAAGGAAGAATCAGAAAAGCAGAAAAGGAATATCAGTAAAGAGTGAAGTAATAGGAGAGTCAAAAGAATTACAATCCCAAACACTAAGTGAAGCAAAGAGAAAGTGATCATCTATAACAAATACTCTTAAGTAATTTGAGAACTGAAAAGTGATCATTAAATTTAGCAGTGGAGAAGTAACTATTGACCTTGACCAGAGGAGTCTGAATAGACTGGTAAAAATTAAAAGTTCAGGAAAGTAGGGTCAAGAAAGAAAAGTTGGAGAAGAATTAGTGAAGATTAACTCCTTTGGGGTTGTAACAGGTGGCAAGAAATGGGAGAGTAGCTGGAAAAGAAGAAATGGACAATAAAAGGTTTGTCTGAGACAGGAGATAGGTTAACCTAATTGTAGGCTGTTGGCAATGTCTCAGTTGAGAGAAATTGATGAAATGAGACAAGGAGAATTGCAGAAGTGATGTTTTGAGTACAAAGGTTATGTATAAAAGTTGGTATCTGAGGCATTAATGGTTTATTCATACTCATAAGATGGAAAGCAGAATGTATTTGTATTAACATTTACAGGTAACTAGATATGGTAATGGAAACTTACGGAAATTCTTTTCCATTTCCTTTTTTCTTCTCAGTGAAAGAGAAAGCAATTTTATTAGCTGAGAGTTAGACTGGGAAGGAAGTGATTGTGGTAGTTTGAGGAGAGGGAAGTTTGAACAGTCCTCTAAAGGAGAAAGGTAGAGAATGAAGCACTTTTCCCTAAATGGACCTTGGTTCAGAACAAAATATCTACTTGAGATTAGTAGGCATGCATTTTAAGGGGTATCGTTAAGTAATGTGTGTATGTTTTTCTCCAACATGACTTTAGGTCAATATAGGAGGAGCCCTGAGTTTAATCAACTTCAGTTTTGTAAGATTAGTAGTATGAGAAGGCCAGTATGATGCATGGATGGACTCTAAGCTTGGGAGGGAAAAGATGGGACATAAATTTAGTGAGCGGGAGGCTGTGAAGCTGTTAAAGTTATTGATATTAATAAAGTCTAACTATCATCAAAGTCAGTCATCAAAGTAGGATGGAAAGCAATATCATTTAGATGAGGAAATAAAGAAATTAGGATAAAATAATTACATGCCAGCATAAGAAATAAAGACCACAGACTTAATCTTAGTGTAGCCAAGATGCTCAAGAACTTTTCAGGAGGAAAGTGACATGATCACTATAAAAAAGATTAATAGAGAGGAGCATAGAGGATAAATAGAGTAAGTGGAGATTGAAGGTGGGAGAAAAATATTATCAGTTTGCTGCCATAACTCAGAGCAAAAGCAAAGCAGGCAAAAACGGAGGAGGAGCATAGAGGTTGGGTTGTGCTCTGTTTTGAGTGTAAAGAAATATATAAATGGGATGCATCCCTCCAAGAATTTGGCTTTCAACAGCGGAGACAGGCATAAAAATAAACAATTTTGATCAAATATGAGAAATGCTATTGATATGGTTTGGTGTTGTGTACCCACTCAAATCTCATGTCAAATTATAATCCCCAGTGTTGAGGAGGCACCTGGCAGATGGTGATTTGATCATGGCAACAGATTTCCACCTTGCTGTTCTCGTGGTAGTGAGTGAGTTCTCACGAAATCTGGTTGTTTAAAAGTGTGTAACACCTCCCCCTTTGCTCTCTTCCTCCTTCTCTAGCCATGTAAGAAGTGCTTGCATCCCCTTTGCCTTCCACCATGACTGAAAGTTTCCTGAGGCCTCCCCAGTGATGCTTTCCATACAGCCTGTCGAACTGTGAGCAAATCAAACTTCTTCTCTTATAAATTACCCAGTTTCAGGTATTTCTTTACAGTAGCGTGAGAATGAACTGATACAGCTATCCCACAGGTGTTCACAAAATTTTACAAAGACACACAGAGAGAATTAAATAATTCTGATGATTCTGCTACAAGCAAAGATGAGGGATGAAATAACTTAATTGATAACATATATATTTTAGCTGAAAGATGAGTATTAATTTTCCATATTGAGCAGGTACAGTTGGGAATGCTATGTAGAAAGAAGCATAAGCTTAAAGTCAAAGAGTCATAAATAACATGGCATGTCAAATATATAGTGATGTTTTGGATTAGACTAAGCATGGGTGATAAGGGGAATATGTTCAGATATAAGGTTATACTTATAAGTTGAAACCAGTTAAAAAGGGCTCTACGTACCAAGTTTTGGAATTTAGAGTCTTTTTCTGTAGATGAGAATTCACTGTGCTAATTGTGTAGTTTGAGAGGTTTTCTGTGTATTTATGTGTGTGTGTTTCAGTGTAGTGAGCATGTGTACAAATATCTGTTTAAAACAGTACATGATTTTTTTGTGTGAATAAATTTGTGCTTATTTGGTCACATTTTTATCTCCCACGAAGTTAGTGACAGCATAAAGCTGGTTTGGAGCTCTAATAGTCTGCCACTGAACAGAGTAAAACTAGCCATTCTTTATAGTAATCCAACTGGAAACATTGACCTCATCACAATTACACTTTAACAAATGAAGATGATCAACATCTTCATTTGCTTCTATGTGCTAGAAGCAAGACCAGAGAGACAATATTATTTGGGGACAGTTTCTCTTTAAACCCACTTCCACATCTGTACAACATTGGAATTGGCAAACTTGATAAGTCTACAGTTCATTTCATGTCTAAAACTGTGAGGACTGTGTAAAGAAGGAAAACAAAAAGCTATAACTAATATTTTGCTGTGAATACACACATATCCAAAACTAAAAGTGGCTATTCCTCTTTTTTCCAACTTAGGAATAAAAGGTAAAATCTCGTTTTTCAAAAGAGAAAGTGGCGAAAACACTAGTATGTTAACATCTATGAGGTAAACAATCATATTGAATGCTAGTACATATAAACGGATTTTTAAGGGCAGCGTGGAACATTGCTGGCTGGTCTAATTAGCATAATTTTGTTAACATTCAGTTCTTACTGAATATATTTCATTTGAATTCTGAGGAATAAGCCAAAACTTTAAAACAAAGCCAGCATGCTATTCCCCTGTTTATATGTTTATCCAATTTTTGTGACAAAATGTTGTGACAAAACCACAGCTTTCAGTGGGTGCATGGAGGTTTAAGTGGTTTCATCTCAAACTGGAACCAGATGTGAGAAGTCGTGAAGTTACCAAATGTCATATTACAAAACCAAAACAAAACCGCTGTTCGATGTCTTCGTCGTTGCAAAGCACCAAAATGATGTGTTTCAAGGATCAGCAAAGATCTGAATGAAATTTGTCTTCACTGGGAATGAGGATTTAATCCAAGACCAGTAAAGGATTAAATTGTCAAGGGATTTGGGTGAAATATGTGTAGATTTCAGAGGAAACTGTGTCAACTGTTGGCCAAACTCATGGAGCCTGATGATTCATCGTGTTGAAGTCTTTTCACTGTTCTACAAACACCATGCTCATATCCACTTTGACATTCTCCTTCGTTTATGTCCCGTAGTGAAACTACTCTTTTTTTTTCCATCAGTTTCATTACTCCTCGTCATTGATGATCCAGCTCAAATTCAGTTGTCGTACAACACTTTGCATGCATACTACACTGCTTTCTGTCTATGATCTAATGATCAACTAATCCCCTCATTTTATTAACAGGCAAAATATGTTATTCTTTTTTGTAGATTATCTAATAATCATCTAATCTCCTCATTTTATAAATGGGCAAAATATGTGTCAAAGATTCAAAGACGTGGAAAAGTCACATAGCTTACTCAAGGTTTATGATTTCTTTAAATTCCTAAAACTTTATCTATAACACAATCTCTATCTTAACTACCTGTTTATAAACATCCAGTGTGTGAACAATGTAATCCTGTGTTGTACATTAGGGGCACTACCCATTAAAAATCCTAAAATGTGAGCAATAGTTCTCGAGTGCCACAATCTGTTCTCTACATTGGTACTTTTCTCATAGGCCCAGAAATATGGGAAGGAACAGCACTACTTCCCATGTCTTTTAAACTGGTACCAAGATCTGAGATGAGCACTTTGGCTTGACAGGTTCTCTACTATTGCTCTATAAACTATTTGTGTTATTATAGTGTTATAGTTCATTTTGCCTGCTTTAACAAAATTTATGACTGCCATAAATTGTGTGACTTATCAACAATTAAGACATATTTCTCACAGTTCTGGAGGCTGGGATGTCCAAGATCCAGAAACCAGCATATTGGTGTCTGGTGAGGGCCCATTCCTCCTAAAGGATGTCCTCTTGCTGCATTTTTACATGGGGAAAGGGACTAGCTTGCTCTCTGGAATCTCTTTTTTAATAGCACAAATCCCATTCATGACGGTTCTGCCCTCGTGATCTAGTTGCCTGCCAAAGCCCTATCTTCTAATATTATCTCATTGAGAATTGGGTTTTATCATATGAGTTTGAAGAAGATACACACATTTAGACTATGACATGTGGTATTAAAAACCCTGAACTTTCTATTTGTCTCTTATCACCTATTCAACCAGGGAAGAATAACAAGATAAATTTTACTATCCCTTGGACATAAGATTTCAAAATAATGTCTAGTCGCTTGGAATCAAGTAGTGACATAGAAAACAAAATAATCTGGCAATCTAAAGTGTCTTAGTAATGAATATATATACACACATACATAGATATTCATTATTAAGAAACTAAGAAAATAATATATATACATTACATATATATTCTTACATACACATATATGTATATATCATGTATCACATAAACCTATAAACACTAAAACTCAAAAAAGCAAAATAATTTGCCTACAATCACCCTGCATATAACTAAAGTCAGAAACCCAGCTGTAAAACCAATGTTAGCATCACTGCCATTTGTTTTAGTTTCCCAGGCCAAGATTCTACCCACCATCTGATCAATCTCTTCTCTATAATGGTGATAAATTCCTTTCAAGGTGGTAATTTGTGAAGGATTCTGAAATAAGGGAAATTAGTTATTTTTTTCCTCTTGAAAACTTTAAGTGCCTCACAGGACATGGCATGAAATAAGAACACCTAAGTGACACCCAAATATGACTAAATGAGTCAGCCTTCTTACTCACATCCTGGAAGTCATATTGCAATATATTCAGGATATCATTCGGCTCAAACACTTATAAATAGCTCCTAAGTGACTCTTTGATTTCCTGACTTCCCCTAAGGATGATTGGCTTCAATATGTAATCCTCATATAAATTAGCAGATTTAAGTTAACACCAAGGTCAGCAATAGTCAAGAGTGTAAGAATTTAAGGGAATAGTACCACCAACATTGAGGAGAAGTCACATATGAGGCCTTCAAGATCAAAGATTACTACTTCACTAAATTCATTTCTCATCTCTCTTCTTTGCATTCTCTAAATTTATAATTTTCTTAGATACCATTACCATTAGTTATAGTCACTAGCATTCTCTAAATAAGAAATCAGATCTGGATCCTATGATTCAACAGTTCATAGGACAAACAGTAACATATACTGATTACCTAATATGAGCTATGTACCATGCTCAGTTCTGAAAATATAAAAAATGGTAAAATGATTTTCTTTGAGAAGTTTGCATTATGGCAATTCTGCAACACTTAGAAAAGAATAAAATATGTAATTGTCTAAACATCTCTAATCAAATATCTCACGAGCATCTCAGATTTAAATGTCCTCTTCAAATATAATCCCCAGCACCATCAATCAAGTTTTCTAAAATACATCCTTTCACCAACAGATCCTGTTGATTTTTCCTCCACTGGTTTTAAATATGTAAAATACACACTATTCTTTATCTCTTCTGCTGTCGCGCTAATCTGAGCCACTATTCTTTTTCACTAGGATTCCTACAATAATCTCTTTAGATCTTCTTCCTCTTCTACTGTTTCATCCTCCTCATCAATTTTCCATTACATTAGGGATATTTATTAAAGTTATAAGTGATCTATCTGTATCCATGAAGCCATCAATATTCTTTTCATTTCATTTAGGCTAAAAAAAAAATTAAATCATGACCCTATTCTACAGCACCATGAATGCCAATCCTTATACTGTTCTTCCAATCCTATTTCCTTCCAACTTTCTTCTCACTTTTTACGTTCCAGACATTACAGATTTCTTTCTCCTCCTGTGGGGAAAAGAAAGAGAGATCAGCATCTTACTGTGTCTATATAGAAAGAAGTAGACATAAGAGACTCCATTTGGTTCTGTATTTGAGATGCTGTTAATCTGTGACCCTACCCCCAACCTTGTCCTTGCAAGAGACATGTGCTGTGGTGACTCAAGGTTTAATGGATTTTGGGCTGTGCAGGATGTGTCTTTGTTAAACAAGTGCCTGAAGGCAGCTTGCTGGTTAAAAATCCTGCCCGTCCCTGGGCAATGGAACATCTCGGTGTGAGACCCCATTGTATGCTCTGTTTACTGAGATAGGAGAAAACCACCTTATGGCGTAAGATGGGACTTGCTGGTGGGACTTGCTGGCGCAATGCTGCTAAGAGGTTTGTGGAGATGTTTACATATGCATATCAAGGCACAGCATTTTCCTTTGAACTTATTCATGTCACAGAGATCTTTGTCCATATGTCTTACTGCTAATTTTCTCCCTTCGATGATTCTATTGTCCTGCCACTCCCTTATCTTTAAGATGGTAAAGATAATTATCAATAAATACTAAGGGAACTCAGAGACCGAGATCAGTGCCGGCGTGGGTCCTCTGTAAGCTGAGCGCAGGTCCCCTGGGCCCACTTTTTCTTTCTCTATAGACTTTGTCTCTGTGTCTCATTTCTTTTCTCAAGTCTCTCGTTCCACCTAACGAGAAACACCCACAGGTGTGGAGGGGCAGGCCACCCCTTCACCTCCTCATCTACTCAACTCTTTTTCTATCTTACAGTCTTTACATGTATTATGTCCTGTGCCTGGAAATCCCTTTCCTATTCTTTATTGCTGCTAATTTGTTCTCAACAATATATCTCAGCTCCATCTTACATTAAAAAGGAGGAGCTCAAGAAACAAAATACTTTCCTTTTCTCCACAGAAAAATACAAGCTGTTGTGTTTCTAAGGACCAAGGCCTTATTAATTCAGAATAAAGGCAAATCGTTTTTAGGAAATGTTAACAGTTGAACCCTCTCTTGATGGCAGAAAATAGGCTAAAATCCCTCTCTTTTTTCTGTAATAAACTAAATGAGAAGGGGTGAACCTGGAGGAGATTTAAGGAAGGATTTAGAGAAAGAGTACTGGATCTCAAATTTGGATACCTGGGTCCCATTTAAGGAGTGATTGAGAGATCAGCCAGTGACCTGTAAGCACCAAGACAATGGACCGGAAGGAGTAACAACCCATTGTCTTGATGCCTGCAGGGCCACTGGCTGAGGACAGCACGCAGTTGCTCAGGCCTGTGCAAGTCTTGGGCAATAATTTCAGTATAAGTGTCCGAGAATGTTTGACCAAGGCAAGATAAAATTGTAGTTACAACTCTGATGATTAAACTTAGTGTTTGACCTTAAGTACATCACTTTATCCTTACATAGCTCATCATTTAAACTGATAATCTCAAAGATTCTTTAACCGTCTAGAGCCTCTAAAAGCTTAAATTCCTGTCAAAACTTTTTTTCAGTCTATGGTGTCTTTGTTTATCATGTCGGGCAACATGATCTGGAAATTCCTTTGGAAAGAAGCCAGTAATTAGGCTACGTTAGGTTCGTTTTACCTTACCGTCATTTTATCCCGTATCTGAGAAGCCAGAAAAGTACTTGTGTAGTATTCACTCTGTCCTGTTCCCACCAAGTGACTTCAAAATGATTGCACCAGACACAGGTTACAGATCATGCATATGTTTTCAAACAATAAAGATGTAATTTTAGAAACAGCTGAGAAGTTACCCTGTCCTTGTTCTTCAATTAGCTATAATGTTGCTGGGCTGGAGATCTACTTGCAACAGTCCCTCATGCCTAGTTTGTTTTGCTCTTCAGTTTATATGATAGGTCTCTGGATGCCAGGAGAACATGTCAACCCCAGAAAGTGATTTTATCAGGAAGCCCAATTTAATTTTTCTGTTTTCACTCAGGTAGCCATTATTTATACTAATAAAAGATTTCTAAATTGACTTCCAATGTCAAGTGTACAAGAGTACCAGTGCTTTGGTGGCCTGAACAGTGAATAAAAGGGGTTAATAAGAATCTGGCGCATGCCACTGTTCATTGAGCTGACTGACTTGACAGCATGGCATATTTTTGAATGTCAACTCAACTTGTAAAAATAACTTGGACTCTTAAACACTTAGGTCTGTATAATAATTTACAGACATCAGATTAGAATTCCATAGAGTGCTTTGGAAATTTATTTAGGTAGACTTTATTCCAGGGAAATCTCATCATGTAAGTTTGATAGCTAAAACAGTATGTTAAATGTTCCAGGCAATTGCCTGCTAACTTGAAATCGTGTACACTCAATATAAAAGTGATGGCCACTAAATTTTCAAGGAAAAATATGACAGTTTTTGTTTTCTTATTGAAGTCAGTGTATTTATAACCTAAGCTCATAGATCCAAAGAATTAAAAGCAAAATAGGATCAAACACAATCTGACTCACTCTATATTTTTCATATAAGAAAACTGAGGCTAGGAAGGGGAAAGTGGTTAATATGATTACACAGTCATTTACTGCAGACCTAAGAACAAAACACGACTTCCTTTACCCAGTGCGCTTTTAATTGCACCTCAGCTCACACCAAGTCTAACTATACATAAAAGTGTTTGTGTTACAGGATGTGAAGTTTCGACCTCTAGTTCTGGCATATCAAATACCAAAGTGAGACAAATTACTTTTTCACTCACATAAAGGTAAAACAAAGAAAGTTTTGATGGAAAACAATTCCCAAAATATGTATTGAATAATTAATAATCTCTTACTGGTTAAGGTAAAAAGCAATTTATCACTGAAGTCCTAATAAAATTGGAATTTTTAAATGATGGACTTCAAGTAAAAAGGAAAATAACCTGAAAGGAAAGGAACTGAGTCATTCTCTAAGGATATTTAATCAAATCTAACCAGGCACCATTTTTAAAATGGTAACTATGTTAATACTTTAACGTTTAACATTTTAACATCTGTCAAGATAAAACAAGAAGTGATAGCAAAAAAACTTCAAAGAAAATGGCCTCCTTATTGAGTTTTTCAGTGTATTATCTCATATTATCTTGCATTATAGTTTATAATTTTTTTAACTTTTATTTTAAGTTCAGGGGTACTTGTGCAGTTGTGTTACACAGGTAAACTTGTGTCATCGGGGTTTGTGGTACAGATTATTTCCTCACCCAGGTATTATGCATAGTACTTATCAGTTACTTTTCCTAACCCTCTTCCTCCTTCTACCAACTATGCTCCCATAGACCCCAGTGTGTGTTATCCCCTTTTTGTGTCCATGTGTTCTCATCATTTAGTTCTCACTTATAAGTAAGAACATGTGGTATTTGGCTTCCTGTTTCTGCTTTAGTTTGCTAAGGATCATGGCATCTAGCTCCCTCATGTCCCTGCAGAGGACATGATCCCATTCTTTTCTATGGCTGCATAGTATTCCATGGTATATATGTACCATATTTTCTTTATCCAGTCTATCATTGATGGGCATTTAGGTTAATTCCTTGTCTTTGCTATTGTGAATAGTGATGCAATGAACATACACGTGCATGTGTCTTTATAACAGAATGATTTATATTCCTCTGGTTGTATACCCAGTAATAGGATTGCTGGGTCAAATGGTGTTTTTGTCTCTAGGTCTTTGAGGAATTGCCGCACTGTCTTTCACAATGGTTGAATAAATGTACACTGCCATCCAACAGTGTGGAGCATTCCCTTTTCTCCACAACCTCACCAGCATCTGTTATTTTTTGACTTTTAATAACAGCCACTCTGACTGGTGTGAGATGGTATTTCATTGTGGTTTTGATTTGCATTTCTCTAATGATCTCTGAAGCTGAGTTTTTTAATTAGATCCCATTTGTCAATTTTCACTTTCATTGCAATTGCTTTTGATGTCTTCTTCATGAAATCTTTGCCCATGCCTATTTCCTGAATGGTATTGCCTAGGTTGTCTTCCAGGGTTTTTACAGTTTTTGTTTTTACGTTTAAGTCTTTAATCCATGTTGAGTTAATTTTTGTATATGATGTAAGGAAGGGGCCAGTTTTAATCCTCTGCCTATGGCTAAATTCTGACAGCAACATTTGTTGAATAGGGAATCCTTTCCCCATTGATTGCTTTTGCCAGGTTTGTTAAAGATCAGAAAGCTATAAGTGTGCAGTCTAATTTCTGGGTTCTCTGTTCTTTTCCATTGATCTATGTGTCTGTTTTTGTACCCGGACCATGCTTTTTGGTTACATTAGCCCTGTAGTATAGTTTGAAGGAGGGTAGCATGATGCCTCCAGCTTTGTTTGTTTTGTTTTGTTTTTTTGCAGAGGATTGTCATGGCTATTAAGACTCTTTTTTGGTTCCATATGATTTTTAAAATCATTTTTTCTAGTTTTGTGAAATGTTTAATAAGAATAACATTGGGACCTGGAGCAGTGGCTCACACCTGTCATCCCAGCTCTTTGGGAGGCTGAGGCGGGTGGATCACCTGAAGTCAGAAGTTCGAGACCAGCCTGGCCAACATGGTGAAACCCCATCTCTACTAAAAATACAAAAATTAGCTGGGTGTGGGGGCAGGCACCTATTGCACCAGCTACTTGGAAGGCTGAGGCAGGAGAATCGCTTGAACCCAGGTTGCAGTGAACCAAGACCGGGCCATTGCACTCCAGCCTGGGTGACAGGAGCGACGAAACTCAATCTCAAAGAAAAAAAAAAACCAGAATACTATAAATTGCTTTGGGTCGTACGGCCATTTTCACAATATTGATTCTTTCCATGCATGAGTATAGAATGCTTTTCCATTTGTTTGTATCATCTTTGATTTCTTTAAGCAATGTTTTGTAAACCTTCATAAAGAGATTTTTCACCTCCCTAGTTAGTTGTATGTCTAGGTATTTTATTCTTTTTTGGCAATTGTTAGTAGGAATTCATTCCTGATTTGGCTGTCAGCTTCATTGTTGGTGGTGTATAAGAATGCTAGTGGGCAACAGAGTGAGACTCCATCTCAAAAAAAAAAAAAGGAATGCTAGTGATTTTTGCACATTGGTTTTGTAATCTGAGACTTTGCTGAAGTTGTGTATCAGCTTAAGATTTGAGGCTGGGACTATTGGCTTTTTCTGTTTTGTTTTATTTGTTTTGTTTTGTTTTTGAGACAGGGTCTCACACTGTCGCCCAGGCTGGAGTGCAGTGGCACAATCGCGGCTGACTGCAACCTCCGCCTTATTAGGGTTTTTTAAAAACAGAATCATTTCATCCGCAAACAGAGATAGTTACACTTTCTCTCTTCCTATTTGGATGCCCTTGATCTCTTTCTCTTGCCTGATTGTCCTGGCCAGGACTTCCAAAACTATATGGAATATGAGTGGCAAGAAAGGGCGTCTTTGTCTTGTGCTGGTATTCAAGGGGAATGCTTTCAGCTTTTGTGCATGCAATATGATGTTGACTGTGGGTTTGTCATACATAGCTCTTATTATTTTAAGATGTGTTTCTTCAGTACCTAGTTTACTGAGAGTTTTCATGATGAATGGATGTTGAATTTTATCAAAAGCCATTTCTGCATCTATTGACAAAATCATGTGATTTTTGCTTTTAGTTCTGTTTATGTGATGAATCACGTTTATTGATATGTGTACGTTGAACCAATTGCATCCCAGGGATAAAATCTACTTGTTCATGGTGAAGAAGATTTTTGATGCGCTGCTGGATTCAGTTTGCTAGTATGTGATTGAGAGCTCTGCATCAATGTTCACTAAGGATACTGGCCTGAAGTGTTTCTTGGTTTGTTTTTGTTGTTGTTGTATCTCCACCAGGCTGATGCTGGCCTCATAGAATGAGTTAGGAAGAAATCTCTCCTCCTCAGTTTTTTGGAATAGTTTCAGTATGAATGGTACCAGCTCTTCTGTCTACATATGGTACAATTTCGCTGCGAATCCATCTGGTCCTGGGCTTTTTTTGTTTAATACACTATCTATTACTGCCTCAGGTCTGTTCGGGGATTCAATTTCTTCCTGGTTCACTCTTGGGAGGGAGTATGTGTCCAGGAATTCATCTATTTCTTTGAGAGTTTCTTGAATATGTGCATAGAGGTATTCATTGTATTGTCTGATGGTTGTTTGTATTTCTGTGGGGTCAGTGGTAATGTTCCTCTTGTTTCTGATTGTGTTTATTTGAATCTTCTCTCTTTTCTTCTTTATCAGTTTAGCTGGCGGTCTATTTTAATTTTTTGAAAAATTCAGCTCCTGAATTTGTTGATGTTTTGAGTGGTTTTTCATGTCTTACTATCCTTCAGTTCAGCTTTGATCTTGGTTATTTCTGTCTTCCAGCTTTATGGTTTGTTTTCTCTTGGTTCCCTAGTTCTTTTAGTTGTGATGTTAGGTTAACTTCAGATCTTTCTAGCTTTTTGATGTAGGCATTTAGTGCTATAAATTTCCCTTTTAACACTGCCTTGGCTATGTCCCAGGGATTCTGGCATGTTGTATCTTTGTTCTCATTAGTTTCAAAGAACTTCTTGATTTCTATCTTAATTTCATTATTTACCCAAATGTCATTCGGGAGCAGGTTATTCAATTTCCATTTAATTGTATGGTTTTGAGTGAATTTCTTAGTCTTGATTTTTAATTTGATGCCATTGGGGTCCAAGAGATTAATGGTTATAATTTTAGTTATTTTGCATTTGCTGAGGAGTATTTTACTTTTGGTTATGTGATCCATTTTAGAGTATTTCTCATGAGGTAATGAGAAGAATGTACACTTTGTTGTTTTTGGGTGGAGAGTTCTGTAGACAGCTATCAGGTCTATTTGATCCAGTGCTGAGTTGAGGTCTGAATATCTTTGCTAATTTTCTGTCTCACTGATCTGTCTAGTATTGCCAGTGGGGTTTTGAAGTCTCCCACTATTATTGTGTAGAAGTCTAAATCTCTTTGAAGATCTCCGAGAACTTGCTTTATGAATCTGGATGCTCCTGTATTGGGTGCAAATATATTTAGGATAGTTAGCTTATCTCATTGAATTGAACCCTTTACCATTATGTAATGCCCTTCTTTGCATTTTTTAATCTTTGTTGGTTTGAAGTCTATTTTGTCTGCAACTAGGGTTGCAACCCCTACTTTTTTTGTTTTCCATTTATTTGGTAGAATTGTCTCCATCCTTTTATTTTGAGCCTGTGTGTGTCACTGCATGTGAAATGGGTTTCTTGAAGGTAACATACCAATGGATCTTGGGTCTTTATCCAACCTGTGTATTTTAATTGGGGCTTTTATCCCATTTACATTAAAAGAACTTCCCCAACCTAGATAGAGAGCCCAACATTCAAATTCAGGAAATACAGAGAACCCCAGTGAGGTACTTCACAAGATTACCCCCAAGGCATATAATCATCAGATTCTAAAAAAAAAATCCAAACCCAAATAATTTTATGATCAATTATACTAAACTTTCCTTAAACACTCTGTTATAAAAAAAAAATAAAAAGAGAAATAGCTATGTAATTCATTTTATTAAACCATATGATCCGAAGCCCAAAGCAGAATAAGGGGGATCATTCAATAGACACACAAAAAATTATTTTACAAGTGAGAAAATTGAGACATACAAAGCTGAAGCTGCCCACTCAATGTCACACAATTAGTTAAGTAGAGGATCTGGGTGGTCAGACTTGTCAATCACAAAGGAGTCTTGTAATTGGCATTTATAGTTATGGTTTATGAAATTAGTATAATTATATTTTAATTTTTGATATTTCAGAGTTCTAGATACAAATTTTTCCAAAGCATAATAATCTATTTGTAGAACAATAAACTAAAAATGAGCCTGGAGGACTATCAGGTTCAGTTCTGTTATTTCACAAAGGAGGGAATCAAGACAGAGGGCCCTGCATTGGTGACTCAGTCATGTATTCTTATTCCATTTGTGCTCATTAGAATAAATATTAAGTACTATGTTTAGAAAAAAAGCATGTAAAGCTAGAAATACACTAGAACTTTCTTAATTTAGCCAAAAACTTTTTAGGAAACCTCAGGATTTATTTAAAAATATTTACTTGGATATATTTTCTTCTTTATTTTATTTTATTTTATTTTATTTTGAGTCCATGTCTCACTGCGTTGCTGAGGCTGGAGTGCAGTGGCATGATCCTGGCTCACTGCTCACTGCAGCCTCTGCCTCCTGGGTTCAAGAGATCCTCCTGCCTCAGCCTCCCTAGTAGCTGGAATTACAGGCACGTGCCACCACGCCTGGCTAATTTTCATATTTTAGTAGGGACAGGGTTTCACCATGTTTGCCAGACTGGCCTTGAACTCCTGACCTCAGGTGATCTGCCCACCGTAGCTGCCCAAAATGCTGAGATTACAGGTGACAGCCACCGTGCCCAGCGTATATTTTCTTTAAGGTCAGGAATAAGATAAAAAGGCCCAGTTAACACAGGAGTATAACAGGGGAAGAAATTAATAGGTGGTATAAAGATACCAAGGGAAGAGACACAATGGGCATTATCTGCAGACAATAGAACTGACTACACTGAAATTGCAATAGACCAAAAAAATAGAATTATGGAATTTATCTGGGATTCTAAATTCAAGATGAATTTACAAAATGCAAAACATTTTTAGATTTAAAAAAAAATTTACATTAGTAATATCCTGCTAGAGTATATATCTTAGATACCATTTGTGACAGAAAAAATATGGGAATTTACTTGACAAAAATTTACCTTGCACTAGTAATTTATAAAGAAAAAATAATAATATTAAAGATTATGAAGAATATAAAACATGAACTAATAAAGAAATTCATTTCATGTTTATGGATGGATTAACATTATGAACATGCCAGTGCTCCCCCAAATTAATCTATAAATTCAAATCAAATTTGAGTCAAAATCCACCAGGTTTTTTTTCTGGAACCCAGTAAAATTATTTAAAATTTTACCTTGAAGTATAAAAATACACAATGGTTAATTTGTAGAAAGAACAAATATTCATCCTTCCCAATAGTGGGATATATCAAAAAGCACAGGAGTTTTAAAAATACTGTGAGACTAGTTCAATAACTAGACCAATAAAACCTGAGTGAGAACTTAGACAAACATTTATGCACATATGAAATGAAGTGGAGTAGAAAGCTTAAGAGCATAGATAACAGAGATAGACTGCTTATATCCCAAAACGTGGTTCTAGTACTTATTTATGTGACCTTGGCCTAGTGCTCACCATTCTGTGCCTCAGTTTTCTGTTCTCTAAAATAAGAATTAAAAACAGTTTCTTCTTTATTTGGTTGTTGTAAGAACCAGTTGAGTACAGCACTCAGAACAATAGTCGGCATAGGGTAGGTTCTCCATAAGTATTAGTTATTATGAACACCTATCAGAGACCTGTGTTGAGAGGCTGTGTCTCAAAGGATGTTAAATTCCATCAAATGTTTTTTTTTAATCTATTGAGATAATAATATGCTTGTTATACTTCATTTTGTTAATGTGCTATATCACATTGATTAATTTGTGTTTGTTGAACCATCCTTGTATCTCAGGGATAAACACTTCTTGATTATGGCACGTGAACCTTTTAGTGTGATGTTTAATTTCATTTGATAGTATTCTGTTGAGGATTTTTGCATCTATGTTTATCAAAGATATTAGCCTATAATTTTCCTTTCTTGTACTGCCCTTGTCTAGTTTTGGTATCAGGATAATGATGGCCTTGTAAAATAAGTTTAGAAATATTTTCTATGCTTTAATATTTTGGAAGAGCTTGAGAAGAACTGGTACTATGTCTTCTTAAACTGTTTGGTAGACTTTACCAGTGAAGTAATCTGGTCCTGGACTTTTATTTATTGAGAGATTCTTGATTAAATCTTCTTCCTTATTATTGGTCTGTTCAGATTTTTTATTTCTTTATGATTCAGTTTTAGTAGGTTGTATTTTTCTAGGAATGTGTCTTTATTTTCTATGTTATGCAATTTGTTGGCATTTAATTGTTAATAGTATTCTTTACTATTTTTTTCCAGTAATATCATTTGTAACATCTTCTCTCTCTCTCTTTTTCTTTTCACTTTTTTTTATTTTCTTTTATTTTTGGAGAAGGAATCTTGATCTGTGGGCCAGTCTGGAGTGCAGTAGTGTGATCAGGGCTCACTGCAACCACCACCTCCCAGGTTCAAGCAACTCTCCTGCCTCAGCCTCCTGAGGAGCCCTTTTTCTTAATCTAGCTAAAAGTTAGTAAATTTTGTTTACCTTTCCAAAGATAAACTCTTAATTTGGTTTATTGTTTTTATTGGTCTCTGGTCTTTATTATGTTTATTTCAGCCATAATATTTGTTTCTTTTTTTCCTCTACTAACCTTGGACATGGTTCCTTAAAAGTTATGAGTTAGTTTGTTTATTATTTATTTATTTATTTATTTATTTATTTATTTTGAGAAGGAGTCTTGCTCTTGTTGCCCAGACTGGAGTGCAATAGTGCAATCTCGGCTCACTGCAACCTCCATCTCCTAGGTTCAAGCAATTCTCCTGCCTCAGCCTCCCAAGTACCTGGGTTTACAGACATGGGCCACCATACCTGGCTAATTTTTGTATTTTTAGTATAGACAAGGTTTCCCCATGTTGGCCAGGCTGTTCTCAAACTCCTGACCTCAGATGATCCACTCTTCTCAGCCTCCTAGAGTTCTGGGAATACAAGCGTGAGCCACTACACTCGGCCATTAGAGTTTTTTCTTAATATATGGTAAGTATCTACCAGTATAAAATTCCTTGTCGAACTGTTTTGCTGCAGGCCCTAAGTTTGGTATATTGTGATTCTATTTTCATTTTTCTCAAGGTATTTTTAAATTTCCCTTTTGATTTCTTCTTTGATCCATTAGTTCAGGAGTATGTTGTTTACTTTCCACATATTTGTGAATTTTTAAGTTTTCCTCCTATTATTGATTTCTAGCTTCCTACCATTGTGGTTGAAAAATATAAGCTTGATATGATTTCAGTCTTCTTAAATTTGCTAAGACTTGTTTTGTGGTTTAACATATGAACTATCCTGGAGAATATTCTGTGCACACTAGAGAAGATGTGTATTGTTCTGCTGCTGTATAGAATGTTCTGTATACGTCTGACAGGGTCATTTGGTTTAAAGTGTAGTTCAAGTCCATTGTTTCTTTTTTTATTTTCCATCCAGATAATCTGTCCTTTGTTAAAAATAGGATATTTACTTTCCCTACATTGCTGTATTGCTGTTTATTTTTCCCTTCAGTAATGTTAGTATTTGATTTTTATAGTTGGGTATTCTGATGTTGAGTTCATACATGTATTTATAATTCCATATCCTACTGAGGAAATGCCTACTTTATTATTATGTAATGACCCTCTTTGTCTCTCATTATAGTTTTTTATTTAAAGTTTATTTTGTCTCGTATAATATATCCACCCCTTCTCTATTTACATTTACATGGAATCTCTTTTTTCTTCACTTCACTTTCATACTGTGTGTGTCCTTAAAGCTGAAGTGAGTTTCCTGTAGTCGGCATATAGTTGGGCCTTGTTTTCTTTTATTCGTTCAGTTACTCCATGTCACTTTCTTAGAGAATTTAATTAAAGTAATCATAAATAGGCAAGAACTTACTACCGTTATTTTGTTAATTTTGTTCTGGCTGTTTTTTAGTTCCTTTGTTTCTTTCTCCCTCTCTTGCTGACATCTTTTTTTATTTAGTGATTGTCTCTAATGGTATGCTTTGTTGCCTTTCTGTTTATGTTTTTGTATCTACTATAGATTTTTGCCTTTTTGAATCTACTATAGATTTTTGTATCTACTATAGATTTTTGCATTTGTATCTACTATAGATTTTTCCATGGTAAAATCTACTATAGATTTATAGTAGGAACTAAAAAACAACCAGAACAAAGTTAACGAAATGACGGTAGTCAGTTCTGGCTTATTTGTGATTACTTTAATTAAATTCTCTCAGAAAGTGACATGGAGTAACTGAATGAATAAAAAGAAACAAGGCCCAACTATATGCCGAGTACAGGAAACTCACTTCAGTTTTAAGGACACACATAGTATGAAAGTGAAATGAAGCAAAAAGAGATTCCATGTAAATGGAAATAGAGAAGGGGTGGCTATATTATATGAGACAAAATAAACTATAGATTTATAGTAGATTTTATCACAAGGCTAACATAAAACATCTTATAGCTGTAACAGTCTATTTGAAGCTTTTAACAACTTAATTTTGATTGCATACAAAATTCTACACTTTTACACCCATCTCCACATTTTGTTTCTGATGTCACAATTTATATCTTTTATACTGTGTATCTATTAACAAGCTATTATAAAATACTTTGTATTTTAACTTTTATAGCAGAGTTAAAAGGGATTTACATACCACCATTACAGTATTAGAGTATTCTGAATCTGGAAATATTAGAGTATTCTGAATTTGGAAATATTTAGATTTACTTTTACCAATGAGTTTTATACTTTGATATGCTGTAATGATACACATTCCTCTTTTTGGCATGAAGAACTCCTTTGAGCATTTTTCGCATGGCAGGCCTAGTGGTGATAAACTCTCTCAGCTTTTTTTTTTTTTTTTTTTTTGAGACAGAGTCTCGCTCTGCCGCCCAGGCTGGAGTGCAGTGGCGTGATCTTGGCTCACTGCTAGCTCCGCCTCCCGGGTTCACGCCATTCTCCTGCCTCAGCCTCCCGAGTAGCTGGGACTACAGGCGCCCGCCACCTCGCCGGGCTAGTTTTTTTGTATTTTTCAGTAGAGACGGGGTTTCACTGTGTCAGCCAGGAAGGTCTCGATCTCCTGACCTCGTGATCCGCCCGTCTCGGCCTCCCAAAGTGCTGGGATTACAGGCTTGAGCCACCGCGCCCGGCCTATCTCTCAGCTTTTTTGTTTTGTTTTTTTGGGGGGTCTAGAAAACTATATCTTCTTCATTTCTGAAAAACAGATTTGCTGCATAAAATATTTTTGGTTGTTTGTATGTTCTTTCAGCACTTTGAATATAGCATCACTCTCTCCTGGCCTGTTAAGTTCTTCCTGAGAAATCTTCAGATAGTCTCATTATGTTTCCCTTGTGTGTGATGAGTTTTTTTTCTCTTACTGTTCTAAATTTCTTTGTCTTTGATTTTTGACAGTTTTCTTATGATATTTTTTGATAAATTAATCTTTGGATTGATCTTGTGTGGAAACTTTGGGACTTCGTGTCCTTGAATGTCTGTAGTTTTTCTCTTATTTAGAAAGTTTTCAGCCATTTTTTAAAAATACGATTTTTTTCCCTTTCTCTCTCTTTTCTCCAGATTCTTTCTTCCTCTTAATAACGTCTGCTTTTGATCATCTCTATTGCATTTTTATTCTATTCATTGTGTTCTTCAGGTCCAAAATTTCTGGGTTCTTTAAATGATGAACTTCTCATTTGTACATGTATTGTTTTCCTGATGTTATTGAATTGTCTACCTGTGTTTTCTTGTAGCTCACTGACCTTCTTTAAAGCAATTATTTTGAATTGTCAGGTACTTCATAGATCATCATTACTTCAAGCTCAGTTACTGAAAAATTATTGCATTTGTCTAGTCGTGTCATGTTTCCTTGATGTTTTATGTTCCTTGTAGATTTTGGATATTTTTGAGTTTGAAGAAGTCATCTCCTCTAGTTTTTAATCACTGGTTTTGGGAGAAAAACACCTCCACAGTCAACCTTCCTAAGAATTCAGGGGTTCCCTAAGACCTTTCCTATAAATGTATTCCCTACACAACTCTTCTTCCCTCTTGGAGTTGGAGGTGGGGGCAATTCTTATGATTATATGACTTCTCTTGATCCTGAAAAGTCATTCTGGGTGCTGACAGCCATCTATTTGTTTTTCCTAGAGTGGCCTCCTAAGATGTCCAAGTTTGTGTGTCTTCTAACAGTTCTGCAGAGTTGAGCCAGGTGTCTGCCCATGTCTATGAGCCATCTGCAGAGGCTTACACTAACATTTTAGGGGAGCTTACATAGGAAGCTTGCCACAGTGTAGGATGGGTATGACACATGAAGCATTAGGGTGTTCATGGGCCATTTGAGTCATTCTACAGGTGAAGAATTCCAGGTGGATCATCCCAAAAGGCTTTTTGGTGTCTGAAGTAGTTGGTAGAATCCAATATCCATTTTTGGGTTCTGAGCTCTCATTTTTGTAATTGCCTATCTCTCTTCCCTGAACCCAGTCTCTCCTCACCACTCCACTGTGCCAGTCATCTCAGTGTTCTGCATAGGGTGAGAAAAAATGGGCCTTTTGTGCATCACTCTACATATCTGTGGAAGCTAAGTGCTTTTGCACTATTCTGTCACTTTCCCATATGGGTGAAATCATGGGCTGAAAAGTCTTTTATTTGTATTGCATTGTGCTGCTTTGGGGAGGGGTTGATGCAAATGAAGTGAAACTGTTTTTCTTACTCTTTTTCAATATGTCTCTTCTTGGACTTTTTGTTCCAACTATGTGCTGAACTTTTCTGCTGGATTCCTGGACTCTTTCAAAGGTATTCTCATCTGTAGGTGGTGGTTGTCAAAATTTATGCTTCTGTTGGAGATTGCAGTAGAAAATTTTTATTCTGCCACTTTGCTTTTGTCATTCAAATAATTATGGTTAGTGAAGAAGATATAAAGTGATATATCTTTATGATAAATAACTACCACTCATTAAGAATTAAGATGATGAAGGCAAGCATAGAATGTAGGAAGGCATATGTTTACAAATCCTCATTCTTTCAAATGGAGAGATAACAAATTTCAAAGCTTATAAATTAGGAAATAGTTTTAGAAATGCAATCAGAATACAGCTATCTAAATTATTTTAAAAAAAAAGAAAGAAACATGAAAACCAAAGCATGCTAAAGAAAACAAACATAATCTATAAAAGAGATCAAAAGAAGCCCTGAAAACAAAGTTAAATATAAAATTATTAGTTATAAATATAGAAAATGTGCTGAATTTCCAAAGCCCATCATTGGTACTTTAATATACTTTCTAGCTCGCATTTTCTGTCTGTGAAATACTATTGTTTCCTACTCCCAAGAGCTGGTTTAATATTTGATTCACCTTTGTGTCCAGTTCCATGCATACAGTAGGTGTTACGAAATTTTAAAATGCTCAATTTATAATGAATATATTAGAGAACTTACAAAAAGATCATGGAAATGTAATTAATAGACAAAAATTTTAAAAATTAAACTTTACTTCTCAACATAAACTTCATCTAAGTCAACACACTTTTGTAAGTGATCATCCCAGCCATTTAGTTCACCCCTAAAGAACTGAGGGTCCTGGGAATGTAACCATATCAATACAGTCTATTTTACATTATTAACATAATTTACATAATTATAAATGTGTACCCTCTAAAGACTTTTTTAAAGATTTTTAAGATTAGGAAACAAAAAGAAGTCAGAAGGAGCTGAATCAGGCCAGTGAGAATTGTGTAAGCTGAACCAATGGAGATGTCTATGGTGTTGGCTATTGTTTGTGCTGTTAATCATCAATCCTCTTCAATCAGAACATGAAGAGGATTAATTTTTTCTTGCAAATCGATGTGGATGATCTGCTGTTGTGAGCTTCATCTTCAACATCATCTCATCCCTTCTTAAAATGAATTATCTGAGTGTTAACTGCTGATTTCTTTGGGACATTGTCCCCATAAACCTTTTGTAGAGAACTAATGATTTCACCATTCCTCTACTCAAACTTCTCCATACCTTTGATGTTCATTCTTGCTTCAGTTTTAGCAGAATGTGTGTGGCTCTCTGTTAGGGGCTGTTTTTAAGTTGATGTCTTATCCTTAGTGCCTCGAATGAAATCCTGTCCAGACATATTAAAACACGTTAGTACAAGTTTATTTGAAGACACCTCATATATATTTAGAAGCCTAGGTAAAGGAAAGTGAAAAAATTTTTAAATACCATTCAAAGTTGATTGATTCTACCTTTTATAACAACATGATTTTGAGGAGGTTTGAAGAACAGTTAAGAATAATGCATTAAGCTTTACCTGCTTTACCTGAGGAATTCAGTTTAGAGCCTCAGGAAAAAAAAAACCACATGCAGACACACACAAAATGGCACACCCAAACGGGAAATTAGAGGAGGGTTTTATAAAGCCTTTCTTTTGGCAATACTATGTTTCTGTGTAGGAAAACTGTAACAAATTGCTCACTATCCTAGGACTACTAACAATGAAACACTGCTACCATCCTGAGTCTCCTGAGAGTGAAGTGAAGAAATAGTTTTCCAAAGAGAGAGAGAGAAGTCTACCTGACAGAAGCTGTGACCTTCCATCCAGAAAGCCAGCATGTAACAATCCTTGAGAAAGACTGAATAGGAGAACAAAACTCTGACTTCACTCCCCTCACACTCACCAAACTCTTGCATTGGTTAAACAACCGAATGCTAGAAGACAAAGGAGCCAATTGATTCAGCTTACAAGGTGAGCCTCCCTGAGCAAAGTAGAAAAAGGTGGGTAGAGATTCTGGAAGGACAAACAGAAGATTTCAGCACAAAGACTTTACTTCTTTTAACTGAGAGGATAAGGTTTATGTCAATTTTTTCCATGGTATTCAGATAAAAAATGCATTGTATTAATAAATGGAATGTGTTGATTCTGAGCTTCTATTTGATCCCTAATTATAGCCTCTGCCTTCTTTATATCTAATATCTTTTCAAATAAAACTGAAAAATGACATTCTCCACTCTCAGATAAAGGATTCTCAGTCACAGATCTTATTTCGTTTTCCCTGAGTTAGAAAATTGGGTTTACAATCTAGTTTCTGGTCAATAAAAAATAAGTCATGAATAAATGAGTTTTCTATTCTGCAGCAATTTTCTGACCATGCAATTCTCAGTGTAGCAAAGATGAATTTATTTCTCTGCAAAGCAGAGCCAAAGAAATACCTGAAGAGTGTCTTCTCTCTTGGCTTCTAGAGAAGCCAGTCCTTTGGTGCCAAATATTGCATGACCCTTTTTACCACATCATTAATAAGGACAGATGTTTTGAATTGAGGATCACACCAAAGCCAAAATATGCTCTTGACCTTAAAAGACAGGATCAAACTCCACTGTACGATAATGCTTTTTTTTTCATCCAAAGACATTATTTTGGTGTGCATTATTTCTGTTACAAATCTGTCAAGCAAATTGAAATGCTTTCTTAGTCTCTCTTAGCTAGTTGAATTTGAGCTCTGTAGCACTATTATCAACTGCTCTTAAGACAGTATAATGTAGATGATATTCTCATCAATGAATTGAACTTTAGGTCTCAGGTTAAAAGAAGGTAGAATGCCATGATATATTTTCATAACCTCTTATTTTCATAAAATGCACATAAAACATGCCAGATAATGGTTCTACACAGTAAAGTTTGAGGTTTATAATATGTTTTTATAATCTAGTCTATTTATTTTCCCACTTACACAATCATGATTTCAAACGTTCAGTTCTCTACTCCCATACCCACCTTCTTATTCTCAGAAGAGTTAAGAGATACTTGAAGAGCTCCACTTAGATGTCACATTGGTACATAAATTTTTTTATTTCTTCTTTAAATATTCCTTTCCTCTGAGATTTTCTGCTTTATTAAATGGCATATCTATCATCCAGTTTCCAAAGCGGAAATCTGGGAGTTTATTGAATTACCACTATTCATTACACATCCCACCCCATTTGCAATTGCCATAGATTGGGCTCCCTAAGAAGCAAACTCTGAAGCACAAAGTAGTATACAGAAGTTTACTAGGAAGTACCCTTGGGATCAACAGCTGTGGAAGGGGGAAAATAAGCAGTATTGGGTAAAGGGAGAAGTTGAGTTGAGATGCAGTCTCAATGGAAGCCTCAGCTAATCCCACGGTTATTCCTGAAAAGACAGTTATAACTTCATGATGATTAGTCATTCAATATGTGCCACTCCAGGATGGTGTGCAATCTCAGGAAAGAGATATTTCCAGCTAAAGGTGAGGCTTGTTAGCAGTAACATTCCCTGAAGTGTGAATTCGATTAATACGGCATCCGCTGCACCAATAAATCATCTTATCCTATCGTTTCATTTCTTAAATTGTCCTCAAGTCAATCCACTACTTTGTATCTCTACTTCTACTATCCTAGTTCAAGTCATTAACATCTTTCCCATAATGTCAACTTTATAAAGGGTGTCACTGTATCCAGTATGTTTCTCTTGTAATTCATTTTCTGCCCAGGTGTATAATCTTTATAAATCACTTATTGAACTATCTCTCTCTGCTTAAAACTCCTATTGCTGTTATCATAAAACATCAGTTCCTTATTATGACCAGTAACGCTCTAAAAATCTTTTCTCTGCATGCCTCTTCTTTAACATCCTGAAACCACTTCTCTCCCCTCAAGCTATCCTCTGGCAATAACTGCCTCCCGTGAGTCTCTAAATGTTGGTTACATACATCACTTATCATTTATCTTTATGTCCTCTATCATCAAACTTGCCTACAAAAAAAGAAAAGAACTTTCCTGTTATAAAAATGTTTTACAATTTTCTACCACTATTAGTTTAATTTGTACAAATGACTTGCTAAATAGTCTCATAAAGACAGAATCAACATGGCCCAGCATATGGCACATGTTAATAAATGTTAATAAATTTGTTGAGTGAATGTATGAGTCTCATCTAAAGTAGTTGCCTAAGTTGATATAGGAGACTATGTCAACCTTTCTGAATCATTGATAAGTGCAATGCAATAATATGTCCATCCTAATTTGATAATATAACTTTTTAAGCTTTTCATTTTTCTGCAGGAAAATTAAGCCAATTTATAATAATTGCTTATAACAGTGTGTCCTCAGATAGACTTCTGTTTGTACATCAATATATTATCTACTGCACAAGGTTGACTGAATGGTATTTTTACATTGTAGAGACTTATAATTTTACATCTTCTTCAATAACCATAATTAAAAGATCACACTGGAATAATACGCAAAAATACTGCTGTGAAGGAAAGTAGAAACAGTGAACTCAGTTTGAGAATGTATCAGTTTTCTACTATGCCCTGTGAAACTTAAAGGCTTAAAACAATACAAATTCATCATTCTTTAGTTCGATAGGTCAGGAGTCAGACATCAATCACACTGAGCTAAAATTAAGGTATTTGGCACCACTGTGTTTATTTCTCGAAGCTCTTGGGTGTTGCCTTGCCATTTCCAATTTCCGCAGGCCTTGTACAGTCTTTGGCTCACAGGCCCTTCTTCTACCCTCAAAGCCAGCAACACCAAGTTAATTCATTCTTACATTGTATCTCTCTGACTAGGCACATCTGGGAAAAATTCTCTGTTTTTAACAGCTCACAATTAATTTAGACCCTCCCAGAGAATCCAGGACAATCTCTAATTATAGTCTGTGCCCCTAATCAAGTTTGCAAAATAGTTTTTGACATGTAAAATAAATATTTACAAGTTTCATAAGATTATGGTATCAACATCTTTCAGTGGTCATTATTCTACCTAATACTACCTGAGGTGGTTCTTAGAAAGATAGTCTAGTAATATTAATTTATTAATATTTTAATGATCAAAGAATTTTTAACTTAGAGATTTTTTAGTTGAATATTTAAAGAAACATTTAAACAAGTAACATTTGAACAAATAAGTATATATAAATATATTTATTTTTATATGCTATAAATAAATACATATATTTACAGTATATGTAAATTTTATGCTAACATATACTGTTGACTTCAAATTATAGGAGATCCTCATTATCCAAAGTACTTAAAACTAATCCTTTTAAGGGGGAAACATACACTAATAAATAATAAAAATCAAGTTTAACTAATAATTTATCTTTTAAAAATATCTAAAATTCATTCGAATTTATTTCATTTCCAATTTAACGATGTGAACTATACTTGTAATTATATGGTAGTTCTTAAAATTAAAAAATGAAACAAGCGTCTTGCTTTTTTTTGTTTTTTGTTTTTGTTTTTTTAGGCAGACTTGCACTCTGTCACCCAGGCTGGAGTGCAGTGGTGTGTGGTCTCAGCTCACTGAAACCTCTGCCTCCCAGATTCAAGTAATTCTCCTGCCTCAGTCTCCTGAGTAGCTGGGATTACAGGCATGCGTCACCACACCCGGCTAATTTTTGTGTTTTTAGGAGAGATGGGGTTTCACCATGTTGGCCAGGCTGGTCTCGAACTCCTGAGCTCAAGGGATCTGCCTACCTTGGCCTCTCAAAATGCTGGGATTACAAGCATGAACCACCAAAAAATTAAAAGTAATTTTTCAGCAAAATTGTACTATAGCATGATATAACATCCTGTTCATTGACCCCTCAAAGTAGTATGAGAGAGAACACCATCTTGCTAATTAATATCCCATTTCTGATTAAGGCATACTAGTTAATTTAGACAAACATTTCTATTAAAAATAACTAGAGAAGCTAGAAGAGGTAGAGAGGTAGATGTGTAGATAGATAGACAGACAGATAGATCCATTGGAGAGTTTTTGGCAAGCTAATAAAATAATGAAAAATTGCCTGTTTGATGTAAGAAAAATAAAAATGAGGCTGTGGACAGTGATCCCAACATTTGAAACACTTTGCCTATGGGGCTATCTGCCAAAAGCTACTAAGAGAAAGATAATCTGAGTCACACTTACGACAACCTTATAAGGCTGAATGGATAAAAATTAGAATTGAGGACCTGCTAACATGTCAGGTTGCTGGTAAAGCTCTGCATATTTTTGGTTCAAATTTGGAAACAATATATCCCAGGAGAAAGTGTGAACTGTATGAATACAGACTGGTACTTTCAGGGACTGCATATCAACTTCAAATAATCTTCAAATCATCTCAAAAAGTTTTCAATAAACATAAGCCAAAACAGTCAGCAACACATAAAGACAAGACTACATGAAGGAAATGTAGCAGAAACAAAATAAAATAGAAGCTTATTCACAGGAGCTATAAGTATTAGAGTTGCCAGACCCACTCTGTGTAACAGAGAAAAAAATCTGCAACTGAAAGATATAAAAACTGAAATTGATCATTGAATGATAAGATTTAACATAAGCTTATGTCTGTAAGTTTAGACATAATGTCTGTAAGTTTAGACATAGCTGAAGAAATAATCAATGATCTTGAAGATGAGTCAGAAGAAAACATACTAATTAGTCATGGAGGAAAAAGAATGGAAAAGACAAAATAATTGAGTAAAACATTTAAGATATAGCGAGACAGTCTGACGTAAGTATAATTGGAATCTCAGTAAAAGAAAAAAGAGAGAAAGAAGGAGCACCAATATGTAAAGAGATACAGGATGAAAATTATCCAATGATGAAAGACAAAAACATTCAAGAAATCCTTTGAGATAAAAGCAAACTCTTTTGTATTTTGTATCTTTACTAATAATCCTGTAAATATGAGACAATAACAATATGTAAAAGAAGATAAAAACACACAAAAAAATCAAAAGTGCAACGATTTGACAGAAAGCTAAATGCTCAAAAGAAATAATACTTTTTAAGTGTTATCTTTATAATGCTGAAATAAAATAAATATGAATCAAGAATTCCATACTAAGAAAAATAATAAAATAAGGATCTTAAGTAACATATGTGAAATAAATTTATCTTCATATTAATAAAAATTGAGAATTTTTCCCAACAGACAAAATGAATTACAAGGAGTATTTTTCAAGAAGGAAAAGAATCTCAGATGAAAAATCAGAAATGTATGAGAAATGAAGAGCAATAAAAGCAATCAGCACCAGGATGAATATAAATAAACATTGACTATACAAAATAATTACACTGTTTTAGGAATAATATATAACATACAATACAAAGTACATATGTAATATATGTAGAAAGAAAGAATTAAAATATATTACAACAATAAAAACAATAGCTAGAAATGTAGGGCTAAAAAGATTTGTAGTGTTATAAATTCCTTGTATTTTACAAGCATAATGTAAAAACACCAACTAATATTGCATTAGTCAAGAATATTGTATTCCCAAAGTAATACAAAGAGATTAATAAAAAAAAACTTTCACTTACGAGGGGAGAAAATAGAACCAAATAAACATGTATCTACACAAAAGATTATGAATATGAGGAATAAGAAAAGAGAGAGGATGGATAAATAGAAATCAAAATAGAAACATAATACATTTAAATATAAATATATCAATAATTATATTACTTACAACTAAACTAATTAAAAGAAATATGTAACTGACTTCTAAAAATGGTACGTGACTTACAAAGATGTCTAAACTGTAAGAATACAATAAAGTTGAGGTTAAAGACTGGAAAAAGTGGTAGAATATGAACAATAACTGAAAAAAAGCTGTTAAGTCTACCAGTGTTGAAGTAAACTTTAATATAAAACATTATTATCAGAAATAAAGACAGACACATCAAATGGTAGAACATTAATGCATCAGGCTTGTAGAGTATAAAGATATAAAAGACACATTTGTATATACCTAATGCCATTGTCTCAAAATGTATGAGAAAAAAACAGATGAATCCATATAGAGGGATATCTCAATACAGCTTAATCATGTACTAATAAAACAAGTGGATAAAAAAACAGTAAGAATAGAGAAAATTTGTACTATGACTAACAAACTTGACCCAATTGAAATATGTGGAACGCTGTGCCCTACACTTGCGTAACGCACATTCTTTCAAGAAACACATGGAATATTCATAGAAAATGACTAACCAAAATAATTTAGTGTACATGTCTTGACACGTTCTACTAAAGGTGAAGAAATAAATACCTTATAATAGAGCAATTCCACTCAGTATATACCAAAATATATATATACATATGTGCACCAAAAGATATGCAAAATTGTTCATAGCAGCAGTATTCACAATGGCCAAGAACTGGGAAAATCCCAACTGTTCATCAACCAAAGAGTGAATATTTCACTGTCAGCATATTTATACAATGGAATACTACATGATAATGAAAATAAATCACAGCTAAACATACCAACATATTAGAATATCACTCACCTAACACTAATCACAAGAACTCAGTCAGATACATACTGTATGTTTCCGTGTTTAAGAAAGTTTTAAAAATAAACAGTAATGAAGGCAAAAGTAAAGGGTAATATTACAGATTAATATATTGATATGTTTGTTGAAAGGGAAGGGACAGTGAGGGGGCGTGAAACAGATGTTGGCAGCATTCTGTCTCTGAAACTGAATGATGATTACATAGGTGTTCTTTGTGAGAGTTGACCTCTGCAAATATGTTTTCTCTATGTCTTTCCCATATGTGGGCTATAAATTAGATTATATATGGGGATGTATAATTATATATGTATACATATACACATACATATACAGATGTATAGGTATACATTGTGTGTATGGATGATCCTTAACATATGATGGAGTTTCATCCCAGTAAAGTGATAAGTTGAAAATATTCTAAGTCAAAAATGCATTTAATACACTTAAACTACCAATAATCATATCTTGGCCTAGCCTACCTTGAATGTGCTCTTACATTAGCCTACAGTTGGGCAAAATCATCTAACACAAAGCCTACTTTATTATTCAAAGTATGGTTTCACTGAATATGTATTGCTTTCACACCATCGTACAGTTGAAAAATCAATAAGTTGAACTATTGCAAGTCAAGGCTCATCTGTGTGTGTGTGGCGGGGGGAGTCAGAAATTAGAGTATGAAAAATGTATACAGATTAAGAATCTCTAATCCAAAAAATCCAAAATTCTAAATACTCCCAAATTCTACACTTTTTGAGCACCAAGATGAAGCTACAGCGGGTAACTCCACACTTGGCCTGGGCCTCATGTGACCAGTCACAGTCAAAATGCAAATTCACAAGACACCGTTCATTCTGTGTCTCCAAGGAAAACAAATTACCTTCAGGCTATGTGTATAAGGTGTACATAAAACATACGTGAATTTTATGGTTAGATTTTGATCCCATCCCCAAGATACACAGATATTCCAAAATCCAAAAACTAATCTGAAGCACTTCTGGCCACAAACATTTCAGAAAAGGGATACTTAACTTGTATCTAGTCAGATATTGAAGTATGAAAAAGTCTAACCTTATTTCTGTAGTTGAATGCAATGTACTATGAAGTCCCTCTGACGACTGATAACAGACAGCACTTGACCTTCACAAATAAAGGTATTTCATTCTCTTCTTTTTTAAAATAGTCTATTTTGGGTAGTTAGACTGGATGTGGCACCAGCTGTCCTTCTTTGGCTCGGATGCCTCCTCAACAGAGCATTCAGAGTCTCCTCTAAATTAACATTGAACAAAAATTTCAAGGATATAATACTGAACTAGTGTTAAAATAGTAAGCTTGATAACACACCTACATAACTGAGTTGTTCCTTTACGTCAACTATTCATATGTATCTGTTCCATTTCCCCAAATCAGCATTCTTTTCCTTAAAGGCAAGATTCATATCTAACTCTTAAGTTTTTGTTGTTTCTACTCCCTAAAATAATATACTCCACAAACCGGGCATTCACTAAATTTTTGTGAATACTAACCATAGTCATATGCTATTAAGGCAAAATAAGTTGGTGCAAAAGTAATTGCAATTTTTGCCATTAGTGTTAAATGGCAAAACCATTACTTTTAAATGGCAAAAACCGCAATTACTTTTGTACTAACCTGATAATATCTTCATTTTGCAAGAAAAGAAAAGAAAATTAAATAAATTAAACTACTCATAGGCACACAGAGAGGAAATGAGAGTTAGTATTTAAATAAAGTGTGATTCCAAAACTAAGACTCTAACTTCCAAGCTCTGCACCTTCCCTAAATAAAAACATTATTTTAGATTAACCTGAAGGTTCATTAGACTTTTTGTGTGCACTTTTTGTGTAATTTCACTGCTCCCAGTGCCCAGGCCAAAATTGCTGGTGCCCATGCAGAAGATGGCATGATGCCCATGTGTTGACAGAGTTGTCCATAAATGCTAAAGCATGACATATTTCTCTTCTTTTATATTGACCCATTTGCTGGACATTGTTGCCCACTTGGGCTACTGTGTTTACCACAATCATGAACTACATATACACTGTACACCATATGTCTTTAACAGAGACTTAAGACTCAGATCTTTCTTTCTTCTTTTTTTCCTCTCCTTAGGACCTAAGTACATGTCTGCAAAAGGAGAGCCAAATAAAATTCTCTCTTCCAATGAGATATGGACTCATTTTTTATACATCTCAACCTACTCTACTACTTGGAATTATTTCCCAGAAAGCTCTTTGTTGTCTTGTACATAGAAATTCCAGATAATTCTCCAATGTGGAGCCTCCAGGCATGTCCAAACATCTAAATCCTCTAGGGAGAATTAATGCCAAAATCTGTGAGCCCCTAATATATAAAAATCAAGTTTGTGTTTCCACCAAAAAAAAAAAAAGGAAATTTAACATTGCATCATGTTAATTATTTTAGTCGCCTTACAAAAATCATTATTTATGTGTCTCTTTCTCTCACTGGTAGATTTCGGAAGAGTAGAATTTTCATTCTGAGTTTTCTAATCACTTTCTAAGCCCTTAACACAGTGCCTAGTACAAATAAGCATTTAGTTACCGTTTGTTGTTCAAATTTGCATAAAAATGGAGTAACAAGTCAAAAGATGTAAAGGAAAATCTAATGCTGTGTTCATATTATTAAGGCTAATCATTGTGCTCTAGTTTATTCAAAATAACCAAGATAATTTTCCTGATTCTACTCTGCCTTTCATGTATTAACAAGTAAAAAGAGAATCCTAAAGATCACTCCCTGTAGTACGTGTGGAAATATTTCCTTAAACTATTATATTTGCAAGGTTTTCCACTTCTACACTAAGATTTGGTAGCTGATGGAGCACATAGGGCCAGTAATAGCCGTTGCTAATGGCAACATATCTTGAGGACAAACAGGAGGGAGATCCTGGGAAGCAGCATGGAGAAAATTGTAGAGTTACAGGGAGGATATCAAACTAAAAATAGAATAATTTAGAAATCACCATCTTTCTTTGAATGGATATCCTGTCAGTCAAAGTCCCCAAACAGAAGCTGCTTGAGCCAAAACTTCCTTTGAAACCACTTCTATTCCATGGAAACTAATTTTTAAAATGCTCAGTGGTTTGGGAACATGAAGAGTCAGTTTACAAATCATCCTCTACTTTGTGAAAAGAAAAAGAAAAAGAAATCATCAAGGACTCGGATTTTAAAACCATATAACGAAGTTAAACATTAAGTCATGTGACAAATTAGAGGGACACCAGAGTAATTTCAACACAGTTAAATCATCAGCCTTCAGTCCTCATAGTGATTATACTCTCAGCTTACATACATCTCTGCATTACTGTGGTGTCTTAATAACATCTGTTAAAAATCCTGACATGTTAGTAATGTGAGGAGAAGACATCCTTCAGTGTACCTATGCCAATAAGCAAATGTCTGTTCTAGTTACTGAGGTTTTAGTCTTTTGGACTATATATAGCTCACACTTCTCTAATCTCTGTACTTCAGAATGGAGTATATTTGATAGCTCAAAGAGAATAACCAAGCTGTGATTATTAACTCTACCTGGTTAACGTGTTGGTGTAAAGGCCTGGGTCTATTATAAAATTTTCTAATAATAGACATGAAGTGAGTGTGAGTTAAATCTGAACATGATAGGGGAACTGCATTATTTTAATCTTAAATACACTACATCCATCTTGTTACTTATTGAGGTAGTATTTTTTAAATTTTTCTAACTTCAAGATTGAAAGATTATGTCCCCAATTATCTCATATTCTGCTTAAGTATAACACTTACTTCCAGAACATGCAATTTTATCCAGGAATGCCTTTGCACGTAGTGTTTACTCATCCCTTAATGTTTTTACACACTCTTCAAGTCTTAATTCAAATACTCCTCCTTTATGAAACCTGTCCCCACTCTCCCAGATAGAGGCAGTTAGACTGCTTTCTTCGTGTGCTTACGGAATTGACAGCAGCCTTTGTGCTTGATATAACATGCTTATTTTTCTACCTCTTGTCTCAGAATGCATTTCTTAGGAGCAAGAGTAACATGTCTTGCACTTTTTAGGGCTCTAATGTTTAACACACATAGCTGAGAAAAATAGTGATTTGTTAAATGAGGCAACCTGCCTTCTACATTTTACCTCCTATAATCCCTCACTCCAGGACCACATACGCATTTTATTATGCATCAGACAGAGAGAACTTTCACTATTAAAAAATAAACTTTCACATTTTTAGTTGCAATAGTTTAGTTCAAAGATTTGTATCAGCCTACATTGCTCATCTCCTGGATGAGACGGAAGATATTCATAGTATATAATGTGGAAGAGTTGCTCTCTGTTGTATTTTTAAAAACTCCTGAGAACTGTCTCAGCTGCCTGAACATCTACCAGAGTATCTTCATTTACGTCACAACCCAGTCCTATTTTAACTTTCAAATCTGGAGAAACTAAGCATTTGTTTCTCTTTGTGTTCGTGTGTCTGATACTTTCCAATGCACAAATTTTCTGAGAATAAGAGAATAATTTATTCAAACTTCAAGACAATCTCTGTACTTTATTGGATATGTGATATGAACCCGGTCACTTCACTTTGTCTCAAGCCCTCAAATAGAAAAGTATGATAATGATAATGACCACCTAAAAACATAGCTATCTATAGAGTCCAACTGGATGTGGAACTGTGATGATAGTCACCACCTTATGCATTTACTTTTGCATTACATACAATATTAGTATTAATCATCCCTGTAGCCTTACAGACTATGTATTGGTATCTACCTTGTACAGAAAATTTACCCAAAGTCATGGTTGTGTGTGTGTATTGGCACAGAGGATTAGGGAAACCATTAGTACAGTAATCTGGCCAATTAGTTGAAATGTGATGAGGGAACAACTGGAATGTGGAATGTGATAGGGAAATAGGACCACTCCGTTATTTGGATTTATTTTTTTATTTATTTTTATTTTTTTTGAGATGGAGTCTTGCTCTGTCACCCAGGCTGGAGTGCCATGGCTCGATCTCAGCTCACTGCAATGCAAGCTCTTCCTCCTGGGTTCATGCCATTCTCCTGCCTCAGCCTCCTGAGTAGCTGGGACTACAGGCGCCTGCCACCACACCCGGCTAATTTTTTGTATTTTTAGTAGAGACGGGGTTTCACCGTGTTAGCCAGGATGGTCTTGATCTCCTGACCTCGTGATTTGCCCGCCTTAGCCTCCCAAAGTGCTGGGATTACAGGTGTGAGCCACCATGCCCGGCCCCGTTATTTAGATTTTAATCAAGCGTAATACTAAGTTGTTAAAGGAATAAACCAGCAATCAACTTTTACAGGAGCTTCTATATTTAACAAAATAATTACAAAGCTAATTTTAGCAAATAACTAAAAAGGATTCATGAGATGGAACCTCAAAACAGGCCGTGTAATCCTGGTGAAGCTTAAACAAATCATTTGTTCAATGGAGGGAAAACTTACCATTATCTTAATACAAGTCAGGTATCCAGCTTCACTGCTGAAATGAAAGTAAAGATGGTTTGATGCTGATGTTGCTGTGAAGTATCAAATAATGTCATAGATGAATCCAAGTTCTCACATGGATTCCATAAATACTTCTCTCTCTGAAGTATTTATGAATGAACCACCATTCCCTACATCTTCCACTCATCCTACTCCATCTGGGTAAAGGGGAATAATAATTTTTTTTTCTTTGTAAGGTAGAATATGCATGAGAGGCAATGCCAGTTAGGACATGTTTCATAGGGCTAAAATTGAGCTCACCGTAGGAACCTTTTATCTCGATAACTTGATAATAGAAAACAAATGCCAGAATTAAAAAATTAAAATCCAATGGCAATTACATATTTAAAAAGTCAAATCAAGTAGTAAAGTGTCAGTGGGAGTCAGCAACAAAACCAACTAGTTATTTAAGAAAGCAGAAAAATTAAGAGTAAAATAATGTAGTGAACAAAAAGAAAGTGACCTGGAATTTCCTGAAGCGGCATAAGGATGTCTCCAGAAGTGAAACCCAAGCCATATATGGATTATGTAGGTCAGGTACACTTGACAGACCCTGAGCAAAACAGAAAGAGCACTCAGCCCTTTTTACCAGAAAATACAAACAATATATGCCAGAAATGAAGCCACACATTTTTGAATTTCAATGTCCGTGTATTAGTTTAACTCTACCTATTCTGTCTTCAGAACGGAAGCAAATCTCTTCTTGTAGTAGATACAAACCTATCTGAAGAGAAATATTTGATAAATTAACATTTTCTCTCTAATATAGAAGAGAATGCTTTTGAGAAAGTGTAAGATAATTTTTGAAAGCGACCTAATCAATGTGCTAACAAAAGAATTGTATGGCTTTTCCTGTTTAAAACTACTTTTAATGTTCTTTAACTTAAGCATGTAATTTTATGTTTTATACCAGAATCAATGTTTTAAGTAGTATAAAAATACTGAATTAAAGAAATCAATTTTGGCTTGCTTTTATAAATAGATAAAGCTTTAATTGTTAAGACATTTGATATAGAAAGGCATTTCCAACAGACAGTTATTTCAGGATAGTCCAATGAGTTAGTAACTGCTGCCCTTTAAACCCCCAATTGTGTAGAGAGCTATCTCCCTGGGATTTTGAATTCTTTGTATTAAAGCACTAGATACTGGGCCAGATTCTATGGCTTTACTCTTCCTCCTTAATCTGGCCAGCCTTGCTTCCAAAGAGAGATTTTTACACGTATATGTGCCAGGATATTCTCTTCTGCATATTTTCTCTGAATTTTTCCAAGTATTTTTTCATTCCAGCAGAAAGTTTCTTGAAAAAAAATGAAGAATGAAAAGAAAGCATAGGTGTGAAGTTCTAGGTAACTTCTTCTAATTAAAAAAGGGTGAATAGAAATTAATTATATTAAGAAGGCATGTGATATCTAATTAAAAATGGTTAGAAATGGTCAGAAATGTGGGCTTTTAAGACATCAAGCTTGAATCCACCTCAGCCACTTTCCAGCTGGGTGACCTCTATTAAATCACTGAAGTACTTTATGCCATGGTTACCTTGCTTTAAACTTATAGTTAATAGTAATACTCAGCTCATAGAATTACTGCGAGGGTTAAAGAAGATAATGAACAGTGAAAGCTGAGTGTTGGCTCTGAGTAAGCACTGAATAAACGTTCGTAACTACCATTATTGTTACTCGACTTTGTGTTTTGGTAATATCGAAGTAAACGTATCATTCTGTATTTCAGTTTCTTTCACCTTAACCCAAATATTGCTCTCCAGTTCACAGGAATGAAGGCTCATGAAGTTGTTTAGATCAGATCTTCATAACCAAATAAAAAAAGATACTTTTTTAATGAGACAAGGTTCAATAAACCATAATTATTTAATAGTGTGCCAAAGGATACATGCATACAACTATTCATGGAAGCATTTTCTCGGGAATTGGCTTATTTAATGAACTCAGAATCTTTGAAAGCATTTGAAAACTTTTAATAAATGAAGAACCAGCTGGATCTATCCTTTTTAGTTTGTAATTAAGCAATTAAGTAATTTTATACAAATATTTACACTTCAATGTGTATTGTTCTGAGTGCTTTTTTTTTACTTATTCTGTTTGTTTTATATCTATAATGAAATTAATTTTTATTCCAGTAATTTAATATATTTTTGTTGTTATTTCATGTTTGATTTTGGGTATGTGTAAGAAATATAAGCAAAACTCGAATAAGTTTTGATAGCACTCCAGTGCTGCTCAGAAAGGATGGATAAAATTAGAAAGTATTGTGGGAGGAAACGAGAAGAGGATGGCTTTTCTTACACACATATACCTTTCCATTTGGCAAATATGTACAAGGTTAAGCTCTAGCTTTACTTTTAATTTTATGCTACCATATCCACATTTATAATTAGGTTTAAGGCTAAAAGTTACATTTTAATTAGAGATATATTGTTATTCTTCAGTTTGGCAGGTCAATGAATTCTAGTAACTTGGCAGATGTATGAGTGAGAGTTTATTTCAGGTAATGAGCAAGATCAGTAAAAATGCTGAAACAAAGGCTCAATGTGAAGACTAGGAAACAGAAGTCTTTTATATTCTAAGAAATATAGAGAAACTGGCTAAGCATGTGTGATTTCTATTCAAGGAAATAGTTCATGGTGATAATTGTAGGCAAGATCATTTTAAGCCTGGACTTTGATTTATAGCTTCAATTATTTTTTTAACATTCATGGAAGCTGAAAGAGAATGTGAGTCTTGGATGCAAAAAAAAAATGTTACTTTTGTACATTTATAATTTTAATGTTATGGGCCTTAAAGCCTTCTTCTAGTTTTGGCTTGTAAATGGTAAGATGCATCCTTATACAAAACGCATGTGTGCACATACTTAATGTTAGCGTGAGATCTGTCAGCCACTCTTCAGGCACCCTGGCAACTAAAATAATATGACAGAAGGTAAATCTTTCAAATCAAGTTTAAAATACGCTTCCATAAAAAAATTCATACCATTTGTATAACACCAATCACATCAAAGTGCCATTATTTTCAAAATTAACACTCTTTTCTGTGGAACCTTGAGTTACTTAAAGATACTGCTAAAAATTCCTTACAAACTCTTTCTTGTACACAATGACGTTCTCAAAACCAGGTACACGAAAGACTCTGGGGAAATATTTGTGGAAGTGAAACACAGAATAATGTAGTCAATACGGATATATTCTCAAATGGCAGTAGTCTGACAGGAAATCAGAGACTTCAAAACTGGAAAAAGGTTTAGGGATCATCTGAATAAGTTTTTTATTTCACAGAGGAGGAACCTAGGGAAGCCTAGAAAATATAAGACTTTTCCAAGACCAGCACAGGACAACAGAGTTCCATTCTTACTTCCTGATCCAGATTACAGCAGCCTTTGTCCATGGAGACTCAAAGGGCGCCAGAGAGTCATTGTTCTAGTGAACATCTCACTTGTAATCTGCAAAGGGAAGACCTGTGGGTTGCTCTTAATTTAATTCATGGCTGGCAGCCAAAGGTCCAGTTCTGCAGAAGGCTATGAAAGGTAAAAATTCTGCATGAAGAAAACGGCGACTTGGTGCCTCTACTAAATATATATTCACCTTTAGTGCACAAAATCATAAAATGTGCACAAAACCAAAAAGAGTTAGTGTGTGTGTGTGTATGTGTGTAAGAGAAAGGGAAACAAAGAGATTTGGATAAGAAAATAGTCTCAAGGAAATGATATTAATAATTATATGAAAATCTAAAAATAAGTATAAGAACATTTAGATATCAATAGGGACTTTAAAAGGAAACTTATCTTCACTAATTCTTGACTATATTTTATGAATAGTCAAGGACTGTTAGTCCAGTTAAGATTCACACTTGTCCTGCCTTGAATAATTCTTGACTATTTTTATGAATAAAACCTATTGCTATTCCAGCTAAGATTGATACTTGCCCTGACTTTACACAATGCACTTTATCCATAAAGGGTAATGGCCAGGCACCTGGCCTTGCTACCAAATAGAATCTGATGACTAACCTCTGTACACCCATGTACCTCTTTCAAAATGAGTATAACAAAAGAACTCACCTTATAGAATTATTTTCATGATCAAATAAACTGGCACATGTAAAATGCCCTAGAGCAGCTTGTAGTTCATACTATGTGCTCAATAAATTTTACATATTCATATATACTATTTATATACGTTTTTATATATACATATATATGTTTTAGCCCAAACTCCCAAACATTGAGTTATGAATGCTTCACTATGCCTTCTAACCTGACACTTGGCAGAAAAGAAAATTCAAAGTTTAAAGAAACTACAAAATCACTTGAGGATCATTTCCTCCTTCCTTCATCATTTTATTATTAAAACAAACAGAGACAACTAAGCTTTAAATGTTTTGTTTGATGAAATAATAAATTAAACAATAAGGGCTGATAATTCTAGAACCATTTGCATGTGGTGTGAGTAAATTACTATAATTTCATATAGAGAGATCATAATCAGAGAGATGAGTGAAATCTGACAAGGAATATGCCTGGCTAGGAGTTACATTCATACCTACTCCATTCTATCCCTATTTAAAATGAAAATATTTATAATTTTGTGAGCAGATATCATATAATAATTGAGCTAATTCTGAAGCAAGAAAGATAAGTGATCAAATCACATATTACATATAAGTTTTATTTAAGCAGTGTATTTGTTTATGTAACAAGATATAAATTGACTCTATGCCAAAGATAGGCATTGAATACCAATTTATTTTGATGGGCCCAACATGTCTGGTGACCACACTAGGGTATATGATTTATAGTTAAAACTTCCATGTGCTAATAACTTTGATCAATGCATGGCAGATTATCTAACTAAGCTACTCTTTATCAATTTAAATGCAAGTAGGTATCTAATTTTTATTTTTGTTTATAGGTAACAAAGCATGGAAGGACCTTATTAGTTTCTTAATCTCCCTTCCCACTTGACATGACAATGCTTGCTTCCGCATTCCTGACATTTCTATTTTTGCATAAATGCTTTTAGATGTAGGGGCTCATTCTTCTTTAAGAAAAAGAGTTTCATTATCAAAAATTATTAAATAAAATTATAATTGATAATCTTGTTTCTGATGAACTCAAATTTGTATTCCTATAATTTATATCCTAAGATAATTATTTTTCTTCAAACTAAATACACCCATACTTCTAAATGGTCCTTAGGTTAACTTGCTTCTGGTTCCCACCTTATGCTGTGTCCCCATTTGGGGACACACTTGGTTGTCTGTATCTCTTTCTCATAGTAGGATTGATATGATTTGGCTATGTCCCCATCCAAATCTAATCTTAAATTGTAGTTCCCATAATTCCCACATGTGGTGGGAGGGACAGAGTGGGACGTAATTGAATCATGGGGGCAATTACTCCCATGCTGTTTTCATGACAGTGAGTGCGTTTTCATGAGATCTGTTGGTTTTGTAAGGGGCTTTTCCCTCTGTGCTCCGCACATCTTTTTGCTGCTGCCATGTGAAGAAGGACGTGTTTGCTTCCCCTTCCACCATGACTGTAAGTTTCCTGAGGCCTCCCCAGTCATGCTGAACAGTAAGTCTACTAAACCTCTTTCCTTTATAAATTAGTCAGTCTCAAGTATGTCCTTCATAGTAGCATGAGAACAAACTAATATAGTAAATTGTTACCACAGAGAGTGGGATGTTGCTGTAAGGACACCCAAATATATGAAAGTGACTTTGGAACTGGGTAGCAGGCAAAGACTGGAACAGTTTGGAGGGCTCAGGAGAAGACAGTAAGATGTGGGAAAGTTTGGAACTTCTTAGAGACCTGTTGAATGGCTTTAACCAAAATGCTGATAGTGATACGTATGATGAAGTCCAGGCTGAGGTGTCTCAGAGATAAATGAGGAGTGAAGGCCACTCTTGCTATGCAAAGAGACTGGCAGTATTTTTCCCCTGCTATAGAGATCTGTGAAACTTTCAACTTGAGAGAGATGATTTAGGGTATCTTCTGGAAAAAATTCTAAGGGGCAAAGTATTCAAGAGGAAGCAGAACATAAAAGTTTGAAAAACGTGCAGCCTGACGATGAGCTAGAAAAGAAAATCCTATTTCCTGGGGAGAAAATCACCAAGACAATGGGGAAAATGTCTCCAGAGCATGTCACAGATTTTCATGGCAGCCCCTCCCATCACAGGCTCGCAGGCATAGGAGGGAAAAATGCTTTGTGGACCGGGTCCAGGGCCCCCCCTGCCGCTCTGTGCAGCCTTGAGACGTGGTGCCCTATGTCCCAGCTGCTTCAACTCCAGCCTTGGCTAAAAGAGACCAAGATACAGCTCTAGCCATTGCTTCAGAGGGTGAAAGCCCCAGGCCTTGGTAAATTCCACATGGTGTTGGACCTGCAGGTGTGCAGAAGACAAGAATTGAGGTTTGGGAACCTGTCCCTAGATTTCAGATGATGTATGGAAACGCCTGGATGTCCAGAAAAAAGTTTGCTTCCAGGGTGGGGCCCTCATGGAGAACCTCTGCTAGGGCAGTGTGGAAGGGAAATTTGGGGTTGGAGCCCCCACACAAAGCCCCCACTGAGGCACTGCCTACTGGATCTGTGAGAAGAGGGCCACCATCCTACAGACTCCAAAATGATAAAGCCACCAACAGCTTGCACCATGTGCCTGGAAAAGTCACAGGCACTCTATGCCAGCCCATGCAGGCAGCCAGGAGGGGGAACTGTACCTTGCAAAGCCACAGGAGTGGACTTGTCCAAGGCCATGGGAACCCATCTCTTGCATCAGCGTGACTTGGATGTGAGACATGGAGTCAATGGAGATTCTTTTAGAACTTTAAGGTTTAATGACTGCCCCATTGAATTTCAGACTTGGATGGAGCTTATGGTCCCTCTGTTTTGGCCAATTTCTCCGATTTGGAGTGGGTTTATTTTTCCAATGCCTGTACCCCCACTGTATCTAGGAAGTAACCTGCTTTTGATTTTTCAGGTTCATAGGTAGAAAGGACTTGCCTTGTCTCAGATGAAACCTCGGACTTGGATTTTTGGGTTAATACTGGAAGGAGTTGAGATCTGGGGGACTGTTGGAAAGGCATGATTGTGTTATGAAATGTGAGGACATGAGATTTGGAAGGGGTCAGGAGCAGAATAATATGGTTTGGCTGTGTCCCCACCCAAATCTCATCTTGAATTTTAGTTTCCATAATCCACATATGTCATGGGAGGGACCTGGTGGGAGGTAAGTGAATCATGGGGATGGTTTCTTCCATGCTATTCTTGTGATAGTGGGTAAATTCTCATGAGATCTGATGGTTTTATAATGGGTTTCCCCCTTCACTAGGTTCTCATTTTTCTGTCTCCTGCTGCTACGTGAAGAAGGACATGTTTGCTTCTCCTCCCACCATGACTGTAAGTTTCCTGAGGCCTCCCAGTCATGCTAAACTGTGAGTCAATTAAACCTTTTTCCCCTATAA
Source organism: Macaca thibetana thibetana (assembly GCF_024542745.1). Lineage (NCBI taxonomy): Eukaryota > Metazoa > Chordata > Mammalia > Primates > Cercopithecidae > Macaca > Macaca thibetana. Next base: position 7,138,622 of record NC_065579.1, on the reverse strand, counting down.
ATTACCCAGTCTCATGTATGTCTGTATTAGCAGCGTGAGAACGGACTAATACAAGGATATAATCTGACCAGCACAGAGTAGACTAGGACTATTTCCTCCAGTCTTTGGACATTACACAGACCTACAGTCTTTGTTTAACAGTTATATTAACATTTTTAGGCATCCATATAGTAGTGTTGATTTGCACTGGGCACATAAACTTTACCAGATATTTAGGGAATTTAATGATTTTGTTAGTAGTATTTTGTAGTTACTTTAGTGTATCCAGTTAACCTATCTTAGTAAGCATGATATATTGAACAAAATGTATTTATTTTGTGATGACTGAAGATCCTTCCCAGAGTGAATTCAGAAATATGAGTTTAAAGAATATATAAATTACAGAGACAGTATTCCTTCACAATGATGAAACTTGATAGCCTAACTAGCTGCACACCAGGAATGTCAAGGATATCCAGAGCTGTTGCATTGACTTCTCAGTGCCATTGATGTGGTAGGATGGGTAGGGGTGTTGAGTAGGTTTCAGAGAAAAGGTTTTGTAGTAGTCTTTCATGAACACAAATCTAATATCTGACATGTATAACTGCATTACTTTGAACATGTTCCAAACCTAGTTTCCCCAGGATTTCATTTTGGATAATACCTATATTGTAAGATGGTTTCTAGTATTAGCGGGAGAGACAATACAGTGTAGTTGATAAAAATGTAGACTTTCAAGTCGAAAATTTTTTATTTAAATCTTGGCTTTGTCACTAACTAGTGTATTAACTAGAGTAAATCCTCAATTTTTTTCTTCTGTGAATGAGGATCATAATTTATCATTTACTGTATAGAAATGAAGACTTAACAACATAAAGTTGGTGTGTGATAAGCTCTCAATAAATTATGTTGATTATAATAATAACTGTAAAAAATAGTACAATACTGTCTCAAACAGGTAGTTGATAAATGGTTATTATTATTTCCTAGTGCCCACCCCTACAATTTCTTATAACTTTTAACTTAAGACAAAAATTCCTGACTCAACCTGAGAGAAACCCTTGTAAAAATAATTCCCATAAAAGCTCAAAGAGGACGGCTGAATTTCTCACAGAATAATATAGTGACCTTTCTGGCATTATTTGCATTTCAATTTTTTCTTCTCCATTAGAATATAGGCATCTAGAGAGCAGGGTCTCTATTTCTATATAGCCAGCAAAATTACTTGCACATCAAATAGGAAAGATAAATATATTTTAAACTTTACTTTCTTCATCTGTATAATAATCTTAATAATAGCTGCTCCATTAAATAATAAATAAGAGAATTGTATCTCAAGGGAACAGGTACTATGGCAGTGATATAAATTATAAAAAGATTTACAAATTTTGATTGTTGTATGGTAATAGGTTATTATTATTATATTAGTGCCTCATTGTAGGAAAATGGTTTTCTTTGGGAGGACCCAATGTCTACATTTATTACATCACTCTATGTTTAGGCACAGAATATGTGTGTTATGTGTATGTGATAAAATTGGGGATATATGACCGTTGGTCTTCTAGTGTGGCTTCTTGTGTCCTGAGAATTATCATGCCCTTAAACTTAAAGTCAGTTATGACCTACTAGAATTTATCTAGTAGAATTATGTAGTTGATGTAACTAGTAAGGATTATCTTAATGGGAAAAGTGTGTAAAGGGTGGAAGATCAAAGAGCAAGGGCATTTCATTGGGATCAGCAAAAAGTGTGGCTGTGAAAGCAGTTCTTGAAATAAGGCCAACAAGAATAATTGCAGCTCCACCCCTATAAAAATAAAGGTCAAAGCTACTGTGCTTTGGCTCAAAGCTAATCTGTAAACTGCTAGTGGCTCAAAGGTAATATGTAAATCTCTAGTCTATTGAAACAGCCCACAACATGGCAACTACATAGGCACAATCAGCCCATATGTGGAATACATAAAAATCAGTACAAAGTCAGAGTAACATGAGCAATCCTAAAGTCATCTGGAGGTTTCTGAAATCAGTCTCTTTACCTGGCAGATCAAGATGAAATAGAAATGTGGCTTTCTAGTGTTCACTTCAGGATAAATACAGGGGAAAACATGAGAAGACTTGTGAATGCAGTTCTCAAACTTCTGAAATCCATCATTGGAGGGATGATTTATACAGATGAAAATGCAGTGGGAAAGACTGGACTTAGCTGAATGACATACTTTACATTTTATTTCTATAATGTGAGAGCTTTCAAATCTATTTTTATATTTACAAAATTAAGATGTTAACAAAAACAATATTGTTAGAAAAAACTAGAAAGGAATTATCAAAAGATTTTTATGCTGCAAAACAAGCATAAAAATCTTAGGAAGGAGAATTGTGTTTCCATTTAGTGCGTAGACAGCTGTGCGACAATATCAATTTCACAAAATTATGCAAAACCAACTTTTCTTTGAACCCATCAGAGAGGTCACTAAACAACCAGGGGTACTAAAGTTAAAATCGTTACAATCCACCATGAGGGAAGCAAGCATACAAATTGTTTCAACTTTGGCAGAGCATTTAAGGAAGTGATTTATGGTGATGTTCTTGCTAAATTAAAGTGGTTAACGTTTTTTAAGTTGAAACTTTAACAAATTTTTAAAGTAAGTGTGTAGTCAGCACGGGAGTTTAGAATTCCTGCGAGCCCCAGACAAAAGTAAAATGCACATTTATATGTCAGAGCTCTAATAGGCTAAAAATAAAGATATCCACCTGCACAGTATCAGAGGCTAGATTCCGAATAGGAAACAGTAAATTCACTTGAAACTAAATCGATATAAATAATTTAAACTGAAATATAAGAGGAAAAAGGAATGCAGAGAAAATTAGACCTCCCAGGAGGTGTGGGAAATAGCAACTGATCTAACATACGAGTAATTGGAGTAACGGAAAGGGGAAAGAGAGAGAATGGGACCAAAAAAAAAAAAAAAAAAAAAAAAATTGGAAAGGGTTCCTCCCAAAACTCATGAAAGAAAATAACGAAGAATCTTAGAGAACCCGAAACAAGATAAATACAAAGTAAATCTAGCTAAGCACGACATAGATAGATGATAGCCGACTTCCCATCAGACACTAGGCAATCCAAAAGCAAATATATAATTAATTTTATAATATTAAAAGAAGAAAAGTTGGCCGGGCACGGTGGCTCAGGCCTGTAATCCCAGCACTTTGGGAGGCCAAGGCGGGCGGATCACAAGATCAGGAGATCGAGACCATCCTGGCTAACACGGTGAAATCCCGTCTCTACTAAAAAAAATTAGCCGGGCGTGGTGGCAGCTCCTGTAGTCCCAGCTACTCGGGAGGCTGAGGCAGGAGAATGGCGTAAACCCGGGAGGCGGAGCTTGCAGCGAGCCGAGATCGCGCCACGCACTGGCACTCTCCAGCCTGGGCAGCAGAGCGACACTATGCCTCAAAAAAAAAAAAAAAATAGAAGAAGAAAACTTGTCACCTCAGAATTCTATAATGAACAAAATTTACATTCAAAAATACAGATGAAGTAAACACTTATTAGAGAAAACACTACAAAAAATTAAAGGAAATTATTCAGACAAAATGATAAGGTACTACTTGGAAATGTGAATCTGAACACTCACAAAAAGCAGCACCGGCCATGATAAATGTAGGTAAATATGAAAAATTATAAAAATTGTTTACATTGCTAAAATAGTTAACTATAGAAAGCAAAAATGAAAAAATGTGGGATTATGACAGGTAAACTTAAAATATATGACAATAATACTGCAAAGGATAAAGAGAAAATAGATATTTGCTATTGAAAGATTGTTACATTAAGTGGAAAATTATTATTTGAAGGAAGATTGTAGCAATATAATGATGCATATTGTAAACCTATAGCAGCAATTTGAAAATAAAACAGAGATAAAATTAACAATCCAAAATAAGAACGAGAGGAAACAGAACAAAGAACAGATGGGGAAGAAAAACGTGCAAAATAATAGTTTTAAGGTTAAGTATACCAATAATTGCATTAAATGCAAATAATCAAAATATACTATTAAAATTTGAAGATTGTCAGTTTGGGGAAATGAAAGCATAATCCAGTTCTGTGCTCTTTATGGGAACTCAGTTTTGAAAAAATGCATAGATTAACTAAAAGTAAAAAGATAGGAGAGAAGGAATATCATGTCAACAATCATAAAAAGAAAGCTTTGTAGTGAGCAAATTAATATCAACATAATAATTTTAGTAGGGATAAAATGATAAATTACATAATGACAAAGGGGTATACACCTAATAAAGAGCTTAAAATTCATACAGCTAAAGCTGATACAATTAAAAACAAATAGAGAAATTTACAATTGTACTTAGAGACATAAGCACTCCTTCACCAGTAATTGAGAGAGCAAGTAGACAAAACTCATTAAAATATGGATTTGAACATTTGAACCAATGGAACTGTTAAGATTTGTAGAACAATCCTCTCAATAATGAAAATTATTTTTAAAGTACACATAAAACATCACCAATAGATGGTATATTTTTTACCATAAAACAAATGTTGACGAATTTAGAAGAATTGACAAAATACAAAGTATATTTACTGATAATAAAACAATTAAACTAAAAGTCAATAACAGAAAAAATATGGAAAATAATCAGCCATTTTGAAAATACATTACATATGTTTAAATGACCAACAATAAATTTTCAAATTAGAAAGTATTTCAAATTTGGCCAGGCGCGGTGGCTCACACCTGTAATCCCAGCACTTTGGGAGGCCAAGGTCAGTGGATCACTTGAGGTCAGGAGTTCGAGACCAGCCTGGTCAACATGGCAAAACCTTGTCACTACTAAAAATACAAAAATTAGCTGGGCGTGGTGGCAGCCACCTGTAATCCCAGCTACTTAGGGGGCTGAGGCAGGAGAATCACTTGAACCCAGGAGGCAGAGGTTGCGGTGAGCTGAGATAATGCCACTGCACTCCAGCCTTGGCAACAAAGCAAGACTCTGTTTCAAAACAGAACAAAACAAAAAAAGAAAATATTTCAAATTAAAAAAAAGGAAACAGAAAATATAAAAATATATAGGATGTAGCCAGAGTGGTGCTTAGAAAAAAAAAAATATAGTATGTATTAATCTGGTTTTGCATTGCTATAAAGAACTACATGTGACTGCATAATTTATAAAGAAAAGAGGTTTAATTTGCTCATGGTTCCAGCAGCTGTACAGGAAGCATGGCTGTGGAGACCTCAGGAAATTTATAATCATGGCAGAAGCCAAAGGGGAAGCAGGCACATTTCCATATGGCCACAGCAGGGGGAAAAGGAGAGAGGAGAGGTGCCACACACTTTTAAACAACCAGATCTCCTGAGAACTCTTTCACTATCGTGATACCAGCAAGGGGGAATCCCATCCCCATGATCCAATCACCTCCTACGAGGCCCCTCCTCCGACACTGGGGATTACAATTCAACATGAGATTTGGGTGGGGACACAAAACTTAACCATATCATAGCACTAAATCCCTATATTACAATACAAGAAATGTCTATAATCAGCAATTTAAGAAACTATCTTAAGATTCAAAATAAAAACCTATAGGAAAACTAAACCCAAATGAAACAAAAGGAAAGAAATAATGCAAAGTAAAATCAACAAAATAAAGTGATAAAAATAATATAGAAAATTAATTAAAGCAAATACTGATTTCTTGAATAAATTAAATTTATAAAATATTAGAATGAATAATCAAGAAAAAAGCTTAAAGAAGAATACTGTATGTACAACTATCATGTACTCATAAAAAAATACTGAATGGAGAATGAAATAGGGACATCACTACAGATCCCATAGCTATCAGAAGGACAAAATAAAAACAATATGAATACACTCTAATAATTAGTGAAATGGACATATTTAAAAGACACAACCTATAAGAGTGCATTCAGAAAAAAAAATAGCTAAAGTGATTAGTCCTATATCTATTAAATCATTTAAAGTTTTAGCTAGAAACCTTTCTACAATGACAACTAATGGCATGGATGGCTTCACCAGTGAATTCTCCAAATATTTAAGAAAGAAATAATGCAAACTCCACAAAAACCCTTCCAAAAAATAGATGAGGGTGTAATTCTCTTCACTCATTTTGCAAGATAAGCATAACCCTGATACTAAACATGAGAGATGAACTTTTTAAAAACAAAAGGCCTATATCCCTTATGAATAAAGATTGTTAAAAAAAATATATTAGCGCTTAAATTCAGCAATAAAGAAAACAGAAAACATATCATAATCAAGTGGAGTTTATCTCAGCAAAGTTGTAATTCATTAAATTAATATACAAAAAGCAAAACAATCTCAACAATTGAAACTTTTTTAATTGACAAAATTGAATCTTCATTTATGACCCTCCTTCAAATAAAAAAAAACACCAACAACTTTCAGGAAATTAGTAATAGGAGGAATCATCATCAACCTGAAAAAAGACATCTACAAAAAAACTACTGTTATTATTATTAATGATGAAAGAATTAATTTCTCCCCTCAACACCACCAATTGATAAGGGATGTTCATTCATTCCACATCTATTTGATATTGCGCTGGAGGAACTGGCTGAGGCAATAGATAATAAAAAATGGTAAGATACATACAGATTCAAAAGGGAGATATAACACTTTCTGTTTCCAAACAAGATGATTTTTTTACACATGTGTAATCTAAAGAAACTCACTGGAATAAAAAATAAGTTTACCAAGATCACTGAATAAAAGATCAATATATAATAATCATTCATATTTTATATAGTAGAAGTGAGCACTCCAAAATTGAAATTTTAAAAATTATAATTTACAAGAGCATCAAAGCATGAAATAATTAATAACTAGGGAAAAGTTTAACAAAATATGTACAATTTTTATGCTAAAATGGAAAACATTGTTAAGAGAAATTAAATATTTAAATAAAAGAGCAATATATCGGTCAGGTGTGGCGGCTCACGCCTGTAATCCCAGCACTTTGGGAGGCTGAGGCAGGCAGATCACTTTCAGTCAGGAGTTCAAGATCTGCCTGGCCAACATGGCAAAACCCCATCTCCACTTAAAGTATAAAAATTAGCTGAGCGTGGTGGCATGGGCCTGTCGTCCCAGCTACTTGGGAGGCTGAGGCAGGAGAATTTCTTGAACCTGGGAGGCAGAGGCTGAAGTGAGCTGAGATCTCAACCACTCCAGCCTGGTGGACAGAGT